>NW_022991451.1:1068579-1518579 GCF_902827175.1 Gymnodraco acuticeps
ATACAATTATAATTTACAAAGATTTTGTACAGTTTTGGACTGGACGGAAAGAATTATAACAGCTGATTATGACTCAGAATTGTTCATTTAAAATATTATTAAAAAGCCAATAATTAAGAAAACAAGATGTGTGTCCAACCCTAACCTCAGCCTGATTTTAGTCCATACATCCATTTAGAAAATAAGATCCACTATGATGTGTAGTTTATGCATCTCACAGTCCAGTGCTAATCTTTATCAGGCCAATCTGTGAAATTATCTTTTTTTATTTATTGTGTAAATCAACCATATATTTTTGTTGCATTGCTCCAGACTCCACATCATTGAATACCACCTACTTTTCCATTGTTTTCTAACTGAAAGTGTCAAGTTGAAAAATGTGGTGCTAAGCATCTCTTTGTTGTGTTTCACATGCTTGATAGCGCACACCCTGCAATTTGCATTTTATAATTACTTCTGTAACATACAGTAAGGAGCAAAAATAGCAGCTAGTCATTCATATAAAAGGATGAGCCACACAGCCTCTTATACAGTAGAGCAACTGTTAATAGTTGTATAAAGGTTTAATAGACATGTTATTGAATATAGTATGTGTTTGAGAGATTACTGCATTTACTAAACAGATTGTAATGCCACAAGATGAGCGTATTGTTAAAGACACTTGTTAAACATTTTAATAAAAGTATTAATAAACATTTGATAACTTTACCAACTTTAGACTTCTTTAGGCTTGTCATTTTGATTAATCCATGACTATGACACTTTTATTTTCTTGCCTCAATCATGTTCCCTGTACAATATATAAGTACATTTCATCATCGCTGCTACACGCTCGCATGTTGTCTTTACAGACGTTTGTGAAATATTCATGTTTGCCTTCAAATCCATAAACAGATAAGAGGATAAATCCAATACATGTCTGTGCACCTACTACAGAGGTTACTCTGGGAACTGTTTGGCATAGTGTATTGTGAAGACTGTAAAGAAAGCTAGCTATCAAAAGTGAAAAACTATTCAAATTGCAATTTTCCGCAGATTTAAACACATCTCTTTCCCAATGGTAATCAATGGGAAAACGCCCAATGACGTTAGACAGATGGAAGTTGTAATCCCACTGTTTGGCCACTACGAAAATGTGCTTGAATGTCCATAACACTTCCTAGGGACTTTGGTTTTACAAACTATAACTGCCTTACAAGAAATAGTAGGTGTCCAAACTTTAAATAAAGTTTCTTGCCACAGATCCATCAGTATCCTTTGGCGAAATGATCATAAGTCTCTCCCAGTACACTCAATTTGTGATCATTCTTCCAGACATCATATCTCCGCCTGGCTCAGGTGACACTATCATCTCTGTAATGTTTATTTACAAGAACATGTCATTAAATATAACAGGATGTTAGGCTATATGCATTTACAAAAGAAATGTATTGACTGGGAGCAAACTGTTAATTTCAACTGAAACCAAAGATGGAGTTAAAATGTTTCTTAGTAGCCTGGACAATAGATGTTGACCTCACAGGCCAGCACCAGATGATCAATCTCCCCCGGCTAACAGTCCCTCACAATTTACAAAATGTTGATTGAATTTTCAAGGAATTATTGTAAAATGAATTGATAAACTGAACATATTTTCTAAATCTGAATGGTTAATTATCACCTACATGACATCGAACCAAAATGTTTTGACAAAAAAACAATTACAGTTAAAATGAAAACCGCTGTGTTTTTCGCTAACCTCCATAAATACATTTCTATTATATTTCTCATATGTTGTTAGCAGGCAAGCTTGCCACCCAGACTGCAGGAGTCATCTAAATCTTGGTTTTCTGGGTAAACAACATACAACATGTTGACAGCGTTGGCTTTGAAGGAGCTAAGCTAGCGCCTATAAAGCTACTTCAGCTAGCTAGCTACACTGATAAATGCAACACTTTTGTTTTTGCTCCCATTTTTCATGAGATGAACTCAAAGATCTAAAACATTTTCTATATACACAAAATAACCATTTCTCTCAAATATTGTTCAGAAATCTGAAAAAATCTGTGATAGTGAGCACTTCTCCTTTGCCGAGATAATCCATCCCACCTCACAGGTGTGGCATATCAAGATGCTGATTAGACAGCATGATTATTGCACAGGTGTGCCTTAGGCTGGCCACAATAAAAGGCCACTCTGAAACGTGCAGTTTTGCTTTGTTGGGGGGGTCCGAAAACCAGTCAGTATCTGGTGTGACCACCATTTGCCTCACGCAGTGCAACACATCTCCTTCGCATAGAGTTGATCAGGTTGTTGATTGTGGCCTGTGGAATGTTGGTCCACTCCTCTTCAATGGCTGTGCCAAGTTGCTGGATATTGGCAGGAACTGGAACACGCTGTCGTATACGCCGATCCAGAGCATCCCAAACATGCTCAATGGGTGGCATGTCCGGTGACTATGCTGGCCATGCAAGAACTGGGATGTTTTCAGCCTCCAGGAATTGTGTACAGATCCTTGCAACATGGGGCCGTGCATTATCATGCTGCAACATGAGGTGATGGTCGTGGATGAATGGCACAACAATGGCCTTTTATTGTGACCAGCCTAAGGCACACCTGTGCAATAATCATGCTGTCTAATCAGCATCTTGATATGCCACACCTGTGAGGTGGGATGGATTATCTCGGCAAAGGAGAAGTGCTCACTATCACAGATTTTTTCAGATTTCTGAACAATATTTGAGAGAAATGGTTATTTTGTGTATA
Organism: Gymnodraco acuticeps; assembly: GCF_902827175.1. Lineage (NCBI taxonomy): Eukaryota > Metazoa > Chordata > Actinopteri > Perciformes > Bathydraconidae > Gymnodraco > Gymnodraco acuticeps. Next base: position 1,071,325 of record NW_022991451.1, read on the forward strand.
TAGAAAATGTTTTAGATCTTTGAGTTCATCTCATGAAAAATGGGAGCAAAAACAAAAGTGTTGCATTTATCAGTGTAGCTAGCTAGCTGAAGTAGCTTTATAGGCGCTAGCTTAGCTCCTTCAAAGCCAACGCTGTCAACATGTTGTATGTTGTTTACCCAGAAAACCAAGATTTAGATGACTCCTGCAGTCTGGGTGGCAAGCTTGCCTGCTAACAACATATGAGAAATATAATAGAAATGTATTTATGGAGGTTAGCGAAAAACACAGCGGTTTTCATTTTAACTGTAATTGTTTTTTTGTCAAAACATTTTGGTTCGATGTCATGTAGGTGATAATTAACCATTCAGATTTAGAAAATATGTTCAGTTTATCAATTCATTTTACAATAATTCCTTGAAAATTCAATCAACATTTTGTAAATTGTGAGGGACTGTTAGCCGGTGGAGATTGATCATCTGGTGCTGGCCTGTGAGGTCAACATCTATTGTCCAGGCTACTAAGAAACATTTTAACTCCATCTTTGGTTTCAGTTGAAATTAACAGTTTGCTCCCAGTCAATACATTTCTTTTGTAAATGCATATAGCCTAACATCCTGTTATATTTAATGACATGTTCTTGTAAATAAACATTACAGAGATGATAGTGTCACCTGAGCCAGGCGGAGATATGATGTCTGGAAGAATGATCACAAATTGAGTGTACTGGGAGATACTTATGATCATTTCGCCAAAGGATACTGATGGATCTGTGGCAAGAAACTTTATTTAAAGTTTGGACACCTACTATTTCTTGTAGTTAAGTGTTGCATTTATATTTTTGTTCAGTGTAGTTTCCTCTTCCTAGCCTAAACACACCTTGCACCTCCAAGTATGAAATCCAAATCAATCTTAGCTGGTTGTGGGTAAGATGGCAAACAAGAGGATTTCTCAAACTGTTTTTTTGTATGTACAAAGTTAAGTTTACATTAAGTGCGTAAGGTGGCTTTCACGTTTTCACGTTATGTTTGGATAGATGGAAATATTAACCTCTGCTCCGTAATGCCTGGTATCAAAGGAAGAGCACAGTCAAGGCGAAGGAGACAGATATTGTTTCCTTCTCAAAAGATGTTTAAAAAATGTTTTAAAAGTTATTCTTTGTAATTTAAGCAAAGTAAGATATTTTAGAGAGCTAATTTTGGACTCCATTATGTTCAACTAAATGTCATGCCTCATTGACCTTCAATGGAGCATTTCTTTGTCATCTCCATGCTGTCAGATTTCCATGATTACCATGGTTGTCCCCTTCCTCCCTCTCCTCCTCCTCTACCTCCTTTTTCTCTTCTCCTGCCCCCCCCCTCCCTCAGCTCCTCCTCCGCTTCCTTCTTCCCCTCCTCCTCCTCCCGCTCCTCCTTCTGCTGCTGCTTTTTCCTCTCTTCCTGCCTGCTGCTGAGGCTGCTGCAGACTAACCTGGCTCTTGGGGTGCGGGGACCACCAGCTGTGTGTGAGGAACCCATCTCATCAATCCAGCACAAACACACACAAACATGCCTGCATGCATTTAGATGCACACACACATGCACGCGTAGATATGTCTGTGCGCAGAGGAAGAGTCTACAGGTGGTTGGTCTAAGTTATTTGGCAAGTTTTTGTAAGTTTTAAAGATTTCTCAGAGGAGGAGCTGCTTTAGAGGCAGAAACATATATAGCTGTAACCTCCTGGACGCTATAGCTTTGTCTCATATCAGCGTTAAAACAGACCAATGGGACTATCCATCTCCAAAGGCAGGAGACCAAGTAATGCAGCCTTCATTCACTACAATCTAGAAGATCCTCTGTGTATCTTTGGCCAGACAAGTATGTCAATAATGGACAATTCTTCAAATCAGTTTATTTCACTATTAATGCCATTATTCAACAATTCAAGCTTTCTATAATCTCTGCAAAACAAAGCTAAGGTATGGTTAATATTAAAGAAAGATTATAGTTTGTAGAAAGTTAGAAGTTAATCACAGGTACATGACAGGAAGCAAAAGCAAAACGAGACATGCTACACCATCAAAGACAAACCAAACGGGCACTAAAAAAAGTGCCGCCTTGGGGGTACTTTGGATCGCCTCACGCCGCCTGCATCAGGGCCAAAAGGTTGTACTTAAATACATGACAAAGACTACAGCCAACGGCAACCAGCAAGTAGGTTTTGCGTCTGTCTGATAGCAAATAACTCGACACGGTTTAGTTGAATACTTGTTCTGATCCATTGTGGTCAGCTTTGACTTAATGCAGTCTATTATTTCTGTAAGCAGACTGCTTATAGGTATAGCAGACGATTTTATTCTTCTGTCATATGGATCCGCAGAAAGACGTCTGGTAAGTTAAATAACAGCTGTGGTCAATTCGTTGTTAGTCCCTTAATGGTCAGAAGGCTTAAATCACTCTGTGAATGCAACGTTTACAAATTCCATCTTAGGTGACTAGTTTATTTCCTGCTCACCCTGTCGAGGTTTATTTCGCAGTAATGATCAACTCGCTGTAGATTCTGCTTGCATAACAGCAGGCGGTGGTAGGTAGTACTTCAAAATGGAAATTCAGAAACGTAGGGCTGTGGCTCAACAGGCTGTTGTTATTTCTACATCAAACCTTCTCACCACAACCCTAACCCTAACCCACAATAAACAAACATGATATGGCTTTGGCGTGATTCAACATGATAAATCTAATAAACGTGCTAAATCTATTAAAGATGCTAAAGAAGCCAACAAATGTCGATTTTGGAAATGGTGCAGGACACAAAGTAAGTAAGGCAACCAACGCTCACGGACAGCCGACATTGGCCGACCGTTGGCCTGGTGGTCGGGGTTTACATGTTTAGCTTCTCTACATGTTGGACAGACACTCCCTGACTTGGCCTTTGATGTTGGATCTGTGTGTAAGTCATGAAGTGCTGATCTGCTGAAGGAGATGTAATTTCCCTGGGTGGCATCATTAAAGATTTATGCCGACACAGAGTAAATGTAGGATTACAGCACCGCGCCCAATCCCATTTGATCACAGCTTCACAACTGTTCCTTCTCCATTCAAACTAACCAGAGCCCTTTAGTTGACTCTCACAGGTGAGACCTCCTATATGCTGGATTTAGAAAAGACATTTTCCAGATTACAATTAACCTTCTAAACAGGACTTCCATAAATGACTTTTGGATTATTGCAGCTATAAAAGACATATAGAATGAGATGACACCAACTGGTACCCGGTAATGTCTTCATGATACACAGTTTAATTAACTATTATTTAAGTGTATCAGATCAGGCCTGTGTAAATAATGGCATCGACTAAATGCACATTTTTCTTTCGATGACTGCTCTCAGCATTAGATTTACGACCCTTCCGTTGTCCTCAAAGCAGGCAGGCCCCTTCCTCTGAGCGATCCCATATTGCTGCGGCTGATTGTTGAGCATCATAAAAACTCTAATCCAATGACCCTAAGCAGCAGCCATCAATCCAGGCTGCCAGCAGCAGGCAGCCATGATGGCAGTGTGTCGACTGAGTGCCAGCGGAGTGGACCAGTGTTCCCCAAAGCCTGCAGCTACACAGCTTTTACTGGTAAAAGAAAAACTACAATGCCATTTAATTTTACAGGGGGGAATCAATATTATGAAAAGCCAGCATGTTGGGGTTTAGATTATCAGCAGTCACACTGTGACAAACATTTGTAGGCATTTCTTGTGTTAGCTGCAGGGCATAACATACAGTAGTAGTAGCACTATATAGAAGATGCCTGCAAAAACCACAGAGATGGAGGTTTGATATGAGGTTTTACAAAAGTCAACTTAAAGGAGCTGAATGTAGCATTTGAACATCAACAAATGATTGTTAGACCTAAATGTGATAATTATTGTTCAAATTAAACAATGGCCCCTATTTAACACCCCAATGTTACTCTTAATGTTCCAATGAACTTTATCTTAAAAAGGGTTTGACTGACTAAGTGTAATTATAAAAAAAATGTCCATGCATTGGTAACTCCAGAAAGAAAATCCACAAAACGATTTGATTATGGCGTATTTTAAATCTCATCTATCAGTTTTTTAAGCAGCAGCAGGCAAAAAATAAACCTAATGTACGCCGTCATCTAGTGACTAGACGGTGAACATTTAGCAGTTAAAGATACAGTTATTTGTATCTCTAAGGGTTGATGGAAATCAAAGCAAGGCTGAGAAAGAGATGAATATGTATTTTGGAATGGAAATTGATGTCTGAGAGACATGTTCAGATTTGTGTGATTCCCAAGCAGATTGGGATGTAGCTTCAGAGTAGCAACAGGCTGAACCTGCACCCTCACCTAATGTGAGGTCCACAGAGACCTACATTTTTGTCTTGACTGATATTTCTTGTCATAATCAAAAGGTCAAGTTGATGTAAAATGGCCGACAACATTTAACTTGTGGCATGTGAGTTGTCATTGGTTGCTAAGAAACATAGATGAATACAGCTTCAGCCTTGATTTATTCAAATAGGTTGTCTTAACAAAACATATTATGGTAAACGTTATATAAAATACTGCCTTTATGTCACACCAGTTACATTGTTACTGCAATTGTCGTTTCCGCATGTAGTGGAGCTACGAGTGAACTGCGAGCGCCGGAGCCTCGCAGCAAGCGAAACTGCGGCACGCCTAATTGGGGTGCATTTGCGAATCAGATGAGGCTCCCTCCGCAAAATGAGGACCCACGCAGTCTGCGTGATCTGCGTGTAGTGGGGCCTGATAGTGGGTACATTTCATTTGTTTTGGTTTATACTATCAGCTAGATTTACCATGTGCAAAACTTTGGTGAATCGTAGCATAATAAAATCCATTCTACTTTTCACTTGGTTAGCAGCATGTTGATTGGTGCAACTAAAGCACCAGTAGTCAGGAGGTTTAAAGCTAGGGAGATGATAGACAGCAAGAGGAAGCTATAGATTTAAAACTCCGCCCAATGTTGCCAAATCTCTTCCAAATAAAGCAACAAACACTTGCTACAAAGTTGCTAAATCTAGTGAAAAAGTTGGCAACACTGACAACCCATTACTTGATCTTCCCTCAGAAGCAATGTCTGCTGGCTGCATGGCTGCTGTTAGTTTTCACATATGTTAAGGTAGCTAGTGGAAGTGTAAGACTGTCCTGGCAGAGTGCGTGCAGATAGGCATCAGGTCATTTGACAGGCATGTTGTAAAATCATTTCATTTCAGTGGAATGAAAGGATTTAATGGATTCAGATTTGTATTTTATTGCCAGACCATTTTATTCATTTATTGCTGTATGGATTTAAAGAGTATTTGTAATAATAATAATACATTTTATTTCTATAGCGCTTTTCTTGAACCCAAAGACGCTTAATACCCACGATAGCTTCAACTGTAAGTGTACTATTGTCTTAGAATCAATGTGGTATAGATTTCCTGATGTTCTGAATCAATTGCAAAAAAGTGTAAATGTTCTACTGCATTTCCACTCTGGCTTTATCCATGAATGTCACCATCAATAGTCAGAGGAAGATTAATTGCAGAGATAGGGCTGGCCTTTAGGTAAATCCCTGAATTAGCCTCTGAGGGATTAGTATACACACTGGAAGACCTCACAACCAACCACATCCACTGTGTCTGCTTCTAATTGGTATGTTACTATAATAAAGATAAGTATACACTGGGCCCAAGTACTAATCATGGCTTTGAAAAACTGAACACTTTGTTAGCTACATTAAACAGCTTTTAACTGGAAGCACACACACACACACACACACACACACACACACACACACACACACACACACACACACACACACACACACACACACACACACACACACACACACACACACACACACACACACACACACACACACACACACACACAGTGTCTCTCCTGGCAGGAGCAGGACAGTTCCATTAGCAGATGCTGATGTTGTTTCCCTCAGTGTGCCACAGTAGCTGATGGGAAAAGAGGAGACGATGTGAAGAAACAGCAGTTTAATTGAGCATGCAGCGACAAGGATATTCAGTCTGATGACATACAATGTGCATCAATAAGTGATGGTGTTCTATGGGCCTGTAAAACCCACCAGGCTCACTGAGAGTGTGTTTACGCACATGTGGAGATGCCTGCCGGGGTTGTGTCTGTGCATAGATTTAGTTCAGCTGGCGTCTCGTGTTCCTGAGTGGATATTTACGTGAGTCACTACCCCACAAAGAGCACGTATCCTGCTAACCCTGGTTTATGATGAAAAAGGTTAAGGTACTTAACATGATCGGCTAAAACTGTCATGTCTTACTTTCAAACCTAAAATCATTATTGCAGCCTTCAAAGCAAATTAAGCAAAACCAGGTAATGTAATAAACACAGGGCCTGATGGGATAATAACTCATGCCAAAAAAACTAATGTCCGCCCAGGTCCATGTCCAAACATTCACATCATGAAGCAATTTGGTAGAACATTTTGTACTGTTAACATATCTTTTTAAATGTATTCTTACACACAAAACTACTTCAACAAACCAACATTTAAAACACACAAACAGCTAAGTGTCTTTAGCTTCCAGCATAAGCAAATTGCGCTTCCATCATTTATGCTACAGGAGTAAATATTCATTAATACAAAAATCTGCATAGTTTTAAACACAAACCATGTCCCTCTTTTTTTATATATTCATTTGTTTTCACTTTACCAATATCAAGCTGCATTTTCCTCCAGGGTTTTTCCCAATGTAATCTCCGCTCTTTGTCTTTCTCTCATTATCTCCCCAGTGCTGCTATTGTTTTTCACGCTGCTCAGCCACACACTCTATGCACTGAACGTTTGATACGGGATAGGACTCACTACCAGTTTCAAAGCAGCCTTGCTGACATCAGACAGTTCTGTGTATCGTCTTTGCTTTATTTACACATTTCATTTTGCTTTATTTACACAGTCATAGTGTCACAGTCTAGACCGACCGTCTGGCCAGGGACTTCTCCTAATTCTCCAAACATCCAGTCATGCTCTCTATAGAAAATATTCTTGCAAAACACGTTGTCAGACGCAATTCATCAGACCGTTATTTCTCTCAGTATTCAATCACCACATCCCGCTCAGAAAGCATTTTGAAGATGTGTCTCATTTTCATGTTCCTGGAGAGAATTGAGATCACAGTCTGAACATCACAGCTGCAACATTCCATTTGAGAATCTGCTTCTCTTTAACGGGTTGCACGGAATATGGAAACATTGATCATTCAATTATATATGAATCTCTGAATTGACTACGTATTCATTGCCAGTCAGGCTGTATGGTGAAATGTGTCCAGATGTTGGGTGATAGTCACAGAATGTGGATAAAGCTGCACTCGGCAGTATTTACATTTAAATCTGTATTCACATGTACTGTATACTGTATGATGAAGTTAGGTTATTATAAGTGTGTGTGTTATCCCCACTGGAGATGTAGCTAATTCTCCCTGAAGTGATTCATTACTCAGTTTACTCAACACTAGAGAATAACAGTTGATGCATAATTCTGATTAGTATGTATCAACTGGTTTACTTGCCAGCTTTATCAACTTTAATCCATGGCTAATTATCCAGTGGAATTGTCATTGTTATTTTGCTTCACATTACAATATGTCGTTTTGCAGATTTTGTTTTAAAACAGACCTTGAAAAATGACAGCATTGAAGGTCTATGTAGGAAAGAGATCCGGGTGGATGGATGAAAGGATATTAAATAGTACGCATTGTTTCTGGAAATTAAATGTTGTGATCATTTCCAGTCATATTAAATGCACCCTACTGTACTTCCAAACAGCAGTATCACAGCATTAACTATGACCTTATCAGTGAAAAGAGCATCAGGAGGTAGACTTTGCTGTATTCCTGTGGGGTTTTCTTTTGCTTTTGGAAACTATCTTTGCCCACACTACAAGACATGATGACACAGAGATGCAATTTCAGGACAGCACTGTCACACAATGAAAAGAGGAACCTTGTTCGTCTGTCAGGTGTGTATGCATTGATATTCAAAGTAGTTTCTGATAGGTCACATACTAAGTTGTACCAATCAATCCTACACTGGGGTTCCAGCCCTGGTCAGTTTGCTCTTTTAAACAATAGGGTAGGAGTGAAGTGAAGGTGTGAGAAGGTAAAATGTCCTGCTTTGCCTTGATGAAAAAAGGCTCCACTCTAATCCTCATTATGTCTGCGGCTCTTGCTGAGTGTTCCTGTGTGCAGAAAAGAACCCTGTGTTAATTGGAACACACTGACATTTGACAATGAGCGGTATGTGCATTTCTGAGTCAAGAGTTTACGTCCAATTACAAAACCTGCATTGTTTGCTATTTTCTACCTGCAACCAGGACTTTTTATGAACTTTATATTTGCAATAGCTGCATTTTTTTCATGTGGGTTGCTATTTGCCTTTAGTATAGGAATAAATTATCTTAAAAATCTTTGCATTATACGTTTACTACAAATAAGCTAATTGCTAATGTCAATGTTATTATGCTTACAATGACAATGCTTAGCAGGTACATTGTATACCACGTTCAATATCTTCTTTGTCCATGTTACATTAGCTCATTAGCACTCAGCACAAAGTATTTCAGTACATTTTATTTAGCTGAGGCTTTATCCATGGAAACGTACAATAAGTGCAACGAACAATGAAAAATACAGCTTTAAAGTAGCAAGAATCTAAACCATATTCAATTCTACATACAGAAATGAGACATCTGTTTTTATTGGCCTTGGTGCAGTGGTAACAGGTGGGTTTTCAGTCTCCAACGTAAGACGGGTAGACCTACAGGTGCATTCTTGTTGAGTGGTACCTGGGTCCCACTCGCAGTGAGGTGATTGGCCAGTGCAGAGCTAAGTGCACATTCTGGAGTGTTTGGTTTAGCCATGTCTTGGATGTAGAAAGGACCTGATCCATGGTAGGCCAATTCCAGTGTATTGATGCGGATTCATGCAGCAACTGGTCACCAGTGAAGGGAGCTGAGGAGCAGTGTAGTGTGGGAGAACTTAGGAAGGTTGTAGACCAGGAGGGCTGCAGCATTCTGGATAAGCTCAGACCAGCCAGGAGGGAGTTTCAGTACTCAAGGTGCGAGTTTACAAGAGCCTGAACCTGAACCTGTGACTCTTTCTGGGTCAGAATGAGCCGTATTCTCCTGATGTTGGAGGTGTGTGGCGCAGTGGGCTGTGCGTTGGTGTTCGGATCAGGGAGTCACAGGTTCAAACCCCACTGCAGTCGGCATGTCGTTGTGTCCCTGAGACACTTCACCCCAAATTGCTCCTGTGGGGATTGCCCACAGTATTGAGTATGTAAGTCGCTTTGGATAAAAGCGTCTAACAAGTGACATGTAATGTAATGTTGAAGATTGTATATCTTCATGTGTGGGATGTGATTGTTGTTGGCAGAGAGCAACAGTTTGTCGTCCACCAGTAAAGTTGAGGCTAATAGGAATAGTTTTTCACGTACTTGGTCACAAACCAAAGAAAATGAACCAAAACAAAAGTCCTGATCTGATGATGGTGCCATACCTAAATGTATATAGCTAGCATGGCTAAAGACTCATTGAAGGCAATTTTGCTGAACTTTCCAATATTGACGCTGAGTTCTGAGATAAAAGAAACAACCTCACATTGTTCTGATACTGTGGAAAGATATTATGGGACACATTGGCTATTGCTAATGTGTCCCAGATAGTAGCCGCCCAAAGAATATGAAATGCATAAACATTCAAAATACTACTGACATGTATTAAACATTACAGATTGTCCAATGTCCAACAAGTACAACATTTGATGTTGGAATGAAGAATATCTTGCAATATGTCACACACTGTATGCATCAAAAGCCTTGCATGTGCAGCAACAAGCACAGATTCACTACTGATGTATTCTGACACTATTGTGGAGTAATTCCTTCACACCTTCCACTCGACTACACAGCCTATGGACCTGCACCTCCCTCCATCATTCCTCGTACCATGTTCCCATCCAGCATTCCCTCCATTCCCAGCCTGATACACTGTATATTTCACAATTTTCCCCTTTGGCAGTTCTAAGCTGCAGTGGTGGGTGGGGGGGGGGGGGGGGGCTACAAAACGAGGCTGCCCTCAGGGAGAACAGGCCTGTTCACTTGCCCATAATATTTGGACCGGGGAAGCAGCCTGAAACCCATTCTGTTCTCCTTTTTCATACGCAGAGGTCCTTCTGCAGTGCGATGGTGGACGAGCTGCGGGTTTCCCTCAAGTGCCAGCGCCGGCTCAAACACAAGCCCCAGCCCCCTGCCATGGTGAAAACAGAGGAGGTCATCAACATGCACACCTTCAACGACCGCAGACTCCCAGGGAAAGAGACCATGGCCTAAAATGGGATCCTCAATCACTTTATCACCCTCTCTCCTGCAGCGAGGAGGTTTGCAGAGACACTGGGGTAAAGGGTGGGGGTAAATGGTAAGGGGGGTTTTTAATGGTGGACAGTTGGGTTATTCCGGAGGTGCTTGCTTGAGTATATTGACAACATGTTTCTTTATAAATAGCTACGGATAAGAGATTTAACAATATTTCCTGTGGAAATAACTTGAACCTGGGTGAAATTTCAGCGAGTTACCTCAGTACTCTTACAGGTGCCAGGATTGTTGAAACCCAGGAGTCAGAGAGAGAAGGTATGGATATCAATTTAAGTTGGGACAAAGCTGGTCCCCTAAAAAAGGAAAATAATCGGACCTATTTTATTTAGCTGCTGCTCAGTCAGTCTTTCGCTAAAGAGGCTGGTGGAGCAGCATTTAGAGCATCTCAGAGATTATGATTTTATAAAAGATGCTTACTGGGGGATTAAGGAGAAAAGTTTGTACAGGATTGTTTATTTTCAAAAGTTCAGCTCTCTAGAATTAAACCCGAAGCCCTGAAGATGAAGGCGGACTGCAGCGAAATGTACAGAGAGGCACTGCGCAGTCACATATGATATTGATCGACTTCAAAACGGATATACTGTATATCATCTATCAGGCAATAAGTGATATCATTTATTTGTGTTTCAGAGTACTAACCCTTTGAGTCTTTAATGTAGGGGAGGGGAGGGGGGGTTATATTGGGAGGTTCAAGCAGAGGATGGAGTAGAGGCAATATAGTGAGCTGCCGATGTATCAGTAGTCACTTAAAAACGATCCTATGGAGGAACACACTCTTAATGTTAATAAGGAGGAACCGTGGAATGGGGTGGGCACAACTCACCAAGTCTAAATTCATAGCAATCAAAACAAAAAAACACAAACTCTATTTATTCAAAGTATTTATTGTTTTATTTATGAGACTCCTTATTTATTATCTCTACGGACTGAATTTTCACTACTGCCGTGAACACACCTCACTTTACCTCTGTATGGGTACACACAGTTTCCTACCATTTGCTCTGTGTCAAGTCTTCACTTTCATTTTGTACTCCTGTGGCTTTGATTTCGTTCTTTGGCAGTAAAGCTCCATATTTACTTGTGCAAATGCAATTTCTATGAAAACGTGTTTTTGTACGAAGAGAATCAACATTTTGTAATGATTTTTATCAAAACAAACGCACCATGAAGAGTGTATTCAAACGCAGAGAGGGGGGGGGGTCCTTCAGGCCGGGAGTTCAGGAGCCTCTCCTAGACACTAGACAGAGCCAACACAGACACACACACATATATGCACACAAACACACACACAAACACCACCGAGAGTGCACACATCCTCCATGGAGCAGATTCACACCAATTAGTTCTTTTAGTGAGAGAGTTCTGGGAAGCATCAGTGACATGTTGTTTTGCAGAAGAAGAAAACAGAAAGTATTTTTATCATGTAAAGGAATCATATTTAAAGAAAGATATTTTTACTTCACATGAAAGAAGTGTAATGATTTGCTGGTTAGAGCAAATACTTAGTGTACACACACGGAGAGGGAGGAAGACTGCTGATGATGCTTATGGTTATCTACGCCCCCAATTACTGATAGACTGCTAGAATCCAGTGCTGAGCAATTGTGTGTAAATGGTTTTGAAATGGAAAAATATGTATTTAAAAAATAAAATTAATAAAGAACACTTAACTAATTTTGAACTTGTTGTGAAAACAAAACGGAGTGCACACAGTTTACCCTTTGAAGTTGATGCACAAATGTAAAGAAAATAAAAGAGTATTCACAAGTTTCACCTCTTCTGTGTCTTTATTATATATTAGCGCATGGATCAAGTGTGGCAAAAACAGAGTGAACATGACAGCAGGTTAATTAGAAAACATGTATACACTTAACAAATAGCAAACTAAAAGGCCCCTGTGGGCCATTTAATAATTGAATACATGCTGGGCCTTATTTGGGAGGGGTGTGTCCAATTAAAATGAGTTTGAGGTATTTCTTACGGAATCTGCATTAAACTTGGGGACTTTCTTAATCTGGCAGAGCTGGTGTCATGGCTGCCGGATTTAGCACCCCCTCCGTTTCTTTGGCCGGGATGGTCACAATCTCACCAAAATCACAATGGTGTTAGCTATTTCCCTCTACTTTAAGCAAAACAATTCATTTTAATCTGGATTCATGGTGTAATGAAATGGTAGGAGGGCATTCTAAATCTGGCTGAGTTGGTGTCATGGCTGCCGGATTTGGCGACCCCTGGGTTACTTTGGCCAGGCTGGACATAATCTCTCCAAAATCACTCTGGTGATCAGTTTACGGAAGCAAAAGCATTTACTCTGAGCCTGTGCTGCAGCACCTCTTATCACCCTCTGTCTGAAACCAGAGCCCAGTCTGCTCTGATTGGTTAGCCGGCCGGCTCTGTTGTGATTGGTCAACTGCTCAGAGAGGTCTTGCCCCTTAGCCTACAGGGGGTGGGAGAGAAACTCCCTCTGGAGGGAACATAGGGATGTGAGCCTTTGCAGACCATTCACATGCACACAAACACAATAACACACTGCAGGAGAGGGTAAACTACAAAAAGCATGAAAGGGCCTCAATAAGTTTAACCACTATATAATGTATAGTAACATGCAGACAAACAGGTTGATCAAGTCCTACAAGTAAATAGGCTCCAAATGTCCAACATATTGTCAGCTAGCCAACGCCGATCTGTGCTTAACTGACATCTCCCGTCCAGCTTTTCTCCATCTTAGCAGGGAAATGACATCTTTATTGATCTCTCCAGCCATGTTCCAATAGAGCACACTTCTAATCAGCCAGAATGACGGAAAACACATGGCTGTGCACGTAACTTTAAGAATTATTAATCCCTTCAACAATTCTTGACATGCTTTTGAAAATAAGGTCAATAAATAGGTGTCTTCTATTGCTAGTGTGTAATTAAATGGAACCCTTGTTAGTAATCATTCTCAAGAAACAGGGTCTCTTATTGTTTTAACTGACAATTTACAAGGTAATATTATGGATCATGAATGGGTAACGAATTGGCCCCAAGCGGGATATCTGTTAGTTAGTCTATTAGTACTCTTTAGCAATTCATAAGGGCATGGGGTCTGGATAATATAATGACTATAATAATAATAATAGACAGTGTGTGGGATAATTAGATCAAGGTCACAGGTAGTCCCCAAGTGGGGTTTAAATTAGATGTATACAGCGTAGATAATTAGCTTGTTGCCCGAGTCATTAACAGATAATAGTAATAATAAAGGTCCCCCTTGCGAGACTCACATGGGTTTAAAGTCTGTTAAAAAATGGTCTGGTGCAATCTTATTAATGTTCCATTTCTCTCTTAATTGTAGACACTGATGCTGCCATTTCTAAACCAATAATAGTTCTCAACCTGCATTCACATGATCAGCAGGAAACTGCTCTGCACTGAAGTTGCCGTTGTTTTTCTACGGAGACAGCGTTGCTGCGGTGCCGTCCGACTTGGTCGTGAAGCGCTACCCTCCGCGCTGCACTCAGACTTCATATTATTTCATCTTTGACCTCGTTTATCGCTGACCTTTCAACTGGAAACCAATCAGGAGAACCGTTTGAGTAGCCATAGAAAAAAACGTAACTTGCTGTTTTCATCGGCGTAAGCTTAGAGCAAATTTCCTATAATGTGAATGCAGCTTAACAGAGATAATATTTCAACAAACAATGACCTCAGTCTAGGATAATGTCTACGGCAGCTCTAACCCCTAATACATGAGGGGTCCACATAAACCCATCTTTGTGTTATTAACAGAGATAGCAAAAGTACACACAACCTTAACTCGCGAAAAACAAATCTCCAGGTACACTTTGAAATCTATAAAGAGAGACTTGGCCTTTATCATTTGGAATTGAAATTTGCCCGACAGACTTTCTTCTCTGATATCATTGCCAAAAACAAAAACAACGCACGTGCCTTGTTTGCTACCGTCGACAGACTAACTAACCCCCCAGTGTCAGTAGCCTCTGAATTTCTATCCACCAGGGCGTGCAATGATTTTGCCTCCTTCTTCACTGACAAAATTCAGAAAATCAGACAAGCAATCAGTGCCTCTGCATCAGGAACAGCAAATGTGTTGTCCCTGTGTCCACCTAACATCAATTCAAACACCATGACACAATTCCATCAGATTAATGATAAAAACCTAGAGGACATTATACAACTTCTGAAATCCTCCTCCTGCTGCCTTGATATTATTCCAACAGGATTTTTCAAAGATGTTTTTCGTTGCATGGCCTCAGATCTACTTCATATAGTAAACAAATCTCTTCACTCAGGTATTTTTCCACAGGCCCTGAAAACTGCAGTCATTAAACCGCTCTTAAAAAAGAATAATCTAGATGCTTCAGTAATGAACAATTACAGGCCCATATCAAACCTCCCATTTCTAGGTAAAATCATTGAAAAAGTAGTTTTTCAACAGTTGAGTAATTTTTTGCATTTAAATAACTGTTTCGATGTGTTCCAGTCAGGCTTTCGTCCAAACCACAGCACTGAGACTGCTCTTGTAAAGGTCTTTAATGATATCCACTTAAACACAGACAGTGGCAGAACTTCAGTGTTAGTATTATTAGATCTCAGTGCTGCGTTTGACACTGTTGACCACAGCATATTACTAGACCGACTGGAAAACTGGGTGGGACTTTCGGAAACAGTTCTAAATTGGTTTGAATCCTACTTAAAGGACAGAAACAACTTTGTTTCTATAGGTAAATACACATCTGAGTTGACAAATATGACATGTGGGGTTCCTCAAGGCTCCATCTTGGGGCCTCTTCTCTTTAACATCTACATGCTACCACTGGCTCAGATAATGAAAAACAACAACATAAGTTACCATAGCTATGCAGATGACACACACATTTACATAACCATTTCACCAGGAGACTATGCTCCAATTCAAACACTGAGTAAGTGCATTGAACAAATCAATGACTGGATGTGTCAGAACTTTCTCCAATTAAACAAAGATAAAACTGAGGTAATGGTTTTTGGAGCCAAGGCAGAACGTATAAAAGTTAGCGCTGAGCTTCAGTGTGCAATGTTCAAAACAACAGATAAAGCCAGAAATCTAGGTGTAGTCATGGACTCTGACCTGAGTTTCAACAGTCACATTAAAACATTTACTAAATCAGCCTACTATCACCTAAAGAACATATCTAGGATTAAAAGACTAATGTCACAGCAGGATTTGGAAAAACTTGTCCATGCTTTAATCTTCAGTAGACTCGACTACTGCAATGGTGTCTTCACAGGTCTCACAAAAAAATCTATTAGGAAGCTGCAGCTGATTCAGAACGCCGCTGCTCGAGTCCTCACTAACACTAAGAAAGTGGATCACATCACTCCTGTTCTGAAGTCTTTACACTGGCTTCCTGTGTGTCAAAGAATAGATTTCAAAATACTGCTGCTGGTTTATAAAGCACTGAATGGTTTAGGCCCAAAATACATTTCTGACCTCCTGCTAAATTATGAACCATCCAGATCTCTTAGGTCTTCAGGGACTGGTCAGCTTTCTGTCCCCAGAGTCAGAACTAAACATGGTAAAGCAGCGTTCAGTTATTATGCTCCAAATATCTGGAACACACTCCCAGAAACCTGCAGGTCCGCTGCAACTCTGACTACTTTTAAATCCAGGCTGAAGACTTATCTTTTTGTCGCTGCTTTTAATTGAAACTGAGTGGTTGTGTTTCGTTTTTGGTTAATGAACATTTGGGGCTAGTAACCCCAGGGAATCAGTGTCTGGGGACTTTGTCCTGGCTGGTTTTCTCTGTGTATGCTGCTCGGGACGTATGTGCCATAACAGCGTACACAGCTCATGTTCGGAGAAACCTTAAAGAAAGGCATCAGTAAAGTGGAACTTCTGTGTGAACTATTCATATCTTAAACTGCACTGTAACTTTTTATTCATGTACTTTTTTCTTTTAATGGTTATTTTATTATCTTTTCTTTTTAATGACTGTTTTTAAATGTCTTTGTCTGAATGTCTTTCATTTTTGTAAAGCACCTTGAATTGCCTTGTGTTGAAAGGTGCTATATAAATCAACTTGCCTTGCCTTGCCTTAACTCAAGTAGAAGTACAGATACTCATGCTTAAAAATTCTCTGGTAAAAGTAGAAGTACTGACTAAACTTCTTTACTCAAGTAAACGTAAAGAAGTATGGGCTTTGAAATGTACTTAAGTAAAAAGTACCCATAACTAGCAGCTGTTTTAAAGAGTACCTGACCTCCCTTTATATTAATAGAATAATAATGTCATTGTTAGCTAATGAATGCTGAACAACGGCAACATGACAACGTTTTCATTGGTCCCTCTTCTTTAGGGAAGACCAGGAAATGATGGATACACGGATCGTGTTCAAATCAATAGGCACGCAATGACTCTAAAAATAATGATCACGCACCAAACACACATTCAAACTAAAGTAACCAGCCTCTTTTGAAAATGTAAGGAGTAAAAGTACAGGTATTTGTGTTAAAAATGTAAGAAGTCAAAGTAAAAAGTCGACAGAAAAATAAGTAGTGGAGTAAAGTACTGATACCAGAAAGATGTACTTAAGTACAGTAACTAAGTATTTGTACTCCACTACTACCTGTCTCTGGTTATTAAAAGGGGTTTCGGGTTATCTTTATGAGAGGACAAAAAACTGATTTCTAAAGTCGTCAGGGCTGCTGGCAATCAGGCAGGTTTCAGAAGGTTAAAAGCAAAAGAATAAAGTTATAATATAAGTTTCCTGCCCAATTTGTTGTTTCAATTAGTATATTTCTCAATGCATAAATAGATTATCACACACAAAATGTACCCATTGTACTATAATCTTTCATCTTTAAAAAAAAAAGTTCAAAATATGCCATCGTCCCCTAATACAGTTAAAAGCCTTATTTCATGTATGTGAACTGGTTACATGGTTGGAAATTCACTCATAAAAACCCCTTACTCAGCAGACACCGAACCCAATGTCAAAGCGTAACCAATCCGTGACCTCCGTCTCCGTCAGGAAATCTAGTCAATGCTAGCCACAATGACTCAGCAAAACGGCAGCCAATCAGATTAAAGCGCCCGTCCTCCTTGCCCTGACCCCAGAAGCGACTCAGAACCAAGGAGAGGAGGTCATGGGCGGGGGGGGGAGAGATTACATTACACACATTTGTACTTAGTTTCCTGTCCTGGTCTCTGGAGAGGACTGTGCCCCCCCCCCCTCCTCTGCTTGACCTCACAGTTTGGCTGTTAGCTTCATGTGTGTCTGCAGCACGGTGACCCGGGCATTAAAGCGCCATCAGTGCATATTTGAAGGTGCTCACTAACCTCTATGATGATGTTAGACTTCTGGTGAGCACATATGTAACATACATACAGTATACAGTATATTCATCTAATCAAATTTCTGGTGAATATTCCTGTGTATAAGGTTTACTGGCAGTGAATGTAGAGGGATTACTTTAGTCGTTGTTATTGCTCTATTTTTTCTAATTATTTTGTCTTTTCTTTGCGTTCCTCCTCTTTTTACCTACAACATAATCAGTGAAAACTATTGTTTCATTTGTATAGGCTTATACCTTCCATGCTTTCCATTGCCAAATGATAGTATATTATCATTGTGTATGCACTTCTTTAGGTTGTAATGTCAAAACTTTGGTTATGCACTGCAACCTTCATAAAAAGAGCTGAGTTTCATGGATACTAAAATTATGTACTTTTTCGACCAATCTAAATAGATATTTTATATTGTTTGAAGTACCATTACTACTACCTTTATATTTCAGGTGCATCAAAGTCAATCCCTTGCATGTAGGCAGGGTCATATGATAAAATACATATGTTTTCTTTTAAAAAGTCAAATGAACCATTGGTAGTTAATGGAATGATTCACTTATTATACTGTTGTAATATCAAACAATATTTCAAAGCAAGGACAAACATACTTCACCTTAATTACAAACCCAACAGGATTTCAAAAGCAGGCCTGCTTTAATTTAAATGATTAGAATCTGTGTGAACAATATCTAAGCTGTGAATGATTCAGAGTATGCTAAAAGACACAAACTAACTATATGTTTGATAAAAGTGAAAAGTTATGATTACATTTTGAATCAAATCCCCCGTCCTCCTTGCCCCGAGCCGCCTCTGGGGTCAGGGCCTCCAGAGAAAGTGCCCTTTATTTTTTATAAATGAATATGTATCTACTGATGTTTGCGCACAGTTTCCCTTTGCAAAAATATATTGATTGAATACAAAATAAAAATATCAGGTCGGGAGATTAGACTGTGAAGTTCCGATGCTCTGTCTACCCTCCCTCCCTCCACGTCTCCTGCACAGCAATGCGGACAGTCATCGGCAGTCACTTCAGACAGACAGGTAGCAGCAGCTCCCACTTTACTGTCCCATGTTATGCCGGCTTTTCTTGGCTTATTTTGAAGGTGAGTGGAGATGAACACATTTCTAAACTGCCAGTGCCTCAAGTTTACAGCTAATCAGCTAAAAGACAATAACAAATATAGTTAACTAGGCTACTAGCTAATGGATAAGTTAGCTCAAGGTTTAGCTAAGGCAATTTATCATGTACAATGTACTGTACTTAAGGGGAGACACTTAAAGTAAAATGTGTATCTAATAACGTCATCACAATCGTCACATTGATATGTAAATTAGGCGTTAACTAGGCCTAATTAAAATGCGCTAATTTGCATGCCAAGGCATTGCAGGTGAAAAGGATCAAACGAAAAAACACATCACCTCACAACTTCCCCAGATAGTTACTTACGTCAAGTCAGTATTTTCCCCTGAAATGTAATGTTTAAATGCAGATTAGCTTTAAATCTTTAGATGAATTCAGACATGGTAGTAAGACGAACACCATTTATATGTGTTTCTTGGAAGTTTTATTTCCATTCGAGAGAAAGAAAACATGGAAGCAAAATAGACCAAAATAACAAAATGTGCATGAAAAAACGATCTTTTTGCCTGTAATGTCCTTGAACAGTAACTTCATAATTTTGATTGTTGGCTGCTCATTTAATAACTATAATCGTTTCTAGTTTGTTTTCTGCTCTTGTGCATTGTGAATACTAAAGAAGACCATTGTCTCTGTGTTAGCTGATTATTTTGTAGAATTCTGTTGAGTATTAAACAATTGCGTGAGTGTGAGGGTATTAAAATAAATTGGTCAGTAAGTCAGAGATGTGCAACTATATTTAACTGTTTGTTTTAACTTTTTTTAAATAAATGATTATGGGAAGTGCCCTTTTTCTCACTTGAGCACCCGCCCCCCAAAATGTCTGTGCACATCCCTGGTCTTGAGTCATTCATTCGCTTATCCCAGCTTACTACTCTCTCTCTTCTCAATCAGTGATCGGGGGCATCAGCATCACTCCAGCTAAACCAATCACTTTGCCTCTATTCCCACAAGCCTATCATAGTACATTGCTAAACCTTTCAAACTGCTCTCTCCCCTCCTGACAGCTGTCATTTCAGGTGACTCAACGCAGCCCTCCTCCACCCCTTCCACCTTCTTTTCTTCCAAATCCAGTGTACTGTCTATCTCCCGACAGTATGGGTGAAATCAAGATGGACGGAAACAACTCCTAGTTTTGATAATTTAATCAAATCCAAATAGGTTGTTAACCTTAGAAGAAAAAGGACAACAACGATACAACAATTAGGATCACACATATCCCATACAACTTAAATCACATTCAATATAATAATCACACTTACTAGTGGCCTCTCTCCTGATTCCTCAATCTCAATGACGTTCATTTATTTATCCCCTCTATTTATAATATATCAATAAACCCTGCAAATCTCCATCCAGATTTAAAGTCACACTCACATAAACTGAACCCCATTAATTGGACCCTCACGCATCCAGCACAAACCATGAGTTTACAGCACATCCAGGGTCAAGCTTAAACCACTCCTCTTCAGACCGACCTCCATCAATCCCTTCATGCCTCCACCACCACCAGTGTCTAGACCCCAGGGGGGTTTCATTGGTTCGGTTTTCCCCCTCCCCAATGATATTCCAGCACAATGGGGTCTAATCTCCAAACACCATTACATGCATCTGTGTATTCCCGGTAATAAATATATGTCATTACATCAAAAAAACTGTCTCTCCTGATTGAACTCAAGACGTCTTTGTCTCCTGTGGGAGAGAAAGACCTCTGGAGGGAACACAGGGATTTTAGCCTTTGGAGACCATTTACATGCAGAAAAACCTATATACCACCTACACACTACTGAAAAGGGAAAACTCCAACAAACATAACCCTAACCCTTTAGCGAGAATCGTTCATTGCTGGTTTCAGTCAGCACATGTTTATAGGAGATCACCAGACGTATACTTTAAAGAAATATTCTGCTCTTTAAAGCTGAAAATGTAATGTGTTGTGTGTCTGGTGGAGGAGAGATCCCACACTTTTTGGTTTTTTTGCACACACCCTCCTTAGCTCATTGACTATTTAAGATTTTCATGATTTGTTCAAAAGATCCAAGGCTCCGACTCGAAAATGACCCGCTGGTGGTAGAGGGCAGCATCTACCGTGACACAGAGCTCAGCTGTAGGGGGTCTCCACGCTTTTCAAAAGGTAACAACAATATTCAAAAGATAAGGTTCCTAATGCTTAATTCATGCAAAAATAAATCAAAGTTGCTGTTTGTCCACCCTACTGGTCAACACCTGAGTGGTAGGACACACAACACAGTCACACACTCTTCCTTATTGTGTCAATCATTACAATGTAGCCGGGGGTGATTGCCTTCTTTGTGTATTTGTGTGGTGTCAGCCTCTCCTTTATCCCGGTGATGTGTTCACACATAGATACATTCACATGAGACGTTTATCCTCAGCTTAAATGCTACATCTCATTAACAGGTTAATTAAGAAGGCTGCTGAGGAGTGGCTGGGTCTGGACATGGAGGCACTGTCTCCCTGGCTGCAGCTGTCCATCAACCAACAGATTGAATGAAGCCTTTAACAGAGATGCAGCTCTTCAAGACAAACACTAATGTCTGATACAGTATACTCTGTCCACATTTGTCTCTGATGAAGCCTCACAGCTCTACAACATAGCAACCTTTTAAAATCATATCTCATATTCTTCCAAATCAGTTGTTAGAGTAGAGAGCTTCCTGCAGCTCTCTGGTGCAGTCCAAAGGAAACACTCAACATTTGGGATTTATGAGAAAATAAAAAATGCAATTAAATTGTTATTTGTACTTCCTCTAAAACGGTGTGCATTTATTGTACCATATTTATTGAAAATATATCTAAAGTAAAATTATTTAACATTTGTCTTTAATAACTGAATGAATTGGTTGTCATTGTAACATACGTTTGTATCCCTAAATGTTTAAAATAAAAATAAAACAGACAACAAGTTGAAGTGTATTGAATGTCAGTGTAATGTAGCATAAACTTCAATACTAAAGGCAATGCAGCAACATTAGATATAAGGAGGAAGTGCAAGGCAGTCGGTATAACCAGTTGCCTTTTCATGTCCGATAAGATTCATACTGCTGAAAATTGTGACCCTCGCGATATAACCCTCCTTTAAAAAACGTGACACATAAATAAAACCACAATATTGTATCAAATATCGTTAAAGCTGACGTCAATAAAACACATTTAATTATGCATTCACACCAAAAGTAAAGCAACTTTTTCCCCTTGCGATTACCTAGTTACAAAGATTACAAAGTCAAAGCAAAGACACGGATAGATGCAAATTTGGCATCACTCGCTTCATTAACAACCATGAACTAATGCAGGCATCCTCAAAGTCCGGACTCTGGTCCGGATCCGGACCGAACCACAACTGTCTCTGGACTCTGAGCAAATTATACTTTTCATATGTATTATCTGTATTATCTGTGTTATCTGCGAGACATCGCCACAACGCAACGAGTCAAAATGATCCGCTATGTCCATAGACTGCAAACAGCGCTGCATGTCCTGTTCCACTAGGCTTGTTTGAGACAAGCGAGACCTGCGCAGACCTGCGCAATTTCGATCAACGTCTTGCTAGTGCGTTGCATGATGGTTAGTCATTTTGTCCGACTTGCTCTACATGAGACGTTGAAATCTCGCGGGACAAAGACGCCCGCAGCCTTGAGAGCGAGGCGCGGCGAGGCGGCGCAGTTCCTCTCCACGGGCTGCGGAAGCGAAATGCTTGATGGGAAACGACTCGCTGGTATCTCGAGCTGAGCGCTCATTGGCGGTTTTTACCACGTGCTGGTGATGAAACTCTCCAATTGGCTCGGCAAAAGTTTGTTGTTGTTTTGTGTCAGTTTTACGTCGCCACATCCATTAAAAATTTCATAATTGTTCCACAATGTTTATCATCATGACATTTTGAAATTTTGAGAAAAATCTCTGGAATCCATCGATCTGATTGATTAGGGGAGCAAATGATCAAAAGAGTATGGAGGGAAGATATTTTCGTTTGGATTACTGGTCTGGGGGAAGCTCAGGAGTGTGTGTGTGTGTGTGTGTGTGTGTGTGTGTGTGTGTGTGTATACATGTACGTGTGTGTGTTTGTGTATTTTTGCGTTTGTGTGTATTGTGTTTGTTTCTCGGGCAAAACACTGACGAGAAACACCGGCTGTTGTTATGCCTGCTGTGACATTAAGTTACTCCGTTCTCCGCTTGTAATTATGCCGTTACAAGCTTCAAAGTTGTATTTATCATCTGAATTTGCCGAAACAAGTTTAATATTCTGAAAGCCAAGACTTTGTTTATTTGAAATCAGATGAAAACAAACTGTAACGGACCCTGCCGTGTTATATATGATTAATATACTCTTACATTCATAATTTCAGCTGAGGGAGGGGAAGCGGCGCTGTGGAACAGCAGAGTGGCGAGTGAGAGCTGTCATCTTCCCTTTACAAGCTTCAAAAATGTATTTATCGTGTGATTTTGGAAATAAAAGTTTCATATTCTGAAAGCCAAGACTTTGTGTATTTAAAGTTTTTAAAAAACACCCAAAATTAAAAAAAGTAAAACATTTTTATTTATTTTTTTATTGGCTCATGATAGGCCCCTGGGCTTCAGCCCAGGTCAGCCCGTGCATTAAGGCGGCCCTGTTTATAGCTCCTGGTGTTGGCTGAAAACATGAACATATTTATACATCTTTTATGTTGAATGGTTTATATATTCCCTGAGAGTAATCCAAGACGAGCATTGCCAAATTGAATGGGGGGGAAAGGGGATGTTTGTGGAAGAAGGGATTTGGCTAGTTGTGTGTGCTGGAACAGTACACATCCTGAGGTGTGATGCTGTGTTCAATTAGGTAAAATTAACAAGGTCTAGCCAAGCAGATCATGTAACACAAACAATGGCAGCACCTTGGACTCTGTCAGGAAAAGGAGACGAAACACAGCTCGATCCTCACACAACTGTAGGGGAGCAAAAGAGTCTGGGATCAGAAAAAAAAGGGGATCACACCAAGCAGAATATGCTGCTGAATCTGATCACAAACCATTTGTTCCCTGGTCTATTTAGATGGAAATTTAGAAAAAATCGAAGCGGTTAGACTGTGTGTCTTGGCCTGTGTGTCACTGGAGATTATTGGCCCGGTAAACACAGGGCTGAGCTGTTCAGTGGGGCCGTGAAAAGAGAAAGTCGCAGGCGTTTACTTGCCTCTGATCCCCACCACAGGAGCTTTACAGACATAATCCCAAATTCCACTAAGGGAGAACCACACAGACTTTACAAGCCATGACCTGATTACACAGATTGAGACCAACGGAGGGCTAATAGAGCGTGACCAGATTACGGCCCATGAGATCCACCTGTGGGGAGAGTCCCTCTATAGAAGAGGGGCCATATTGCCTATTCTTCTATGGAAGATACAACTACCCGGTGTTCTTGATGTACCCATTTTGTTAAGGCAACCAGCTTCCATGGTGGAACATCTGAAACATTATTTTACTATATAAAGCTTTGATATTTAACTCTAGCAATACATACAAAAAAAAAAAAACAATGTTACCTAAAAATGTGCACTGATGAAGACCAGTGATGTAAAGTAACCAAGCACATTTACTCAAATACTGTATTTAAGAACAATTTGGAGGTACTTGTACTTTACTTGAGTATTTCCTTTTTTGCTATTTCTGCACTACTACTATGCAGAGGTAAATTGTGTACTTTTACTCCACTACATGTATTTAATACCTTTAGTTACTTTACACATTTTGATTAATGATGTGAAACTCCTGCCACCTTTGATGAATACAGGTAGGCCTGCATTGTCATCCTCAGTGAGCTCAGTGGCGGCTGGGGGTCCTGGCCACCCTATCGGCCACCCCAAACACCCTCACCAAAAAAATGTTTAAGTAACCTTTCATCATTCATCAATAATTAACATCAATATAACGTTATATTGATAATGTACTCACTAAACTTACAATTCATTTAACTTATTTTCTTCCAAAAGTTAATTATCCAAAGCCTCTGTACACCCCCTTCTATTTACATGTAATGGTTTGGTCCCGCCTCCGCCTCCAAACGGCACTTTCTAGCAGAGAGTGAGAGCATGTGAGCAGGGATGCTAGTACTTACATGTGTGCCAGAGCCGTATACGGCTCTGATGTGTGCCATTGTGACAGACAAGAATAGTACATTCTGAGAGATAGATGTATCCTGCTGTATGGGTTGATTGTGCGTTAATCTGTTGGTAATGCCTTGGGGTTCCAGTGGGAGGGATCACTGCGCTCTTCCTCGCTCGATTCAGACGAGTGAAGGCGGGAGCTGCGTGATTGTATGTCTTCCCTTCTTTCACTCACTATTTCCCATTTTAAGGGTACAACCAGTGCTGGAATTGGGCCGGTACTCGCCGGTACTACCGGCACTTCTGGTTCTGACCCATGGAGTACCGGCACTTCTTGCTCAGTACCGGCATGCTGGCGGTACTCATGCACCGTGCCAGTACTCAACACTCTCCCGCCGTTCTTATTATACATCCATATATATATATACAGCCGCCCGGTACTCAGTAGATGCGTCATGAGGTGCCGAACGGACATTCTCATCGCTCTAACCGCTGGAGTTTCACAGCGGCTGTCAGCTGTTTACTCCTGTCATTCAAACAGAACGTGCTGGAGAGGGGGCGGGGCTTATCTTCTCCATGTAAATACTGTGGTGGAAACGACTATGTCAAAATTAACCTATTTGACCGTGATTTAATAGTAATACACGTTTCAAAATAATAATAATAATAATGCCGAAGTAACAACATACTGAAAACTGTTAGTAAAACCATGTTTTAATGCTTTACAATTTACATACCTAGATGCACGTGTGTTGTGTTTATGCAGTGCAACTCCCACCCAGTGGGTGGCTATGTAGAGTGATAGAACAGAGCAGGCACGCCCCCGAGAGAAGGAAAGCAAGTCACGTCACAAATTAGCATTTCTAAAATGTTAGCGTGGATTAATAAAAGTGCAAAAAGACAGCGGTTGTCGCCGGAAGAAACTTCAAATACAGAGAATGCTGTGCCTGTGTTGGAAATTGTGTCTGATGGGGAGCTTTCTTTGGTTGATCCTCCTGCTCCAAGTTCTAGTGCATTAGCACTAGCTCCGCCGCCTCCTCCAGAGCCTCTAACGTTAGCTGCTGCTGGCGCAACTGCCACCACCAACACCGGGCAAAGCGATGCACCTAACTGCTGGACAACGGACCAGGTGCAATATTTTTGCAAGACCAATGCATGGCTCCTTCTTAAAGATAAGAAGCTAGGATGTCGGATATGCAGAGATGTCAAATCTTTGGGAATACACACTGGACAAGGACTGAAACTGTCAACTGAATGGGGTGAGTGTGCAGTGTCTCATTTCGGTGTTGACAAGGGCAAACAACAAGCTAGCCTGAGAAAAAAAATCAAAGAACATAAAGAATCACAAGCCCATGTAAAAGCTGCTGACATCCTTACATCTGCTTCACGTGAAACTATTCAACATCAAGTGCAGTCTATGCATACATCTGAATTAGACACCACTATCAGAGTTTTTCGAACGGCATATCAAATTGGCAAACATAGCCGGCCATTCACAGACATGCCAATTGATTTGAATGTACAGAAACTGAATGGGTGAACGTGGGCAGGGTTTTGCACTCCAATAAAACCTGTGGCGAAATCATCGACCACATAGCTCATGAGCTGAAGAAAAAAATGGCAAAAGACATTACAGAAAACCAAAGAAAACTCTGTGTTTTGGTCGATGAATCTACCACTATTAGTGGTAAAACGGTGCTTGTTGTGTGTCTACGCTCAGCATTAGCTGATGCTGAGCCCGAAACGTTTTTTTGGGAGCTGATCGAGTTGGATGGAACAACGGCTGATGACATCACAAAGGCGTTAATGGAGTGTCTTGGAAGAGATTTTAACGAGGACTTTTTAGGTCAGTGTTTCGTTTCTTTTGCATGTGATGGGGCTTCAGTCATGCTAGGGAAGAGAACAGGCGTTGCTACCCAGTTGTGTAGTAAATTCCCAAGCCCGTTTGTGTGGCACTGCTCCAATCATTGTCTAGAGCTGGCAGTTGGGGATGTGGTCAAGGAGGTCTCAGGGCTCAATCATTTCCAGATCTTTTTTGACAAACTCTATTCCTTGTTCCATGCCTCCCCCAAAAATCAGAGGCAGTTAGCGCAGTGTGCGCAAGCAGTCGGACAGCGTCTCCTGGTGATAGGGCGTGTTTTGTCCATCCGCTGGGTGGCTTCAAGTGAAAGGAGCGTCAGAGCAGTCTAGGAAAACTACTGAGTGCTTCATGATCACTTCACAAATGCTGCAAACGACACGAGCAGGGATTCCAGAGACAGAGCAAAGTACAAGGGCCTGGATGATGTGCTCACATCTGCAACGTTTGTCAGCAATCTGGGACTGATGTACGATGCGCTCACAGAGCTCAGCGACCTCTCTCGGCAACTCCAAAAAAGAGAGATGACACTGCCTACAGCAGATAGGCTCTTAACTCGAGAAATACGAGTTTTTGAATCCATGGTCACCATGCCTGGCCCACACATGACTACAGTTCATACAGCTCTAGCTGAGAAGTCCTTCAAGGGTGTTGCCCTGCGTGAGAATGGCAGGCTTGTACAGATTCATGCAGGTCAGTTTTTCCGCAGTATGGTAGAGAATCTGAGACACAGAATGACTTCCACAACCTCCTCTCATGTCAGCACAAGAGAAATCCCATTACATGGCCGGGAGGCCCGGGACAATCAGCTAATCCAGGACATGAAAGTTATCCATCCTGGAAGTTGGCCTGAAGAGGAGTTAGACGTACAGTATGGGGACGTAGAGGTGCTACGTTTGTGCAAAGTGCTGAAAGTGGACAGAAGAGAGACTGTTCAGGGCTTTCGCGAATACAAGGAAACCAGGGCATCCCGTACACCTGCTGCCATGGAGCCTCTACTGAAAGCAGTCCGAACCATCGCTGTCTCCACTAGTGAGTGTGAGCGGGCATTCAGCTGCATGAACGATATCCTTACTGCAAAAAGGAATGCTCTCTCTGTCAGCCGACTGTCCAGCCTGGTTTTCATTAAATGTAATGGACCATCACTAGGACAGTTCAATCGGGAACAGTATGTGAGGTCCTGGCTGGCAAAGGGAAGGAGAAGTGCTGATGAAAGAGCCTGTCCAGCTCCAGCCCCTGATACTGATGTCCCCAAGGCCTTCTGGAGCCTTTTCTAACAATGTGAAGTATATTGCAAAGCAGCTCACCCAGTGAGAAGACTTTTGGCATAATGTGCCGATTTGTACAGATCCTGGAGATAGAAGGACTTCAGACCAACCAGGGAGTTATCTGATCAGCTTGGTGTTCAATGTAACTCTTTACCATGGCTCAGACTTTGTTACTTGCAGTTACAGTTTCTCATTTTAGATTGTGCAAATTTTGCATTTGTTTTTACATGTTCTTTGTTCATGCTCTTTATCATTTTTCTGAGTTGGAAAGTTAGATTGCATCATAGTTTACTTTATACATATTTGTATTCTTCAGTGGTGAAGTATATTGCAAAGCAGCTCAGCCGTGTGAGAAGACTTTTGGCACTTTTTCGTTTTTCGTTTTCTGAGTTGGAAAGTTAGATTGCATTCAAAATGTACAGAAATACTTAATTTTGTTAAAGCTTTTTATAAAAAATGCTTCTGACCAGAGCTTTGTTTCCTTGTCATTAATGTTGAACACCACCAGAGGGGCTCTCACCTGAAAGGTCTCTGCTTCATGTGTCTTCAGCAGAAGATCTAGACTTTGATTGCTATATTTTCAGTTAATATTGACCTTACTGAGCTTTAGCCATATCCGCTGCCTATCATAAAAAATGTTAAGTACAGTGAACCTTTCTAAAATATACAGTAGTAAAGAGACAAACCCACCAGCATTATAGTAGCCAAATTCTTGTTTGTGGGCTGTATATATAAAATTGACTTGAAAAAGTTGCTGATTTTAGAGTACTGGCACCTTTTTCATTCCAATTCAAGCACTGGGTACAACACCATGTCTCAACGACTCACAAAGTCAGGCTTTCAAAAAGAAAAGAAAGGAGAGAAAGAAAAGAGAGAGGGACTAAAGGGCGACAGCAGTGGTGTCGCCTGGCCTGGGCATTCGGGGCTTTAGCCCCGAATGTTTATTCTGTAGATCCCCGGACAATTCTCCGTCAATAATATAATACATTAACCGTGCTTTACGTGAACCTCACCATGACACGAGAGGACGGCAGGACTGTAATTTCCCGTGTTCAGTGAATGCAACAGAGGCAAGACACCAGACCAATCAGAGAGTTGCATGGAAATAAACGTGTGCTTGTGTCATTCAATCTCGGCTCTGTGTGTGTGTGGCAATAGCGCATTTAAGTGTGATAGAGAGAGAGGGAGAGAGGGAGAGAGGGAGAGAGGGACCGGTGCCAGCAGGGACCGTGTTGTTAGCATCTTGTTAGCTAGCTGCACTAACGGACATAAGGAGCTGTTTGTTCCACGACAAGCTGGAGGAGAGTCCTCTCCTCTCAGACTGAGAGTCCTCTCCTGTCAGACTGAGGGACTCAGGTGAGCTAAAGGACTCTCTGAGGGTTTACATTTAGATAGTTAACTTTAGTCTAAGTCAGGGTTCTCCAACACGTCGATCGCGAGCTACCGGTAGCTCGCGGGCAGCTTTTCAGTAGCTCTCCGCTCGCGGTTCACAGACTGTGTAGAACAAATCCGACTACAATAAATGCACCTGAATCAGTCCGTGTCGCTGCGGCTCAGACACACATGGATTTATGTTTTTAAAAGATACTCGCGTTAGCACCATGTCAGGTTTTTGGTGGATTTAATCAAGTCTTGGATTGCAGAGTATGAATGTCCTCTTGCTATTTTCAGTTCAGAAATACTTGTGTAAAGTTTGTGAAGGCAGTAGGAAAAAAGCTTCCGCGATCACCGTCTCCTCTGTTCCTCCAAACCCTGCCCCCTCCCTAAAAATAATGAGTGACAGGCTGATAGTAACCTGATAGAAACTTTATTATTCACTTAATCACTGAGATATGATGAAGCTAACTTAATCTCATACATTCATGGGATTTATGTAACAGTGAGACAGAGAATGTAAGTGTGCACCCACATGCAGTATTTTAGTTTTTATATGCTGTTGTAAATACTCCTGTTGTCTGCTGTGTTCAGACTCAAGTCATGTGTGTGATGCCATGCCACATTCAGTGTCCTTTTTTTAACAGAAGACTGTTGCTAGAAGCTGTAGCTAGACTGCAGAAGTATTAGTTTTAGTTTTTTACAATTGATTTATTATGGTTTACAATTTCATGTCAAGACGAAGGAAAAGAAGAAGATGGCTGAACTGTTCAGTGTCAATCCTGTGGAGATGGAGATCGAGGTTATAAATCTCCAAAATCATGTTCAGCTTAAGTCTCAGCAAAACTCACAACATTTCTGGAGCCTTGTAGACCCAGAAAACTATAAGAACATTCACCAAGCAGCACTGAACATGTCTGCTTTATTTGGCTCTGTTCTACATACCTTTGTGAAGCAGCTTTTTCTGACATGAATGAAATCTAAATACAGAACAAGACTGACGGATGAACATTTAAGTGGCTCTATTAGAGTGAACCTAAGTTGGTACACTCCAGCATACACCTCTATGGTGCAGTGCCAGTCATCTCACTAACTGTGAAAATTATTATTATTTTGCACATGTGCCATAAGATGCTTGTAATGTGGTGATTAAGGTGATGTATTTACTATGTGGGCCATAATAAGAAGTGAAAAAATTGTCTTTTTTTCTTGGACCTTTATGTGAATTTGAAGTGATGTTTACTATGTGGGCCATAATAATATGTGAGCAATTGTTCAAAACATTCACGTCAATAAATCCTTTACAAACTATTATTGTTGTCAGTCTTATATTTGTATCATATTATTATTAATATGATGTCGAGTCGATTTTATACCCGTTTATACTTTCATACGGTCTGTTAGTGAAACATACAATTGAACAACAGGTGTACAGACTTAATTCATTAATTCATTTGCGCATGGGTCCAGTCTATATAAATTGGATTAACATTTCGCCATGTTATGAGGTTAGTGAGGAGATAGCGAGATACAGAGATACAGATATAGAGAGAGAGATAGATAGATAGATAGATAGCGATAGAGTGATAGTGAGATATAGTGAGTGATAGTGAGCGTTGCCTGTGATGGAGTGATTGTCCTGGTGAGTGATTGAGGTGCGACTGTGTGTATTTGAGAGAGGCTGGTATTGTAGGTTTGCGTGTATTTGTCACTTTGTTTGTATTAATTTGTTTGTGTGTGAATAGGTGAGGGTAAGTAGGAAGTAGTAGGAGTTCAGGCGAGACAGGTGGAAGTAGGTGGAGTAGAGTAGAAGGAGGGACAGAGAGTTGAACATGGATACCAGAATTGTGAAACAAATGTGACTGTATATATATTTATATATATCATTATTATTATTATTATTATAAATACATACCTACTATTATTATTCATTACATTTTCGATTGTATACCCCTGTAAATAATTACTGCACTTTATTCCTTATATGCTGCGTGTATTTGTTTTCTTATGTTGTGATGTATTTTGTTTTGATGGTACCTTTTCAAAGGGAGAAGCATTTCTTTATTTTTCTCTATTCTAGTTTAAAATATAATATAGCACATTTATTTGCACTAAATATTAGTCATAATTTTGAAATGAGGTTTGTCTGTTTTAGATTGCTCAGTGTCCACAGTGCCAGGCCAAGAGAGCCAACATAAAGGAGAAGCAGGAGTACAGTCCGATAGAGGTAAAATAAACAATGGTATACTGGTATTGTCAGTGTAGAAACACGTCAACAGTGATTTACTGTAATGCTCATGTATTTATTTCCCCCGAGGTTACGGAGCCTTTGGAACTGGTTGGGATGGACTTAGTGGGTAAACTCACAGTAACAGATGGTGGCAACCAGTACATATGTGTAATAGTTGACTATTTCACCAAATGGGCAGAGGCCTACCCACTAAAGACTAAAACAGCAGAAGAGGTGACCAATTATATCATTGATTTCTTTTACAAATTTGGTGCACCTCAAAGACTGCTAACAGACCAGGTGTCACGATCTGTCTGTGTTGTGTTTTGTCTTGTCTTTGGTTTCCTGTTTTATTTTGAAAAGTGTTCAACTTCTGTCTTACCTGTTGCTTTCTGTCTGTTTTCCCTCCCTGATTACCCGATTGTGTTCACCTGGTGCCCCTGTGTTTTCTCCTCCCTCCTCACCTGTCTCTTGTTTGTTTGATTAGTCCTGTGTGCATTTAGGTTCTGTGTTTTCTGTTAGTCTTTGTGAGTTCCTTGTTGTTGTTGTTGTTGTTGTTAGACCGTATTCACTGGGAAGAGTTCTGTCTGTAACCTTGAAATAAAGGTATTTTCTGTTAATCTGCATTTGGGTCCTGCTTGCCTCTCTCAACCCTGACAGAAGGAACTCACTAAGGATGGGCCCAGCAGATTCTTTTGATTTCTTTTTCTTTGGCTGGCTGCTCTGATAAGTGGAGGGGAGCGTCTGGAGTTCAGCAGCGAGAGGCTGCTCTGGCTGAGGCACACCAGATGGCTATGGAGAAGCCAGGTTTAGTGAAGTTCTTACCTGGCTGGATTTTGGACTTCCTCTCGGTGTGTGATTCCCGGCCTGCTAGCCCCAGGCATGCTAGCACCCTGCCTCCCAACTCCCAACCTGGCGCCGTACGCCTCGGTGTGTTCCGTCTGGAGTCGGCCTTTGCTTCTTTTCCAGTTCCTGCTCCTGTCCAGGAGCCATTCTCTGGAACTCGTTTGGCTTTTGGAGGTCCACGGAGCCTCCAAAAGGCTCTTAAGAGAAGGAGTCGCAGGTCCAGGCTAGCAGCCCTAGCCCCGGAGGCCATGCTTTGGGCTCCAGTACAGGCCCCAGCAGCCATGGTTCCAGCCCCAGCAGCCATGGTTCCAGCCCCAGTTCCGGCCCCAGCAGCCATGGTTCCAGCCCCAGTTCTGGCCCCAGCAGCCATGGTTTCGACTCCAGCCCCTCGTCTCCGGCCGACGCCAGCTCCCCGTGTCCTGTCGGTGTACCGGCCGACGCCAGCTCCCCGTGCCCTGTCGGCATTCCGGCCGACTCCAGCCCCCCCGTGTTCTGTTGGCGAAGAAGACAAAGCCAGCAAGCTGGTCGAACGGGAGGAGATCCATGAAGGCCTGAAAAAACAGGAGGCTGTATTCACAGAGGTAAAAAACAATATGAAAACAAGTCAGGACAAGGTCCGCAAAATAAAAATAGAAAGGGGCCAGGAGGACAACTTCCAAGTAGGAGATCAGGTGTTGCGGAGGAACGTGTGACAGGAGCAAAGGAAAGGGGGAAAGCTGGAAGATGACTGGTTGGGACCCTACAGCATCCTGGAACTAGACGGGAAAAAGGTCATTGTTGGTAAGGGCACCACAAAGTTGCAGACCAACATTGACCATCTAACACATTATTTCCAGCCAGAGGAGAGGATCCCTGCCAAACTACAAAAGTTGTCCGATCCCTCTCCTCTGGCTGGTCCACAACACACAAAGACACAAACACCCCTCACACAAACACCCCTCACACAAACACCCACCACACAAACACCACATAGCACCTCCATCCATGGACTGCGAGGCCCAAATGGCACCAAAAGATCCTGAACTTTGTAAACAGACAGAAAGTACACTCCAAATTATGCATTTCACAAATAACTGCCATTGCTATATTTACAGTAATTCGACAAATATGGACAGGGAGGAGAAAACACACGCTCTGGTGCAAGTTTGGGCCATATAAAGTGTACATGGAGAACCTCATGGACTTGGCCCCAAGGAAGTGGTTGGAGGGAGAGGAAAATTACAAAACAAAAGAATATTGGACTGATATTAAGTTATTTTTGTACTCTTAGATCATCAATTCATATTTAGCCATGGTGGGAAGGAAAACTGGCGCTCTAATCATAGACTCCTATCTAAAGACGTCGCTCTGGGAGGGAACCCACAAAGGTTATTTGAGAAGGGTGAGTAGGACTATATAGTAGGATGATTGTACATAAGTAGGCCTATGTATTTGGGGTATATGTACTGTATGTTTGTATGTCCTTACACACAAATACATACTTATGTTAGTGTATACATTAGTTGTAATTATTAGAATTTGTTTTAGTTGGACCTTTTCAAACACGATGTGGCAGTTGGAGCGGTCTGCCACAACGGACACTGGACACTGATTGTAAGTAATCTTCAACGTAAACAGATCTAGACGGAACCATGACACTATCTGATGTAGGGGTTGGTTATAATTAGTATTTGCATTTCCATAGATCATGTACCTAAAGGAGAGGTGGTCCCTGTTCTTGGACCCATTTTTGGCCAAACAAGGACAGATCGACAAATGCAAGGATGTAACAGGGTGAATGAAATGTCAGCTTTGATGTGTGCATTAGACAAATACATGTATTCATACACCATGGATCATCTTTTGGGAGCAACAAAAAGGTCATTCAAGCATTTTTGTCCTTTAACAGGATTCAACTGATCTTGAATTAAATGACTTTAATTGGGCATATGTTAAAATTGGCAAACTGTAATAAATGTGTTTTGTGTGTAGAGCATTAGTCCGCAAAAAGTGTCCGGGAATAGGGAGCTGGGAATGTGCAACCGTTGCTCACCCACAACAAAATGACTCGTCATCATGCGGGGTGTTTGTGTGCAAGGTAAACATTTGATTATATCTGTTGCTATTTGTCATTATTAAAAAGTCCTCAAAATGATACTTATCAGACACTTTTTAGCTTGCAGAGCAGATATTGTCTGGGGAAACCGTGGCATATCCAGTTGACGCGATGGGTGTGGACATGTTGCGGATTCACATGGCAATGTCTCTGGTGACAAATTCAGGTATACAGAACTCTACCTCTAGGTATACTTCAATGTGTCTATATTAGCATTAAACTACATTATCTTCTTTTTTGCAGATGACCTATCCCAGCTCTGTAGGGCTTGTGGGGAGCTCAGCTCGTTGGCTGAAGGGGACATTGATACGTGGGTATGTAGAGAAATTCATGTCCTTCTGCTGGAAGACTGGGATGCCCCTTGGATAGGTTACCTCAACATGGGTGAACACTCACTATCACACAGCTATTGCAAATGTATAGTTGAATTCACCTAACTTGCATGTCTTTGCACTTTCGGTGGGCACTGGAGCAGCTGAAGGAACATACCAACACAGACTCCAAACAGAAAGGACCACAGCTAAGATTGTAACCCTATATCTGACACCCATTGCCATACTATGTAAATAAATCATGTCTAAGGAAGTTAAAACGGCTTAATTTGACATCCTAATCAGGATGATTGTTGTGAACCTGACAAAATGTTTGACAGTATTCTAAGGTATTTCTCTTTTTCCCTGTCAGATTAAGTGCACCACCTGCCAAATGTGGTATCACTTAGGATGCGTGGGACTGGCCTCCCCCACAGAGGATGACTACTTTTGTCCTTCCTGCAAATCGTGATGGCAGAACAGAATATGTCTCCTTGGGAGGTGCGAGGTCCCAGACACACCCTGTCACCTGTGGTGTCCCTCAAGGGTCGGTCCTTGGGCCCACTCTGTTCACCCTGTACACTCTGCCCCTTGGCCGTGTCATCAGCAAGCATGGAATATCATTCCATTGCTACGCTGATGACACGCAGCTATATATTAAGACAGACGCTATCCCACATGCTTCCTCACTGTCACTGTTACGTCCCCACTAAGGTCTAGGGGACCTGGAGACAATAACATACAACCAATAATTAATGAGGGAGTCAGCGTAACAGTTTACAAAAGGTTTATTTTCTTAACCCAGAACCGAACAGACATGTAACTGAAACCTTAGTTGGTGAGGAGGAGGAGGAGTCAAAGGATTGCGCCAAACAAAAGAAACAAGCATAACAAAACCAGGCCTATCTCTACATCTATCCTTTGAAACCAAAACTCAACCAAAAACCCTCACTAACTAAACTACAAAGACTTTGACAAAACAATATACAGGGGTGGCAACAATCCGCTAACCTAGTGTGTCTAAACATTAGTTAGCTACGTGGTGAGAAATGTACAGGGTACCCCAGACTTACCTAACTCCTCCACCTCTCAACACTCTTTCAATAAGGTCAGACAATACAAAGAAATGTAGTGGCTAAACACTGCAGGCTCCTTCATCAGCAACAGGCCCAGAGTGAGAGAGCGAGAAGACTTCCTGGGTGCCTCCTTTATGGTCGGCCCTGGCTGCTGATAGGCCAGCTGAGGGTGAGAGGATCCAATCAGCCATCAGACTCAGGTGCACAGGCAGATACCGATCAGCTGCTGATTAGCTGTGCAGAAGACAGGGAGAAGAGAGAAACACAGGAGGGAAGGAAAACCACACCAGTACAGCCTGCCTGGCACGTAACACCCCCACACATATAAATCTAAACAGTATGTTTGGACCTTACAATGAACATTTTCTATTTACATAGCACGAGATAGTGCATCGGCAAGAACATTATCGGAGCCCTTTTTATGGCTTATGTCAAGGTTGTAGTTCTGGACAATCAATGACCACCGCATAAGGCGTTGATTGTGGTTGTACATCCTTGAAAGAAACCAGCGGATTGTGATCAGTGTATACCTTAATAGGTTTTACACTGGAGCCAAGATACACCTCAAAGTGCTGCAAGGCAAACAATAGAGCTAAAGCTTCTTTTTCAATAGTAGAGTACTTCAACTGATGTTTGTTGAACTTTCGGGAGAAGTAGCTCACGGGGTGATCGATAGCCTGTGCATCTTCTTGTAGAAGAACAGCCCCTGTCCCAACTCCACTGGCATCGACCTCGAGCTTGAATGGCTTCGAAAAGTCTGGTGCAGAAAGAACAGGAGTACAACACAGAATACCTTTTAGGCTCTCAAATGACTGTTGACACTCACCGGACCAAACGAAAGGCTTTGAGGGACTGGTCAACGTAGTGAGTGGGTCCGCCACCGATGAGAAGTTTCTGCAGAAACGGCGATAGTACCCTGCCATTCCTAGGAAGCGGCGAAGTTCCCTCCTGGTGGTTGGCACTGGGAGGGAGGCAATTGCCCTGATTTTTGCATCAGCAGGGCACACCTGCCCTCGACCAACCTGCTGACCAAGGTAGAGAACGGTACCTTTTCCAAACTCACATTTGGCAAGGTTAAGCGTTAGGGAAGCGGCCGACAAGCATTTAAAAACTTCTCTTAAGGTAGACATGTGGCTAGACCAGTCATTAGAATAGACAACAATGTCGTCCAGATATGCCTTACAGTTTGGAACATGTCCTAATACAAGATTTACAAGCCTCTGAAAGGTGGCAGGTGCATTACACATACCGAAAGGCATCACAGTATACTGAAGGAAACTGTCAGGTGTCACAAAGGCCGAGATTTCAGAAGCACGCTGTGTTAAAGGAACTTGCCAGTATCCCTTTAACATGTCCAGCTTACTGACAAATTGTGCAGGACCAATTTCATCGATACAGTCATCAATGAGCGGTAATGGGTGTGCATCGGGGACAGTGACAGCATTAACTTTGCGAAAGTCAGTGCAGAATCTGGGACTTCCATCTGACTTTGTGTCTAGCACACAAGGGGAACTCCAGGGACTGGAACTAGGCCTTGCAAATCCGTTTTTAAGTAGATACTCAACTTCCCTTTTCATAACCTCTCTCTTAACTGGGTTAACCCTGTACGCACGCTGTTTGAGGGGCGAGGGGTTGGTCAAAACCACATCATGAGCTAGGACAGAAGTTTGTGAGGGAGTGTCATTAAAAAGACATGCAAAGTCAAATATCAGTTTCCGTATCTCACTTCCTTGGATATAAGGAAGGTGAGACAAGTAATTGGGCAAATCAGCCAATACCTCAGTATTGCTTAGTCTGGCCCCCTGTGGTGTTGCACTGCGCATCACCAACTCATCCTCATCCTCATTTGAGCTCACTTTTGAAACTGAAGCCATAGGAGAGACTGTTGTCTCCACCTGGTGAGCTTTTGGAGACTCACTTTGGTCTTCCCTGGTGCAGTACTTCTTTAGCATGTTGATATGACACACTCTGGTAGGACGTCTGCGGTCAGGTGTTTGAATGACGTAGTTTGTTTCACCGAGCTTCTTATCTACAACATAAGGACCAGCAAATTTAGTAGACAGAGCAGACCCAGGTACAGGCAATAGAACCAACACCTTGTCACCTGGCTGAAACAAGCGCGCTACCGCCTTTTGGTCGTAGCGTTTTTTCATGTTCCCCTGGGTAGAAGTCAGAGCTTCCCTAGCCAAGGAGCAAGCACGATGTAGACGATCCTTAAGTTTGGCGACATACTCCGGGATACTACAAACTTTTTTCGTTGGCATGATCAAATGCTCTTTAAGAACTCTTAAAGGACCTCTGACCTCATGTCCAAACACTAGCTCAGCAGGACTAAAACCTAGAGACTCCTGAACAGCTTCACGGGCAGCAAATAACACCAAAGGAACACCGTCATCCCAATCTTTATGAGACTCGTGGCAATGTTTTCTTAACATGCTTTTCATAGTCTGTTGAAACCTCTCTAATGCCCCCTGACTTTCAGGAGGATATGGGCTGGATGTCACATGCTTGATACCTAAGGTGTCAAGTACCCGGGCAAACACTTTAGACATGAAGTTGGTACCTTGGTCTGTTTGAACTACCTTCGGTAGACCAAACATGGAGAAAAACTTCAGAAGTGCCTTGGTGATGACCGGAGCAGTGATTTTCCGTAGTGGGATGGCTTCTGGGAACCTAGTGGAAGCACACATGACAGTTAAGAGAAACTGGTTTCCAGTTTTAGTTTTAGGCAAGGGTCCCACACAATCCACAATCACCCTTTCAAATGGCTCTCCCATTACTGGAATAGGAATGAGAGGAGCAGGGTGAATCACCTGATTCGGTTTACCAACAACTTGGCACACATGACATGTTCGACAATAAAGAACTACATCAGACTTTAGTCCTGGCCAAAAGAAGTGTTTTAAAACTCTTTCATACGTTTTTGTTACCCCCATGTGACCCGACCACGGATGATCATGAGCCAAGGACATCACCTGAGAACGATAGGCTGTTGGCACAACAACCTGATAAATTGCCAAGGAGTCCAACTCCTCACAGGCATCACTAATCCAGCGACGCATTAATAGGTCATCTTCCATAATGTATGCCATCTTCTTTGACTTGGCCTCTTCCTGACTGATAACAGAAGAGAGACATTTAGAAAGTGTTTCATCACTTAATTGGGCTGCCATGAATTCTTCCCGAGTGGCAGGCAGTTGTACCAGCTCTGAGCTGTTACTGGGTGATCCAGCACCAGCAGACCGGGCCTCCTCTGGCAGTCGGTCCGACTCAGTCACGTCCTCAAGAAACTGCCCTGTAGCAAGAAAAGAATCAGACAAATCCTCTCCATATTTCTTTGACTGGGCCCTTGTAACAACACAAGCAGGAAAGATTTCGGGAGATACTTCAGCTGATTTCTCAGCGTCTAAACTTAGATCCAGAGAATCAATGACCTCAGGTACTGGCTTAACTTTGCCCCCAGCCAAGTCATTACTGAGGATGAAATCAACACCTTTGATGGGTAAGGCAGGGAGGACAGCAACTTTAAAGAATCCTTTGACAAGAGATGAGTGAATATAAACATTGTGCAAAGGAGCCGCACTTAGTGTCATGCCTACCCCTTGAACAACAGCACTTGATCCACATGATTTTTTGGAGGTTAAAGGTAAGATGCCTTCTCTAATTATGGACTGAGAACCTCCTGTGTCACTAAGTACCTGTACTGGCAGCTGGTCTTTAGGATCCCCTGTTAAAGAAACAAAGCCCTTTGAAATAAAGGGTTTGAAACAGGGATCAGGTACATCATCTTCCTGGGACATTTCTATGTCTGATAGGGAAACTCCTTTAATGAGTCCCATTCCTTTTGGCGTCTGAAAGCGTTGCGAAACTTGTTGCTTACGCTTTAAGAAATGACACCCTGAAATAAGGTGTCCTGTTTTATGGCAGTAGCTACACTCACGGGGCCCCCGTGGAGGTGATGGTGGTCCTCTTGACCTTTCAAAAGTTGTTGGGCCAAGATCAGGTCTTCCGGTTTGTGATATTGAAGCTCTATCTGGGCGCAAGGGTGAAGAAAACACAGTCTTGTGAGTGAGCATAAATTCATCTGCTAAAACAGCTGCTTTAGCCAGTGAAGTGACCTTTTGTTCATTTAAGAATATCACCATTCTTTCAGGCAAAGAATTCTTAAAATCTTCCAAGAGAAGTAACTGACGAAGACTCTCAAAATGATCCTTCACTTCATTAGCCGCACACCATTTATCAAAGAGAATGCCCTTCTCTCGCGCAAACTCAACAAATGTCTGCGTAGCAGACTTTTTATGGTGTCTGAACTTTTGTCTGTAGGCCTCCGGCACAAGCTCATAAGCACGCAAGATCGACTCCTTAAGCACTTCGTACTGCAAGCTTTCTTCCAAAGAAAGTGAAGATACCACTTCCTGAGCCTTACCTACTAATTTGCACTGAAGTAGGATTGGCCACATGTCTTTAGGCCAGACTAGTGCGGTAGCAATTCTCTCAAAAGAACAAAAATATGAGTCAACCTCTGACTCTCTAAAAGTTGGCACTAAAGCAATATTTTTACTAACATCAAAACTTTTTGTATGCGAAGGTATTGACCTCTCAAATGTCTGCTCTGAAGAGATTCTCAGGGCATCAACTTCAAGCCGCTTTAACGTGATTTCTTTCTCAGCTTCTATCTCTAACTTGCGAATCTGCAGTTTGTAATCATAGTCTGCTCTACGCACCATTTCCTTCTCCTGGACCTCCAGCTGAAGACGGGCAAGACGAACTTTTAGTTTGGCATTACTACTTGCACCTAAACTACCCGGAGAGAAAACCTCTAACCTAGGAAGCGTTGCAGGAGGAGCTTCAGGACTAAACTTGTCAACTCTAGGTGTAGCTAATACACCTTCCCTATCATCTTCAATAGACTCTTTAGCCCTAGGCTGAGTTGACATGCTTGGGATTACAAGAATCTTTAACTCCTCTAGTTTTTGCAGGATTTTCTCTCTTATCTCTTTTTTTACTTTATACTTGTCTACTGAAATGTTAAAGTGAGTTGCAATACATAACATGTCATCTTTGCGACAGGAATACAACGTATCAACACTTGGACTTTCAATAAAGTCCTGTAAGTCAAACCCCATTTTTCAGCCTATGCACAACACCTACAATGACTTCTCAATTATTGGTTGTTTTTAGCTCAGGAAAATAGATTTCCCGGTCGAGCCCCCATTTGTTACGTCCCCACTAAGGTCTAGGGGACCTGGAGACAATAACATACAACCAATAATTAATGAGGGAGTCAGCGTAACAGTTTACAAAAGGTTTATTTTCTTAACCCAGAACCGAACAGACATGTAACTGAAACCTTAGTTGGTTAGGAGGAGGAGGAGTCAAAGGATTGCGCCAAACAAAAGAAACAAGCATAACAAAACCAGGCCTATCTCTACATCTATCCTTTGAAACCAAAACTCAACCAAAAACCCTCACTAACTAAACTACAAAGACTTTGACAAAACAATATACAGGGGTGGCAACAATCCGCTAACCTAGTGTGTCTAAACATTAGTTAGCTACGTGGTGAGAAATGTACAGGGTACCCCAGACTTACCTAACTCCTCCACCTCTCAACACTTTCAATAAGGTCAGACAATACAAAGAAATTTAGTGGCTAAACACTGCAGGCTCCTTCATCAGCAACAGGCCCAGAGTGAGAGAGCGAGAAGACTTCCTGGGTGCCTCCTTTATAGTCGGCCCTGGCTGCTGATAGGCCAGCTGAGGGTGAGAGGATCCAATCAGCCATCAGACTCAGGTGCACAGGCAGATACCGATCAGCTGCTGATTAGCTGTGCAGAAGACAGGGAGAAGAGAGAAACACAGGAGGGAAGGAAAACCACACCAGTACAGCCTGCCTGGCACGTAACACCCCCACACATATAAATCTAAACAGTATGTTTGGACCTTACAATGAACATTTTCTATTTACATAGCACGAGATAGTGCATCGGCAAGAACATTATCGGAGCCCTTTTTATGGCTTATGTCAAGGTTGTAGTTCTGGACAATCAATGACCACCGCATAAGGCGTTGATTGTGGTTGTACATCCTTGAAAGAAAAACCAGCGGATTGTGATCAGTGTATACCTTAATAGGTTTTACACTGGAGCCAAGATACACCTCAAAGTGCTGCAAGGCAAACAATAGAGCTAAAGCTTCTTTTTCAATAGTAGAGTACTTCAACTGATGTTTGTTGAACTTTCGGGAGAAGTAGCTCACGGGGTGATCGATAGCCTGTGCATCTTCTTGTAGAAGAACAGCCCCTGTCCCAACTCCACTGGCATCGACCTCGAGCTTGAATGGCTTCGAAAAGTCTGGTGCAGAAAGAACAGGAGTACAACACAGAATACCTTTTAGGCTCTCAAATGACTGTTGACACTCACCGGACCAAACGAAAGGCTTTGAGGGACTGGTCAACGTAGTGAGTGGGTCCGCCACCGATGAGAAGTTTCTGCAGAAACGGCGATAGTACCCTGCCATTCCTAGGAAGCGGCGAAGTTCCCTCCTGGTGGTTGGCACTGGGAGGGAGGCAATTGCCCTGATTTTTGCATCAGCAGGGCACACCTGCCCTCGACCAACCTGCTGACCAAGGTAGAGAACGGTACCTTTTCCAAACTCACATTTGGCAAGGTTAAGCGTTAGGGAAGCGGCCGACAAGCATTTAAAAACTTCTCTTAAGGTAGACATGTGGCTAGACCAGTCATTAGAATAGACAACAATGTCGTCCAGATATGCCTTACAGTTTGGAACATGTCCTAATACAAGATTTACAAGCCTCTGAAAGGTGGCAGGTGCATTACACATACCGAAAGGCATCACAGTATACTGAAGGAAACTGTCAGGTGTCACAAAGGCCGAGATGTCAGAAGCACGCTGTGTTAAAGGAACTTGCCAGTATCCCTTTAACATGTCCAGCTTACTGACAAATTGTGCAGGACCAATTTCATCGATACAGTCATCAATGAGCGGTAATGGGTGTGCATCGGGGACAGTGACAGCATTAACTTTGCGAAAGTCAGTGCAGAATCTGGGACTTCCATCTGACTTTGTGTCTAGCACACAAGGGGAACTCCAGGGACTGGAACTAGGCCTTGCAAATCCGTTTTTAAGTAGATACTCAACTTCCCTTTTCATAACCTCTCTCTTAACTGGGTTAACCCTGTACGCACGCTGTTTGAGGGGCGAGGGGTTGGTCAAAACCACATCATGAGCTAGGACAGAAGTTTGTGATGGAGTGTCATTAAAAAGACATGCAAAGTCAAATATCAGTTTCCGTATCTCACTTCCTTGGATATAAGGAAGGTGAGACAAGTAATTGGGCAAATCAGCCAATACCTCAGTATTGCTTAGTCTGGCCCCCTGTGGTGTTGCACTGCGCATCACCAACTCATCCTCATTTGAGCTCACTTTTGAAACTGAAGCCATAGGAGAGACTGTTGTCTCCACCTGGTGAGCTTTTGGAGACTCACTTTGGTCTTCCCTGGTGCAGTACTTCTTTAGCATGTTGATATGACACACTCTGGTAGGACGTCTGCGGTCAGGTGTTTGAATGACGTAGTTTGTTTCACCGAGCTTCTTATCTACAACATAAGGACCAGCAAATTTAGTAGACAGAGCAGACCCAGGTACAGGCAATAGAACCAACACCTTGTCACCTGGCTGAAACAAGCGCGCTACCGCCTTTTGGTCGTAGCGTTTTTTCATGTTCCCCTGGGTAGAAGTCAGAGCTTCCCTAGCCAAGGAGCAAGCACGATGTAGACGATCCTTAAGTTTGGCGACATACTCCGGGATACTACAAACTTTTTTCGTTGGCATGATCAAATGCTCTTTAAGAAC
The DNA here is from genome assembly GCF_902827175.1 of Gymnodraco acuticeps. Classification (NCBI taxonomy): domain Eukaryota; kingdom Metazoa; phylum Chordata; class Actinopteri; order Perciformes; family Bathydraconidae; genus Gymnodraco; species Gymnodraco acuticeps. The sequence goes on from NW_022991451.1 coordinate 1,115,231, forward strand.
TCTTAAAGGACCTCTGACCTCATGTCCAAACACTAGCTCAGCAGGACTAAAACCTAGAGACTCCTGAACAGCTTCACGGGCAGCAAATAACACCAAAGGAACACCGTCATCCCAATCTTTATGAGACTCGTGGCAATGTTTTCTTAACATGCTTTTCATAGTCTGGTGAAACCTCTCTAATGCCCCCTGACTTTCAGGAGGATATGGGCTGGATGTCACATGCTTGATACCTAAGGTGTCAAGTACCCGGGCAAACACTTTAGACATGAAGTTGGTACCTTGGTCTGTTTGAACTACCTTCGGTAGACCAAACATGGAGAAAAACTTCAGAAGTGCCTTGGTGATGACCGGAGCAGTGATTTTCCGTAGTGGGATGGCTTCTGGGAACCTAGTGGAAGCACACATGACAGTTAAGAGAAACTGGTTTCCAGTTTTAGTTTTAGGCAAGGGTCCTACACAATCCACAATCACCCTTTCAAATGGCTCTCCCATTACTGGAATAGGAATGAGAGGAGCAGGGTGAATCACCTGATTCGGTTTACCAACAACTTGGCACACATGACATGTTCGACAATAAAGAACTACATCAGACTTTAGTCCTGGCCAAAAGAAGTGTTTTAAAACTCTTTCATACGTTTTTGTTACCCCCATGTGACCCGACCACGGATGATCATGAGCCAAGGACATCACCTGAGAACGATAGGCTGTTGGCACAACAACCTGATAAATTGCCAAGGAGTCCAACTCCTCACAGGCATCACTAATCCAGCGACGCATTAATAGGTCATCTTCCATAATGTATGCCATCTTCTTTGACTTGGCCTCTTCCTGACTGATAACAGAAGAGAGACATTTAGAAAGTGTTTCATCACTTAATTGGGCTGCCATGAATTCTTCCCGAGTGGCAGGCAGTTGTACCAGCTCTGAGCTGTTACTGGGTGATCCAGCACCAGCAGACCGGGCCTCCTCTGGCAGTCGGTCCGACTCAGTCACGTCCTCAAGAAACTGCCCTGTAGCAAGAAAAGAATCAGACAAATCCTCTCCATATTTCTTTGACTGGGCCCTTGTAACAACACAAGCAGGAAAGATTTCGGGAGATACTTCAGCTGATTTCTCAGCGTCTAAACTTAGATCCAGAGAATCAATGACCTCAGGTACTGGCTTAACTTTGCCCCCAGCCAAGTCATTACTGAGGATGAAATCAACACCTTTGATGGGTAAGGCAGGGAGGACAGCAACTTTAAAGAATCCTTTGACAAGAGATGAGTGAATATAAACATTGTGCAAAGGAGCCGCACTTAGTGTCATGCCTACCCCTTGAACAACAGCACTTGATCCACATGATTTTTTGGAGGTTAAAGGTAAGATGCCTTCTCTAATTATGGACTGAGAACCTCCTGTGTCACTAAGTACCTGTACTGGTAGCTGGTCTTTAGGATCCCCTGTTAAAGAAACAAAGCCCTTTGAAATAAAGGGTTTGAAACAGGGATCAGGTACATCATCTTCCTGGGACATTTCTATGTCTGATAGGGAAACTCCTTTAATGAGTCCCATTCCTTTTGGCGTCTGAAAGCGTTGCGAAACTTGTTGCTTACGCTTTAAGAAATGACACCCTGAAATAAGGTGTCCTGTTTTATGGCAGTAGCTACACTCACGGGGCCCCCGTGGAGGTGATGGTGGTCCTCTTGACCTTTCAAAAGTTGTTGGGCCAAGATCAGGTCTTCCGGTTTGTGATATTGAAGCTCTATCTGGGCGCAAGGGTGAAGAAAACACAGTCTTGTGAGTGAGCATAAATTCATCTGCTAAAACAGCTGCTTTAGCCAGTGAAGTGACCTTTTGTTCATTTAAGAATATCACCATTCTTTCAGGCAAAGAATTCTTAAAATCTTCCAAGAGAAGTAACTGACGAAGACTCTCAAAATGATCCTTCACTTCATTAGCCGCACACCATTTATCAAAGAGAATGCCCTTCTCTCGCGCAAACTCAACAAATGTCTGCGTAGCAGACTTTTTATGGTGTCTGAACTTTTGTCTGTAGGCCTCCGGCACAAGCTCATAAGCACGCAAGATCGACTCCTTAAGCACTTCGTACTGCAAGCTTTCTTCCAAAGAAAGTGAAGATACCACTTCCTGAGCCTTACCTACTAATTTGCACTGAAGTAGGATTGGCCACATGTCTTTAGGCCAGACTAGTGCGGTAGCAATTCTCTCAAAAGAACAAAAATATGAGTCAACCTCTGACTCTCTAAAAGTTGGCACTAAAGCAATATTTTTACTAACATCAAAACTTTTTGTATGCGAAGGTATTGACCTCTCAAATGTCTGCTCTGAAGAGATTCTCAGGGCATCAACTTCAAGCCGCTTTAACGTGATTTCTTTCTCAGCTTCTATCTCTAACTTGCGAATCTGCAGTTTGTAATCATAGTCTGCTCTACGCACCATTTCCTTCTCCTGGACCTCCAGCTGAAGACGGGCAAGACGAACTTTTAGTTTGGCATTACTACTTGCACCTAAACTACCCGGAGAGAAAACCTCTAACCTAGGAAGCGTTGCAGGAGGAGCTTCAGGACTAAACTTGTCAACTCTAGGTGTAGCTAATACACCTTCCCTATCATCTTCAATAGACTCTTTAGCCCTAGGCTGAGTTGACATGCTTGGGATTACAAGAATCTTTAACTCCTCTAGTTTTTGCAGGATTTTCTCTCTTATCTCTTTTTTTACTTTATACTTGTCTACTGAAATGTTAAAGTGAGTTGCAATACATAACATGTCATCTTTGCGACAGGAATACAACGTATCAACACTTGGACTTTCAATAAAGTCCTGTAAGTCAAACCCCATTTTTCAGCCTATGCACAACACCTACAATGACTTCTCAATTATTGGTTGTTTTTAGCTCAGGAAAATAGATTTCCCGGTCGAGCCCCCATTTGTTACGTCCCCACTAAGGTCTAGGGGACCTGGAGACAATAACATACAACCAATAATTAATGAGGGAGTCAGCGTAACAGTTTACAAAAGGTTTATTTTCTTAACCCAGAACCGAACAGACATGTAACTGAAACCTTAGTTGGTGAGGAGGAGGAGGAGTCAAAGGATTGCACCAAACAAAAGAAACAAGCATAACAAAACCAGGCCTATCTCTACATCTATCCTTTGAAACCAAAACTCAACCAAAAACCCTCACTAACTAAACTACAAAGACTTTGACAAAACAATATACAGGGGTGGCAACAATCCGCTAACCTAGTGTGTCTAAACATTAGTTAGCTACGTGGTGAGAAATGTACAGGGTACCCCAGACTTACCTAACTCCTCCACCTCTCAACACTCTTTCAATAAGGTCAGACAATACAAAGAAATTTAGTGGCTAAACACTGCAGGCTCCTTCATCAGCAACAGGCCCAGAGTGAGAGAGCGAGAAGACTTCCTGGGTGCCTCCTTTATGGTCGGCCCTGGCTGCTGATAGGCCAGCTGAGGGTGAGAGGATCCAATCAGCCATCAGACTCAGGTGCACAGGCAGATACCGATCAGCTGCTGATTAGCTGTGCAGAAGACAGGGAGAAGAGAGAAACACAGGAGGGAAGGAAAACCACACCAGTACAGCCTGCCTGGCACGTAACAGTCACCATCATCGTCACTGTTCCCATCAACATCCCTTAACACCTGCATTGAGGAGATAAACGCTTGGATGCGAGAAAACCTCCTGCTACTTAATAGCTCCAAAACAGAAGCTATTTTAGTTGGCACACCAAACCAGGTCCAGTCATCCCCCATAACCCACATTACCTTTTCTGGACAAAACATACCCCTCTCCACAGCAGTTACCAACCTGGGTGTAAGATTTGACAGACATCTGACCTTTGACACCCACATCAAACACCTGTGCAAAACCTCCTTCTACCACCTCAGGAACATTGCAAAACTCCGTCCCACACTCTCCCTGTCAGATGCAGAACAACTGGTCCATGCCTTTGTCTCCTCAAGGCTCGATTACTGCAACGCTCTCCTCATCGGGACTCCTAGCGGGAGCCTTCAGAAGCTCCAATACGTTCAGAACAGTGCCGTTAGGATCCTGATGAGGGTGAGAAAATACAACCACATCACACCCGTTCTTCATTCCCTCCACTGGCTTCCTGTCTCATTCAGGATAGAATACAAGATCGCACTACTGACCCATCAGTGCATCCACGGGAATGCTCCTCCATACCTGAAGAAACTTCTCACATCTCAAACCTCCACACGCAACCTCCGCTCCACTACCAATCATCGGCTTCGCCCCCCGAGGACCAAACTCCGCACAATGGGGGATCAGGCTTTCTGTGCAGCTGCTCCTCATCTGTGGAATTCCCTCCCAGACCACCTGAGGACTCCACAGATCACTGACGCCTTCAAGAAAGGCTTAAAAACCTTTCTTTTTAAAAAAGCTTTTGATGACACTTTTGTTTATTTTGTTTGTTTTTATTATGCCTCCTGTAGCACCTTGGGATTGCTGTTAGCAATGAAAGGTGCTTTATAAATCGAATGTATTATTACTCTGCAATAATCCAGTCTGTTCTCTGTACATCCATCACTGTGTGGTTTGGCTCCCAACAGGACAGAAAAAGGCTATGTTCCTTGTATGTGTATACATACTTGCCAAATAAAGCTGGTACAAGAGAGCTATCAAAGTGTTTGACAGAAAGCCAAATTCATACCACCACTGTACCATCCTTGAGAAACACAATTTCTTGAGTTTTGACAATTTTAAGTCTTTTAAAAGTATGTGTTTTATTTATAAATGTTTACATGGACTGGCCCCCCCTTCCTTAGGGGAATTCATCCACAAAAAACACACTGGACGCTGCACTAGGTCAGAAACCAGAGGAGACTGTGAAGTCCACCGCAGACGGACCACTTTTGGACAAAATGTCCTCTCCGTTAAAGGCAGCTCTTTGTGGAATAGCCTCCCAACTGAGATACGGGATTGTCCCACCCTCAATAGGTTCAAAGGTCAACTCAAAGAATGGTTAAGAAACAAACAGATGTGCAATCACCGCTAAATGCACTTTAACACAGGGGTATCTCCTCTTGCACTTTGGGTAGCTCTTGTATCTTCTCTTGCACTTTATATGTCGTTGCTGCTATATTGTACTACCATGTGATAAATACTTGTGTATGCTGCTCTTGCTCTTTTGCACTTTTTGCAATGTTTGTAAAATGTAATTTTCTTAAATGTTTTATGTGAGGGACTGCAGATGGAAATTAGCTCAAAGCTAAATCTGGCACTGTTACGCTTGACGCATTTGAATGTTTTAAGTGTTCATTACTGAGCATTGTCCCTGCCAAATAAACGATTAAATTAATAGATACTGAATCACATTGTTCTTTCCTTCTGTCACACTAATGAGTAAGTCTATCTACTATAGGCTACAGAAGCAAAGCTTGCATTGCACATTACAACATGAATTTGGCCACTGTTATTATAGTTGCAATATGTAAAATTGGCCCTTAGCACACCATAGGGGACGTGATGCCTATGCTGTTAAGTATTTTATTTTGGTGAGTCTGTCGCAAGACAGAAAAGACAGCCAGTATTGCTAGAATATAAACCTTTTTTTTAAAATTGCATTCTGTTTCTAGCGCAACACCTTTGGTCCAGGTTTACATCCTATCAGCTACTGCATTAGCAGACATAGCAAAAGGAAATGGGGGGCCTATTTAGAAAGTTAACGTTTCAAAATGTCTATATTGTGAGGCAAAATATTATATTGTACAGCATAATGTTGGCAAATATCACGAAACACATGGCCTGATTTGCATATTGGAAGTTAATGTTTGCACTAGAACACATTTATATGTAAAATTAACACTTATCACAACATAATGTGGGCTCGCAGTCTGATAAACTAGGATATCTGATCTCTGTGGGTCTTAATGAGGCTTAATTCAGACCTCAGCAAATGCCTACTATAATATGTATATTATATATTAAAGTGTACATACATTCGCTCACATTATTAATGATGGTCGGGTTGCATTTTTCTAGAACTTGTTGACAATGTTAATGTAACAAAATGAGATGTGGTGATCTTTTAGTAAGTGATGATTCGTGGCGCACTCATAATGTGCAGGGCATGATTGATTTTTACTGGTGGAACTCGGGTTTGAGTCCAGCATGAACTTTTTTGTTATTTTCATGTCGATGCACATTGAATATTATGTTTGAATAGAGGATTTGTAATATTGTTTGCCGACACCAACATTCATGACCAAGCAGCATTTTAAAGTCTAAATATCCCCAATGACATTTCTGCTGCTATCTTTGCAAAACGAGGTAACAGTCACATCTTATCTGGATGAGTGCTGCACAATACCGTTTTTATAAGGGATACATGTGTGGGTAGTCTTTCATATTAAACATGATCGCTGGTAGATAGCCACAGAAATCGTAACACAATTTAACCTGGGCGGGTCACATTTTAACCTGGGCGGGTCCCAGTTCCCTGGGAGGATCACAGTTTAACACAGATGAAGACTTCTCCACGCTGCTTTCAAACTGTGAGTAAACACCGTGTGCTTCACTTGGAGGCTGTCTGAAGGTATACACAGATGGACTTGGACATTAACAACGATATTCCGTAATAAGTCTGGCAACAATAGCTGGTTTAAATGATTTATTCGAGCAACTCGTTTGTCTTGTTGTAGTCCGGATATCGCCATCGTAATCACAACCTCACACACTGGTACTGGATGTGCATCAACGTCTTCCTAAGAAGCCAAATATACCAAAATATGTATGTAAACGACAGAAGAAAGCGATCGAAAAGTGTATTTCAGTCGAAACGAGTTGATCGGGAAACAAGTTGAACGGGAAACAAGTTAATCCGGAACACCGGCCCGGCTAAAATAACTGGATGGCCTACCTGCCTGTCAGCCTTCAAGGTAGTCTGAAGGAAGAGGCAGATTTTTTCCGGTTGTGTATTTTCAAATTCTAGGGCACTCGAGCTGGTTTCTTAATTCTTACCTACCCTACCTTTAACTCTTTTTAGGGTGCAGCTATATGTTTTATTTATTTCAAAGTGGGCCCATTTTAATTATATATTGTTTCCTTCAAATGTGCAGAGGACTCCCCAAGTGCTGCGTTTAATTTATTTTAAAGTAGGCCTGTGTATTATTTTTAATTCTCCTTATAAGAGTTCTTTGTTTCTTATTAGAGGTTAACCATAGGCGGCGCGTGAGGCTCAGGTTTGGGAAGGCTAAATAACTTTTTTTACCTGACGCTGCCCGCCTAGAAAATAGATCAACTCAGTGTGCGGAGTTTAAATCTATCATTACATTACATTGCATTTAGCTGACGCTTTTATCCAAAGCGACTTACAATAAGTGCGTTCGACCAACAAAATACAACTTGAAGAAAACAGAATCATATAAGTACATCAGGCTTCATAGAGCAAAAACATTTCAAGTGCTACTCAACTGGCTTTAGATAAGCCAGTCCTTTATTAGTATAAAAGTGCTTCGTTAATAGTTCTATCGCTCGAAGTGGAGTCGAAAGAGATGAGTTTTCAGTTTGCGCCGGAAGATGTGCAAGCTATCTGCCGTCCTGATGTCAATGGGGAGCTCATTCCACCATCCTGGAGCCAGGACAGCAAACCCACGTGTTTTCGCCAATGGGAACTTGGGTCCCCCTCGCAGCGAGGGCGCAGCGAGTCGTTTGGCTGATGCAGAGCGTAGTGCACGCGCTGGGGTGTACGGTTTAACCATGTCCTGGATGTACGAAGGGCCAGATCCACTCGCAGCATGGTAAGCAAGTACCAGTGTCTTGAAATGGATTCTAGCAGTTACCGGAAGCCAGTGAAGGGAGCGGAGGAGCGGAGTAGTGTGGGAAAATGTAGGAAGGTTGAAGACCAGACGAGCCGCTGCATTCTGGATGAGCTGCAGAGGTCGGATGGCACATGCAGGTAGACCAGCCAGGAGGGAGTTGCAGTAGTCTAGGCGTAAGATGACGAGAGCCTGGACCAGAACCTGAGTCGCTTTCTGTGTCAGCTGGGGACGTATCTTCCTGATGTTGTAAAGCGTGTATCTGCAGCAACGGGTTGTAGCAGCGATGTTTGCAGTGAAGGACAGGTTGTTATCTAGGGTCACACCCAGATTCCTTGCAGTCTGAGTCGGGGAAACAACTGAGGTGCCGATGTTGATTGTTAGGTCAAGAGTGGGACAATCTTTTCCCGGAAGGAAGAGCAGCTCAGTCTTGTCAAGGTTGAGCTTGAGGTGATGAGCAGACATCCACTGAGAGATGTCAGCTAGACAAGCAGAGATGCGTGCGACGACCTGGGTCTCTGAGCGGGGAAAGGACAGAATTAATTGGGTGTCGTCAGCGTAGCAGTGGTAAGAAAAACCATGCGGGCTAATGACTGATCCGAGCGAGTTTGTGTACAGGGAGAAGAGGAGGGGACCAAGAACAGAGCCCTGAGGGACCCCTGTAGTTAATTGACAAGGGTCGGACTCAGACCCTCTCCAAGTCACCCTGTAGGTACGGTCTTTCAGGTATGAGGTGAGGAGGGAAAGTGCAGAGCCTGAAACTCTAAGTTTTGGGAGAGTGCGAAGGAGGATCTGATGATTCACCGTGTCGAATGCAGCAGACAGGTCCAACAGGATGATGACAGAGGAGAGGGATGCAGTTTTGGCAGTGTGCAGTTCCTCCGTGACAGCAATGAGAGCAGTTTCTGTGGAGTGACCTGCCTTGAAACCAGACTGGTGCGGATCCAGAAGGTTGTTCTGATTGAGATAACAGGAAAGTTGTTTAAAGACAGCGCGTTCAAGTGATTTAGACAGGAACGGGAGGAGAGAGACAGGCCTGTAGTTTATAACATCAGACGGGTTGAGAGTGGGTTTCTTTAGGAGAGGGTTTACTCTTGCCTCCTTGAGACTGTTTGGAAAGTGATCAGAAGTTAGAGAAGTGTTGATGAAATGGGTGAGAAACGGTAGAATATCAGGAGCGATAGTCTGAAGGAGGCTTGAAGGGATAGGGTCCAGAGGATAGGTGGTAAGGCGGGCAGAGGTAATGAGGGTAAGAACCTCACCTTTTTTTCAAAGTGGGTAACAAAGTCGCTTGACAGAAGTGAGGAGGGGGGAGGGGCTTTTGGAGGGTCCAAGAGGGTGGAGAAGATGGAAAATAGTTTTTTAGGATTGGAATAGGAAGATTGGATCTTATCTTGAAAGAAAGTGCTTTTTGCCTGAGAGATCGAAGCAGAGAAAGAGGAGAGGAGAGCCTGATAGGTTAGGAGGTCGTCACTGTGTTTGGATTTCCACCGTTTCCGCTCTGCTGCCCGAAGGACGGTTCTATTAGCACGCAGTGCATCATTTAGCCAGGGAGCAGGAGGGGACTGACGAGCCTGCCGAGATGTGAGAGGACAGAGCGAGTCCAGAGTGGATGAGAGAGTAGAGAGGAGAGTTTCTGCAGCAGAGTTTGGAGGCAGGAGTTGGAACGAGTCAGAGGAAGGGAGGGCTGAGAGCACCGATGAGGCAAAGGTAGAGGGGGAGAGGGAGCGAAGGTTACGGCGGACAAGTGCAGGATGAGAAGAGATTAGTTTGTTATGTTTGGAAAGGGGTAGAGAGAATGAAATGAAGAAGTGATCGGATGTGTGGAGCGGGTTTACAGAGAGGTTAGAAGTAGAGCAGTTCCTTGAGAATATGAGATCAAGGACATTGCCAGCTTTATGAGTCGGTGGGGACGGAGACAGTGAGAAAGCAAAGGCGGTTAACAGAGATGTTAGTTTGTCTATCTTCCCCGTCTGGAGGTTGAAGTCTCCGAGAAGTACAGCGGGAGGGCCAGTGTCAGGGATGTGTGAGAGGAGATTATCGAATTCCTCCAAGAAGTCCCCCAAGGCGCCTGGTGGACGGTAGAGAACAACAATGGTTAACTGTATAGGATGGGTTACTGTGACGGCATGGAATTCAAAGGTGGAAGGAGTGAAGTTAGGTAGCTTGAAGAGGGAAAAGCTCCATTTGGGAGAGAGCAGGAGACCAGTGCCACCTCCTCTGCCAGTTGGTCTGGGTGTATGGGAGAAGGAATATGCAGTGGAGAGAGCTGCTGGGGTGGATGTGTTGGATGGAGTAATCCAGGTCTCAGTGAGAGCAAGGAAATCCAGAGACTGCAGGGAGGCGTAGCCAGAGATGAAGTCAGCCTTAGGAACAGCTGACTGGCAGTTCCACAGGCCACCTGAAACTAGATGTTGGATCTCAGTGGAGCATGTGGGATAGATGAGAGCAGGCCGGTTATATCGATTACGAGATACACTGGGCCAGTGATAATTGCGAGAAGACACATGAACAGGAATGGAGAAAATACACATGATTATAGCATGAGGGGCTAAACAACCAAATAAAATAAAACAAAATAAATACACCAGCGATACTTAGCTCAATCAAAGTAGGATTTGCCTCCTCCTATCAAGTCATATTACAGGATAAAGGAAATACAGTTTAAACTGCCGTATGCAGAGAAGACGCCGACGTGTCGCACTTATCATTCATATCACATCATCAATCAGATCATCGATCATATAATATCATAATGTATATATATTATTATATTATTATATATATATATATATATATATATTTCCTTATCTGAGTCAGCTTCTCGAGCCGTATCTGGCCGTGCAACACTTACAGTGTCACACTCACATACTGTCTGCAGAAGTATTATTTTAAGCAAAACATTAGGTTGACAAAACACTCAATTCAAATGTAATTAAAGTCAGATCCACTCGTGTCTTTTAGACCGGGCAGGGATATCATAAAACTGTTGTACGCTTTCAAACACTCTGTAGTTTATTTATTTTTTAACCAGTTGTTCTATATTCACCTTGTAGGTGCAACTATGTGGCTTGTATCCTGGATTATATGTTTAAATCATGGATGTTTAAAGTTCATATTTGTCAAATATTAGTTTACTTTTCATTAATGAAGTATTACGCTGCGCTGTCAGTACACTTGTCCCTGTTTGTGATTGGTCAAATGTTGCTAACCCCGCCCCTTTCACGTGAACGCGCTCTCAGCTGGAGAGAGAATCCCTGGCTTGATTTACCGAGTTGATAACCAGCGTCGTAGGACCGCTTAGCGAGATCTCATTTGTTAGGGTTAGTTTAGATAACTCAAACATATCCAGGGTCTGTTGAACTGGCTTCGTAGTACAGGGCACAGGTGGCTGCATAGCAGCGCTAATGTCAAAGACACAAACATTATACATTATAGTTTTCTTTTACCAGGATGCAGTGACAAAAATATTTGGGAAGGCTTAGCCTTCCCTAGCCTACAGTACCCGCCGCCCCTGAGGTTAACAGTTTTATATAATGTAATAAATAGTCTAATAAATGCAAAAAAAAATGTAGTTTTTGTCTGATATAACAATAAATACAACTTTATAAGCTATCAAGCAATGAAATATGTTTTGCGGCTCCAGACAAAACAATTTTTGGGAAAAAGGAGCAAAATGGCTCTTTTGGTCAAAAAGGTTGCAGACCCCTGGCTTAAAGTAATGTTGTAAAATTACAACCGGGGGCCTTACAGGGTTAAGGGCTATTGTTATTTACTTTAAGATGTTTATTCTTAACCAATAATTGAATTTAAAAACTCTTATTTAAATGATGTGTGTGTATTCCTGATGATACACTGAGAGAATGAGCTCATAGGGCTGCTGATCACCATAAGCTAAACAGTCTTTATATTGCATTACATTTGTATAATGTAAGCTTCGTTGATACTTTGCCTGTGGGAATAAGAAAAAAATAGTTAGATATACTGAATATTATTTGATCTATTCCACCACTAGCTTAATCCCAAATAATGTAGAGGTGTGTTGTAGGTGCCTTAAATAACCCCTTATTTTATAGTGAGATGTATTTTTCTGTTCATATAATAGTGATTTCAATGCCACCCCAAAATGATGGATGGATGGAACCATGGTTCCATCCTGGCCACCCCACTGAAAATGTCCTGGCTCCGCCACTGAGTGAGCTCAGATATATTTGGCAATAGCAAATAATACTGATAGATCAAGTACGTTATTGTTGCCTCTATATTTTTTCTCCTTATACTGTATGTATGGATCCTGCCAAAATCAATGTTAAAGCTCACCTATTACGCTAAACCAGTGGCGAACCGTCAGGGCCTTCAAGGTATTCAGAGAATACCCTGGAACACTCAGATAAAACAAACAAAAAAATTATTTAATTATATAAATAAAATGTAATAAAATGTATATATAATGAATAAATGAGAATTGGATCTGTGTTGTTGATCAGATATTTCTTTGGGTCTCTGGAATATCCTTCAACCAAGGTATTCTATATCCTTGATAGAATACCATGGCCGTTGCACTGAATGAGAGCGTACGTTTGTATTGACAGTTTGATCATATATTGATTTGTAGCCAATGGGCGTATTCTTTCAGAGTTTCCCTCGGTTCCAGGGTATTCTAGAAGGCCTGCTAGTTAACTGGCTCGAGACAGAGGATCTAGATCAGTGGTCGCCAACCAGTCGATCGCGATCGACCGGTGTGGTGCGGGTAGATCGCGGACCGTTAAAATAAAAAGTAACAAATTAAATAAAAATAAAATAAAAATAATAATGTTTGAAAAATACGTTTTTAGATGTAAACCTATCATCCACCACCCCGTTAGCAGGTGCCACTTGATTGACGTATATTTGAGACACCTCAATAATATAATACATTAACCGTGCTTTACGTGAACCTCATCATGACACAAGAGAGGACGGCAGGACTGCAGTTTCCCGTGTTCAGTGAATGCAACAGAGGCAAGTCACCAGACCAATCAGAGAGTTCAATCAATCAATCAATGTTTATTTATATAGCCCAATATCACAAATGTTACATTTGTCTCAGTGGACTTTACAGTTTGTACAGAATATCAGTATGACAATACGACACCCTCTGTCCTTAGACCCTCACATCGTACAAGGAAAAACTTCCAGAGAAAACCCACAGTTTAAATAGAAAAATGGGAGAAACCTCAGGGAGAGCAACAGAGGAGGGATCCCTCTCCCAGGACGGACAGACGTGCAATAGATGCCGTGTGTAAATTGAAAAGATAATACATTTGCAACATAGGTAGTCCAAATATTTGGAAATGCATGTGTATATAGGAAGATGAATCCACGAGGATATCCATCCAGGACCTATGATCCAGGACCACAGCCACGACTCAAGATCCAGGGCTCGCGATGCAGGACACAGGACCGCAGGATCATCCATGACTCCGGATCCCGGCGTATATAGACACCAAAAAGAAAGAAATGTGGGGAAGCTGGGTTAATCGGATCATGAGAGTACACAGGTATAGACAGAGAGAAGGAAGAAGTAAGATGTCCCCCAACAAACTAAGCCTATAGCAGCAAAACTAGGGGCTGAATCTAATCAGCCCTAACTATAAGCTTTATCAAAAAGGAAGGTCTTAAGCGCACTCTTAAAAACGGATAGGGTGTCTGCCGCCCGAACACAAACTGGAAGCTGATTCCACAAATGTGGAGCTTGATAAGAAAAGGCTCTGGCTCCCATTGTACTTTTAGAGACTCTAGGAACAACCAACAACCCTGCATTCTTGGAACGCAATGCCCTAGTAGGACAGTAGGGTATAATGAGTTATTTAAGGTAAGATGGCGCCTGCCCATTAAGGGCTTTGTAGGCGAGAAGAAGAATTTTAAATTCTATCCTGTGTTCTATAGGGAGCCAGTGTAAGGCAGCCAGAACAGGAGTAATGTGGTCCCTTTTCCTAACTCTGGTTAGTACACGAGCTGCAACATTTTGAATCAGCTGAAGCCACTTGACTGACTTCTTGGTACACCCTGATAATAAGGAGTTACAATAATCCAGCCTTGAAGTTGCATGGAAATACACGTGTGCTTGTGTCATTCAAGCTCGGCTCTGTGTGTGTGTGGCAATAGCGCATTTAGTGTGATAGAGGGAGAGAGGGAGAGAGGGAGAGAGGGAGAGAGAGGGACCGGTGCTAGCGGGGACCGTGATGTTAGCATCTGGTTAGCTAGCTGCACTAACGAACATAAGGAGCTGTTTCCACAACAAGCTGGAGAAGAGTCCTCCCCTGTCAGACTGAGGGGCTCAGGTGAGCAAAGGACTCTTGAGTGTTTAGAACGGTTTTGTCACAAATTATTCAAAAGATTATTTCCGCGGCACACCTTCATATGATCATTATAGTTATACAAACAATAAGAGAATAAATGAAAAACAGGTATGAAATACTATATGGCAGTAAAGAATACAGTATAAAAGGGGAGTGATTTGTAAAATATCCATAAAGAAAAAGTAAATCTGTTTACAGTTCTGTTTCATCTGGGTGTTGAGAGATGTATCCATAGATCTCTTCATGTTGCTCTCAAAGTGCACCAGATTGATGCTTTCAACTTCAATATTTTAAAAAAAATCTTCCCGGGGGAGCCCCCTAGAGGAGGTGAAGTCCGCCTCCCACTCGTAAAAAATAGCACTTTACCCCTGCCTATATGCTGTGAGCTGATTATTGAGCCTTCATTGTAACAGTAATTCAGATGCAATTAGCCTATATAAAATAGGTAGATCTCGCCTTTCACCTAGGCCGAGGTCGGTGATCTTGAGCTTAAAAAGGTTGGTGACCACTGATCTAGATGAATGCGACGAAGCAATTCATGCCGTTTTATTGTTTTTAACGTTGAAATGACAAGTGCAACAGGTGAAGATGATGTTGTTGCGGAATTGTTGTGAGTACCCTTTTCAAGACGACAATTCAGTGAAAAGACGGACATTATAACGGCGGGGGCGCGGGGTGTGTGTGTCTATAGAAGGTCCAGTTGTGATAGACACGGTTCGCCACTGTGTTAAACATATATAGGGCCATATCTATTAGGGCTGTCAGTCGATTAAAATATTTAATCGCGATTAATCGCAAATTAATCGCACATTTTTTATCTGTTCTAAATGTACCTTAGAGGGATATTTTTCAAATTTGAATACTCTTATCAACATATGAGTGGACAAATATGCGTTATATGTGTGTTTATTATCATTTGAACAATGACAAATATTCTCATGAATATTAAACACAACAACCTCTGAACATTACAAATATTCGCCTCAATTCAACCTGGAACCTCTCTCATACAATAATACAATACAAAGTGTGTGTGTGTGTGTGTGTGTGTGTGTGTGTGTGTGTGTGTGTGTGTGTGTGTGTGTGTGTGTGTGTGTGTGTGTGTGTGTGTGTGTGTGTGTGCGCGGAGAGAGACACTGTGATGGATCGTTGGAGCTATGTGCAACTCACGGCATATGCTCGAACGGGAGCTGCCTGGACGCTGCAATCATGTTGCGCGCACTATCCGTGCTTAGTGTGCTGACTTTTCGTACAATGTCCCACTGTCTGGCTTCCTGCATAAAGTCAAGTGCTCGGTGAAATGTCGCTCCTGTTTTCATTGAAACAGCTCCTTATATCCGTTAGCGCAGCTAGCTAGCACCAGATGCTAACAACAGCAATACACGTAAGGTATGCCTCGCTCGCTCGTGCCACACATACACACACCCTCCCGGTCCTCCCAATGGCCAGTCGGTGCCTGCCGGTGAGCGTGGAAGTGTGATCTGCCACAAGCGGGCGGCAGGAGCGGGGCTGTCAGCATCAGCTTGTAGAATGTATTTTAAACTTGATGCTCTCTGAAACTACGGGGTGGCCGAGGACAAAAAATACACATGCGTTAATCGCGTTAAAATAATTAGTGGCGTTAATTTTTTTTTAGTTAACGCGTTATTAACGCGTTAACTTGACAGCCCTAATATCTATACAAAACATATCTCTGATGAAGTGTTTTGCTCAAAATACCAAACAGATCACCCATTGTAGCCATGCCTCATATCCCTCTATTTCAGCCCTGTAACGAAAGGGCTGATTCTTGGTCAGTAGCTACGGGGCCACGCCCCCTTTGGAGCCACATGCAGCAGAGCTGCACAGAGAGAGGCAGATACTCAGCTAAATGCTCCCGTGATTAAATGCCATCATGTTCCAAACCATATCAAGGATTATTTCTGAAACAGTATGGAGCTCAAATACTTTTTCTCTTGCGGGTTTACCACAAGGTGAGTTCCTTTTTTTATTTCCTGCTTTTTTACACATACTCTCAGTACAGGTTAGCTCTGAGTGTTAGCGATGCTTGCTAATGTAAACAAAGACCATATTACTTCCAAAACGTCGTCCATTGTTTCTGATAGCAACGTTTCTGATAGGGCCGTGGGTGTAAAGCCAGCCCACATTTCCGATATTACGTCATATAGGTTGTTCACTTTTGATTTAAGTTACATAATAAATATATTAATTTCACAATTTACATTTCCCTGCTGTGGGATGGATAAAGTCCTCATTATGATTCAGATTCTTTTTTTTTTTTGTTACAGCATGTTGATCTATGGCAATGTCGTGGTGTTGGTATTTCAGTCCGCCACTTTGCTCCAGCCATAAATATCCCAGGAATATTGAGAAATGTACATGGAATCGAGTCCAGATATCAATGGTAACTCAAAGGATCCTCTACATATTTGGCAGTCCTGGTGGAGGAATCTCTCCTCCGTTGCCCTTGCTGAGCTTTCTTCCAATTGCATTCCCCCCTAGTCTCTTACTTTGGAATCACAGCTCAGAGGACAGAGAGTGCTAAATGCTGAATATATCGTAAAGCCCCTTAATGCACATTTGTGGTTCGTTTTATTGGGCTATATAAACAAATGTACTAGACTTGAATCATTGGAATCACTGAAGATAAAGCGATTGTGTACAGATACTACACACACCCATGTAACACACTTTAAATGAACCCGTATTCCTGCAGGTGTGTGTGTTGTAGAGAACACGGAGGAATATTTAATATCCCACTGGGTGGCAGGTGCAGTGCTACAGGGACAACCAACAGCAGCAGCCACACATTGTTTGTTCTATTAGCCAGCAGCAGAGTTACAAGCAAAGCTACTAAAACTGGGAAATCCATGTGTAAATCACTTCTTCATAATCTGTTACTGCAGCAACGAGCTCGGGCTGCCGCCGGCTGTGGGCTGAAGGAAAATAAGCCAAAGCCATCAAGGCGCTTCATCTGTAATCCTTCCCCAGGATACAGCTGACAAAACAACACAACAGAACAAATAAAAACTCTTGTCTTTGTTCCATGGAAATCAATAGGGTTGAGGTTTAATATGTAATGGTCAGGGTTCATACACTTTTTCACCAATGATTTTCAATGACTTTTCCATGACTTTTCAATGACCTTTACCTGATTTTCCATGACAAAAAAAAAATTACCACTGAAAATGGTTTATTTTAACATGGAACAGGAAATAAGGTCTGCATATGAAACATGTTGTGCCTATCTAAAACAAATCAAATACTAGCTTACTAGCTTCTACACGCTAAAGCAACTGTAGTCAGGGATGCAAACTCATCAGGTATGAAAAAGTCCGAGCCCCCCGACCCCACGGAATATCGGCTTTAAAATGAGGAATAACAGGATTTTAGCAGTCAGAACAACTAAAGCAGCAGGTAATAATAACAGAAACGTTAAAGCGTCACATCTAATAGAAATATATAAAAGCATTTATTAATTGTGTAGCAGTCAGTTTATGATTTTGGCAGCACTGTTGAGCATTTTGGAAATGTATTTTCATGCCTCTGTGCAAGGCGTAGTCTTTCTATCTTTATAGCCACTGGGGTAAAGTAACTAAGTTCATAAACTCAACAAGTAGCTACTATACTTGGGTACAATTTTGAGATACTTGTACTTTATTTAAGTATTTCAATGTTTTGCTACTTTGTTCTTCTTCTCCTCTACAGTTCAGAGGTAATACCTTTAGTTACTTTACAGATGTGGATGAATGATGTGAAATATAATCAAGTGTTAAATCAGACTTTAGTTCCACCTGGAGTAAATCCACAAGCTACCCTGCAGTATAAAAAGTCATTCAAACTAGCTGCTCCTTTACCAGCTTTGAGAACACTTTCATGATCAATTATTATAAAACATATTATTCTGAAATGGACCAATCGGCACAATGACTACTTTTACTGTCGCTACTTTCACTATATTTTGATGAGAATACTTTTCTACTTTTACTTGAGGAACATTTTGAATGCAGGACTTTTACTGAAACAGAGTATTCCTACTAGGGATGCTCCGATCGC
Source organism: Gymnodraco acuticeps (assembly GCF_902827175.1). Taxonomy (NCBI): domain Eukaryota; kingdom Metazoa; phylum Chordata; class Actinopteri; order Perciformes; family Bathydraconidae; genus Gymnodraco; species Gymnodraco acuticeps. Next base: position 1,133,431 of record NW_022991451.1, read on the forward strand.
CAATTTCGGGGCCGATCACCGATCGCCGGAATCAGTATCGGCCGATACCGATCGCCGATCCGATCGAGTGGGCGGGGCCTAAATGGAAGATTTAAACATCACTTTAAATCTTCCATTTAAAGTGATGTTTAAAACTCAGTTAATGGGGCTCATTCACTGGAGCTTCCACAAACAACAATCAACTTAATTATTACATTCAAATGATGTACATTATTCAAGTTTACATTCACTTTGGATAATAACACAGGAGAAATTAGCGGAAGCGCTCTCTTTTCCTCTCGCCCTCTCTCTCTCTCTCCCTCTCCTGACAGCCTGTCAGTATCTCATGCAGCTCACTGATCCAGTAATGAGTGACCCGACAATGAAGAATACATATATTTATAATAACTAGTTTAGCTTGATCCAGAGGTAGATAAAATAGCTAAGTGTGTTAGGTCTAACTCTTACGGTACGTCCACACAGCAGCTTTTCAAAAATCTTGAAAATCTTGGAGCTGGGCGTGTCTGAAAGCTTGGGGATTTTTTGCGAGCAACGCGACCAACAACCAATCACATGAATCTCCCGCCCCCGACATACAAAGCAAAAAAACCCGGGGATTTTATGCGAGCAATATATATATATATATATATATATAAACTCCCCAAACAGGCGAAAACTTACCAGTTTCACCCACTGTCTCTGCCACCTCCCTCCATGCCTGGTTCCTCCGGTTTGTATCCCGTTAATAGTTCTGGTCGTAAAGAACCGGGTGATTTGCTACCGTAATTTCTCGTTTGGGATATGAGGAAATGAACTGCGGTCTGGTTCTCCCTGTGTGTGTGTTTCGCTGCGCTTACCTGTCCGGCGGGCGGAGTTGCAGGATTTCTGCTTCACACACGTTGCATACCGCTATTTTACTGTCTTTTTCGGACACCTTAAAATAATGCCAGACCGGTGAAGCCATTTTGGCGAGCTTGTTTTGCCGCACACAGAGAAAAGTGTCATGTATTTTACGTCATGCGATCGGCTCTCGCGATCGGCATGTTTAGAGAGCACCGATCGATCGGTAGAGAGTGAGTATCGGCCGATATCGATCGGTGACCGATCGATCGGAGCATCCCTAATTCCTACACTCTGGTACTTCTACTTTTACTGAAGTACAAGACCTGTACTTCCACTTTTACTAAAGTACAAGATCTGAGTACTTCTACTTTTACTCTAGTAAAGATCTATACTTATACCACCTCTGTTTATAGCCTATGAAAAAAACTATTAGAAAACGAAGGCTAAAGCTAACGTTAGCAGATAGTGACAATGTATGCTAGCTAGCTAGCTCAACGATTCCTTAAATAATATTGCGACAGAAAAACGTTTCAGTTCACATCACGCTCTGCCGCTCTGCTCTGAACACCTGAACGGTCCGTTCTAACAGCTGTTCACCAGCGGCTCAGTCTGTGCCACAGTGACTCCGGACAGTTAACGAACGCACCGTAGATAATGTAGCTGACCCTCATCCCGGAGCAGCAGAGTTCAGCTGGCCCGACAGGCAGGAAGACTCGAGCACACAGCTGTAGCTTCATATATTAAAAAATAACACCATGCGCGTCATGATGGCACATAACAGCTCGCGACCGCACATTATTTCGGCGGTTAAATAAAATGTAAATTATATTTGATGCAACTTTAGTTACATTTCCATGACTTTTCCAAAACTTTGGGAAAAATATTGTTTTCCATAACTTTTCCAGGGCCTGGAATTTGCATTTTGAATTTCCATGACTTTTCCAGGTTTTCAATGACCGTACGAACCCTGAATGGTGCAGCGTAACTGTAAATATAAACTGGACTGGAAGGAGCAACAGCTTGGTTCAAGTTCTCTCTGAGATCACTGCAATTAAAAATGTGTACCATCATCTTTTAAAGAGGCATGCTTTTTGGGTAGTGTGTTTTAAAGGTCTTTGTGCATGTAAATGGTCTGCATGTTACGGTTTGCGGAAAATATAGGACCCAAATGCAGACTATAAAAAAGGTAAAAAGAAACAAAAACTAGCTTTATTTAAAAGCTGATGAACATAAACATGGCACTATAAAACACAAGTAGCACCAGGTAGCATTAACAAACAAAACTGACCGTGACCAACATGGAGGGAGACAGGAAAGACAAACAATGAACCGACACCAAACACAGGAAGAGACTAAATACAGGGAGGGGTAATCACGAGACGAGAAACAGCTTGGCAGGGAAGGAGAAACACAAGGGCAACAGGTGAACACAATCAGACACACCAGGGAAACTAACGACAGGGAGGAAAACACAGGGAGAAGGACCAGACAAGAAACAAGGAGGAAAACATGACAGGGAGAACAGAAATAACAAAATAATAAGCAAAAATAACCCCACAACTAGACACAACAAAACTCAAACCCTGACACTACAAAGGCTGTGTTTTGTCAAAAGGGAGTTTTTCTCCCACCCCACCAAGTATTTTTGTACGGCCCTTAATCACAAAGTCTCAAACGGCTTCACTAACTAAAGAAAAACACTGAACATCCCAGAGATTAAATAAGAACAAAGAAAATCCATATCCAGAGAGAAAGAGGTGAATATAAAGGAATGACTACAACCGTAAAAAAGAAAGAGAGGCTAGTAATATCGTTTTATAACAAATCACGCTGACAAATAAATACCACAATCAAGAGACCCTCCTAACTCGGCTCAGGCTGTGTCACCTTGGCATGTACATGAGCTGTAGTAAAAAACAATGTGTGACATGTACCACCATTAACATGTCCTATTAACATGCAGGGTGTCCTGGTGCAACACTGGCTAAACACACGTCTTCAAATCCCTTCCCACACATTTCCTGTCTGTCTATAGACTGTCAATATCTAATAACAATAAAGTAAAAAAACTAGCATTTTAGTAACATTCACATTACTTTTTCATCCTGCTACACATAAAGCCAGTCATTGGTGGATCCTTTTGCACACTATACTGTATAATGGTGTACAGTATGCAGACATTCCTAAAACCTTGAGAAGTCTTAGCCATCTAACACTTCCGGTTACCTTGTCTCAAAGTCAATGGTTTTTGAACGCACTTGTGGTTAGAAGCATGAAATAAGGTCTACGGTTAACACAAGCTGACATTTATTCAATGACATAAAATACGTCAGTAAATAATCCACTTGTGAATGCCAGAAGCTTTTATGTGTCATAAAAGTGACTAAATAAACTACAACATGTCAGCAAGCCGATATGAGTCCGCCTTTAGCTTAGTGGTGGTGATGTGCAGCCATGTGACCGCGATGTAGTTGTTTTGATAGCATTACGTTATAAACGTGTGATGGCCACAAAGCCTGTTTTCTACAATATACCAAAACTAGGTTATTCGCAATTTCTAAAAGAAAACAATTTCAATGATGTTTTATACTAACTAGCTATACACATTTACGTCAATCGGCTTGGCTAGAACTAGGTGGGGTTTATGTTTAAGTTTGATCCACGATACGAGGTCAATAAATCCCCACTTTTGTATCTTTCCGTTTAACTTCACTGCATGGAAGCTGAGAAAAATGCGTTGAAAGGAAGAAACATCGTTGCTCTACCTGGTGCAGCAGTAGAGTGGAAGATCCCTAGTTTGTTTTGATTGTATAAAGCAGGGGTTCCGAACCTTTATTGTGCCAAGGACCGGCAGATACATTAAAAAAAAATCGCGGACCGGTTGTCAATTTTAAATGATTTTAATATTTACTCACCAGCAGGTAGCAACAGAGGCTAATTGTATTTAACAGCCTGAACAAATACTAGAACAATATGCATCCAAAACATATTAACAACATTTAAAAAAAAAGAAGAAAAGGTGTGTGTGTGTGTGTGTGTGTGTGTGTGTGTGTGTGTGTGTGTGTGTGTGTGTGTGTGTGTGTGTGTGTGTGTGTGTCACTGGCATTTGTTTTCAGAAGATATTATGATAGTGGCGTTCATTCCGGTGCACTCCGACAGCATTTAGCACTACATCGAGATTAAGATTCAACTAATTCATTTTGGGAACACCCACAACACATGGAGTTGGCCAGATGACTGTAAATTACTGTTCATGGTAATTTGACAACAAATGCCGGTGTCACACAGACACAAACACACCGAACACATACACACATACACACACATAATGCGCCTTGGTGACCGGACATCTCCTTCATAACACGAGTAATAATCGGGCAGTTTGATGTGTGTAGGTGTGTGTGGTTAACAGGTAGCAGTCACTCTTAAATTGTTCTGATGAAGGTAAACACAGTGAAGGCGGTGCGTAAAAAGGCACAGCTCTTTACCCGCTGGTGCTATACTTCTCATAACCCTTTCACACCAATGCGTTTTCAGCTCCGGCTCGGAGCTGGAGCCTGAAAAGTACAGTTTTTTCCTGTTCACACCGCAGAGGCGCCGCCTCTTATGCGGCTTTCACACCAGCGCTTTTCCCTTTCTAGCTCCGAGCGGGAGCTTTTCTGGTTCAGCTTCGGTTTCCCTTTTCTGCTCCCGCTCTGTTCACACCGCCCAGAGCCCGACTGCTGCTGCCGCTGCTGCGTCATGACGTCGCCGTCAACGGCATTACGGCGCTCACAACAACAACAACAACAACGGGGAACTGCGTTGGGTCGATGATCGTGTTGCTTTTAATCACACGAAGCCAGATTCAATTAAATAACGACTTCTCCAACCTTATACTTTTCTCCAGAGTGCCGTGGTTCATTGTTTATTAATGTGTTTCTGCGGCATTACCGACCGCTGCAGTGTTGGCTGCTCTTCCACAGGAGTTTATTCTCCCGTTAGCTCCCGGTTAGCTCACACTGCAGCGGCCGCTCTAAAGTATTCACTGTCCGACTCACACAAGCAGCTGATACATATCCCCAGTTCCCCTTAGCCTAAGTGAATGTGTGTCAGTCTGAATCGACGCTGTTTGGCATCACAACGCTGTTATGAAAGTTTCTCTGGTATAAAATGGGTGATGTTAGCATAGCAACCGAAGCTAAACTGACTACTTGCTATTGCTATCCTATTGTGGCATAAACCGTTTTCTACAGGCATATTTTACCGGCGTATTTTTATTATGATTCTACTTGTGATAGTCGGACACGACAACCTGTGCAGCCCATGTATTGATTCCATCCGATAGCTGCTATAATACAAAACAAAACGTCTGCCTCTCTCCACAATGATCAATAACAGTGAACGGATGGTCAAAGTAAGGTACAAATAAACAGAATCACACAAAGCCTGGTTAGTGTTGCCTGACTTTATAAAGTGTGTTTATAAGCACTACTGCTTGTAGGCAGGCATGACAGTCGAGCGACCCATGTTCAGGGGAGGTGGGTTTAGTTTCCTGCACGCCTCGACGTAAGAGAGACGTAAGCGACGCCACCTCTTAGCTCCGAAGCTCTTGCCTCGAGACCGACAATTTTTTGGAGCTGGAAGTGAACCGGATTCCGGAGCTAAGAGGCGGCGCCGCTGCGGTGTGAACAGGAAAAACCGGCACTTTTCAGGCTCCAGCTCCCAGCCGGAGCTGAAAACGCGTTGGTGTGAAAGGGGCATTAGCTCCGGAATCCGGTTCACTTCCAGCTCCAAAAAATTGTCGGTCTAGAGGCAAGAGCTTCGGAGCTAAGAAGCGGCGTCGCTTACGTCTCTCTTACGTCGAGGCGGGGGGAGGGGCAGATTCGTCGTTGATGCTGAAGACACGACGCTGAAGTTGGCTTCCGATTCAGAGCATCCGATTCGGCAGTTAAGGGACATTTAATTTACAGCGCTGAGCGAACAATCCTCCGTGTTTGAACCTCTTAAATCGCTGCATAGCCGATTTATTTGGACTGGATTATCCCAGAGAGAGTCTAAAGATTCTTTATAACCCAGTTTGAGATTTGTGAAACCTTTATTCTATTTGTGAAAATACAAACAAGGGAGATGTCAGTGCTTTTTTCGCATCCTGACCACATTAGACCAGGTCCTGATCTGAAACCACTAGACCTACACTCATCAAATCTGGACTGGATTATCACACAGAGGCTAAAGATTCTTTATAACACAGTTTCAGATTTGTGAAATCTTTATTCTATTTGTGAAAATACAAAAAGTGAGATTTCAGTGCTTTTTTTTTTACATGTAGACCACATTAGACCAGGTCCTGATCTAAAACCACTAGACCTAGACTCATCAAATCTAGACTGGATTATCCCAGAGGGTCTAAAGATTCTTTATAACACAGTTTGAGATTTGTGAAACCTTAATTCTATTTGTGAAAATACAAACAAGGGAGATTTTGCTGCTTTTTTTCGCATCCTGACCACATTAGGCCAGGTCCTGATCTGAAACCACTAGACCTACACTCATCAAATCTGGACTGGATTATCACACAGAGGCTAAAGATTCTTTATAACACAGTTTGAGATTTGTGAAATCTTTATTCTATTTGTGAAAATACAAAAATTGAGATTTCAGTGCTTTTTTTTTTTACATGTAGACCACATTAGACCAGGTCCTGATCTAAAACCACTAGACCTACACTCATCAAATCTGGACTGGATTATCCCACGGAGGCTAAAGATTCTTTATAACACAGTTTCAGATTTGTGAAACCTTAATTATATTTGTGAAAATACAAACAAGTGAGATTTCAGTGCTTTTTTTTTTTACATGTAGACCACATTAGACCAGGTCCTGATCTAAAACAACTAGACCTAGACTCATCAAATCTAGACTGGATTATCCCAGAGGGTCTAAAGATTCTTTATAACACAGTTTGAGATTTGTGAAACCTTAATTCTATTTGTGAAAATACAAACAAGGGAGATTTTGCTGCTTTTTTCGCATCCTGACCACATTAGACCAGGTCCTGATCTGAAACCACTAGACCTACACTCATCAAATCTGGACTGGATTATCACACAGAGGCTAAAGATTCTTTATAACACAGTTTGAGATTTGTGAAATCTTTATTCTATTTGTGAAAATACAAAAAGTGAGATTTCAGTGCTTTTTTTTTTTACATGTAGACCACATTAGACCAGTTCCTGATCTAAAACCACTAGACCTACACTCCTCAAATCTGGACTGGATTATCCCATGGAGGCTAAAGATTCTTTATAACACAGTTTCAGATTTGTGAAACCTTAATTCTATTTGTGAAAAATTTACAAACAAGGGAGATTTCAGTGCTTTTTTTACATGTAGACCACATTAGACCAGTTCCTGATCTAAAACCACTCGACCTAGACTCATCAAATCTGGACTGGATTATTCCAGAGGGTCTAAAGATGATTTATAACACAGTTTTAGATTTGTGAAACCTTCATTCTATTTGTAAAAATACAAACAAGGGAGATTTTGCTGCTTTTTTCGCATCCTGACCACATTAGACCAGGTCCTGATCTGAAACCACTAGACCTACACTCATCAAATCTGGACTGGATTATCACACAGAGGCTAAAGATTCTTTATAACACAGTTTGAGATTTGTGAAATCTTTATTCTATTTGTGAAAATACAAAAAGTGAGATTTCAGTGCTTTTTTTACATGTACAGTAGACCACATTAGACCAGGTCCTGATCTAAAACCACTAGACCTACACATCAAATCTGGACTGGATTATCCCACGGAGGCTAAAGATTCTTTATAACACAGTTTCAGATTTGTGAAACCTTAATTCTATTTGTGAAAATACAAACAAGTGAGATTTCAGTGCTTTTTTTTACATGTAGACCACATTAGACCAGGTCCTGATCTAAAACAACTAGACCTAGACTCATCAAATCTAGACTGGATTATCCCAGAGGGTCTAAAGATTCTTTATAACACAGTTTGAGATTTGTGAAACCTTTATTCTATTTGTAAAAATACAAACAAGGGTGATTTTGCTGCTTTTTTCGCATCGTGACCACATTAGACCAGGTCCTGATCTGAAACCACTAGACCTACACTCATCAAATCTGGACTGGATTATCCCACGGAGGCTAAAGATTCTTTATAACACAGTTTCAGATTTGTGAAACCTTAATTCTATTTGTGAAAAATTTACAAACAAGGGAGATTTCAGTGCTTTTTTTACATGTAGACCACATTAGACCAGGTCCTGATCTAAAACCACTCGACCTAGACTCATCAAATCTGGACTGGATTGTTCCAGAGGGTCTAAAGATTCTTTATAACAGTTTCAGATTTGTGAAACCTTTATTCTATTTGTGAAAATACAAACAAGGGAGATTTCAGTGCTTTTTTTTTTTTTACATGTAAACCACATTAGACCAGGTCCTAATCTAAAACCACTAGACCTACACTCATCTAATCTGGACTGGATTATCCCAGAGGGTCTAAAGATTCTTTATAACACAGTTTCAGATTTGTGAAATCTTTATTCTATTTGTGAAAATACAAACACAGGTGGAAGGCTGACGTTGCTGCAGCAGGCCAGGATCAGGATCAGAAAGAGATTTTTATATAGCCCATAATTTTATAAATAGTATTCAGATTACTTTTGGAATACTTTCTTTTTCCATAACAGATGGGTATGTTTTGGTGAACAGGAGACACTTATTTTACTGTTTTCATGGCTTATCAAGAACTCAAACACAACATTGGTGTCATTCTGGACAGCTCTCTCATCTGCACCCCACATAAAAAACATCACCCGGACTGCATTCTTTGTACTGTCTTAAAACCTTTCCTTGGAATATGTTATGAATTGTAAGGTGTCCTTGGGTGCTTTGAAAGGCGCCCCTAAATAGAATGAATTAACATTATTATTTATTATCTGAAACGATGTAATAACTTTTTAAAAACTTTTTCCAGTCACTTGCCCCATGCATTCAGCAGCAGCAGGCCATTCACTTTGATTTCATCCCGTTATGAAATGTCATCATTTCGACAATAAAGAAATGCTACATAAACGTTATCTTGCACATTTTATCTAACCATCTCCGTTTCTAACTTTCAATATATTTTAAAAGAGATCTCTCTCTCATCTGCGTGCGGGGGCGGGGCCTCACAGACACGCTGCATCTCTCTCTCGCTCACAGACATGCTGCAGCGCTGTGCAGTGTGCACACAGTTCTGCCGGTAATGAATATTACATTTTGTGAGGAAACTTTTCCACCAATAATTCCAATAAGTATTCCAAAATGTATTCACTTCAGGTTTACGAAAGTAACTGTATTCAGATTACTCGTTTTTCAAATGTAACGCCAGCTGAATACAGTTAGCCTACTTGATGTTTGTATTCTGAATACGTAACGCCGTTATGTATTCCGTTACAACTCTATGGGCTCAGAACAGTCTCATAATACACACATGCACACAGAAGGATTCAAACTTGTATTTCCGGATCCATACTTGTGTTTTTCAATGCACACACAAATGTATTCCGTTTCATATACATGTAAATAAAATCCAAATACAGAAAAAAGTTTTACATATGTATTTTTGATCCTCACATATTAGTTTCCCGTTTAAATCCTCTGCACCTGCAAACACAAACCACTTTCTGTGCACGGATCGCTTTGCATTCGTGTGTGGGTTTTTTGAGACTCCCCTGACGGTCAGCCGATTCGTACTTGTAATTGTTTCTATCTATAGCCAATCAGATGTCTCCTTCATTCTAAGCCAATCACATGAGCGCGCCCCCACGAGGGTAAGATTACTTCATATACGCATTTTGCGCAGTCCGGTCAGCTCGCTAAACAGAGGGCGGAGCATCAGGTGATCATGCAGAGCTGCGTGTCTCCATCAGACTCAGCAGCTGATCTGATCTCTCTCTCGCGTCCGGTTACACTTCACTCGCGTTTATGTCCATATCGATCAGATCCAGCTCTCCTGATCGGCCTTTATAGAGAGCACCGATCAAACTATTAAGAGTGAATATCGGCCGATAATGACCGGCGGGGCTCCCCCCCGAGGTCACTGTCTAGCACTGGCTTCGTAGTGCACTGATCGATTAGGCTAAGCTAACCTGTAGCTGCTCCCTCCACACTCACAACAACTTCATACAGACATAAATAAAGCAGCTGTATTCGCCATACAGGAAACACACATTTAAAACGGTTTTGCCTGCCGTTTTTGTGTACACAAGCATTCATCAATGGTTTGGAAAGTGGCGCTGTACCTTAATAATATAAAGGCTTGTATTTGCGGGCATTTCCTGTTCGGAAAGTGGCGCTGTACTGAGAGTGGAGGGTGTCCTGAGATTAGCGCCTGCAGGCAGGCTCCATGGACCTGTCAGCTCCGGACTGCGCAAAATGCGTACATGAAGCGCTACGTCATGAACGCAATAAATCTACCCTCGTCGGGGCGCTCATGTGATTGGCTTACAATTGAGGAGACATCTGATTGGCTATAGATAGAAATAATTACAAGTACGAATCGGCTGACCGTCAGGGGAGTCTCAAAAAACCCACACACGAATGCACAGCGATCCACAACTTTTTTCTGTATTTGGATTTTATTTACATTTATATGAATCGGAATACATTTGTGTGTGCATTGAAAAACACAAGTGTGGATCCGGAAATACAAGTGTGAATCCTTTTGCGGATCATGAAATACAAGTGTGAATCCTTCTGTGTGTATGTGTGTATTATGAGACTGTTCTGAGCCCATACAACCCAACCCTGCTTCTAGGCTACTGTCCCGCAGCTCCAGCCTCTCTGTTGGACTCTGTCGCAGCGGGGCTACTGCTGTGGTGCGGAGCGCATTAACCAGACTCTTCACAACGAAGTATCACTTCTTCTTCAGGGGAGGGAAGGTTTCGCAGTACGCAGTCTACTGTCCCGCAGCTGCTGCCTCTCTGTTGGACTCCGGTACTGCACCTTACTCACGAGACGTTGTAAACAAAGAAATGGGTGGGGGGCGAACGCAGTAACCACTCCGCCAACGCCACAGTCACCCCCGTCGTGCGGGCCGGATGAGAATGTCTGGCGGGCCGGATGTGGCCCGCCAGTTGGTGGTCACTGCTATATATTATTGAATTACAAGATTAGATATACTTTATTTGATCTAAAATATTGATGTGTTCAAATGTTCTTCAAAACACAACTGAAATTCCATGAAACTTGTCTTTCTGTATTTGTGAATGAAGCGCCATCTCCTGGTTAAAACCTGAAATTGAAAATCTGGCAACGCCCTCTTGGAAAATAGTGGGAGGGCTTAACATTCGTCGATACTGGTCTTAGGCAGGTCGTAGGCAGGAAGCTGTAAGCTGGAGTCTGAAATGAGGTGCTACATCTGTAGGTGCGAAAATTAAACACTTAAACACACAATTAAAAACATTATGATAAAATATTTTTATATATTTATAATTCTGCAAATATTACGATATACTCACAGCTAGTGCTGCGTACCGGTACGCCGAACTGGTACTGGACTTGTAAAAAGTTTCGGTTCAAGTCCGGTTAAAACCGGAACGTCGGGAACCGGTACTTGGACTCGCAAAAAAACTAGCACTTACGTATATTCTCCTTTTTGTTATAAACCATCTAAAACCTCCCTCAAGGCAGGAGAGACTGAAAAGAGTCAAGGGAAGCTTATAAAAGTTAACAGCATTTAATTACACAAAAGATGCGGTGGTGTACAAATGAAATTGCAAAAGGAGGCGCTCTCCTCATCTCCCGTCAGCCCAGGTTGGTGTCTGTGGTTATTTAAACATTCCCTGATAAACGTTATTCAGCGTCAATAAATGAGTGCTAATCCCAGCGTGCTCAGTGTACAACATCACATGTCATTTCACCTTCGATTCATGGTTTGAAAACGTAGCATTTCGCCACATGCTAATGCTAACCGGAAGTGAATAATTTTCAGAATAAAAGTATTAAGTTAGTGTGAACTTCCTTTTTTTTCAGAATAAAACTGATTTAAATTAAATAGTGTATTTAATTCAAATTACGCCATATCAACATTGATTTTAATTTATAACAGTATGTATGTACATCACTATGTATGTAGTATGTACTGTATAATGTACACATGTAGAGTTGTAGAAAAGACATGGTGTACAGACAGTACAGTACACTCTGACTGTCCAGTCACTACAGTGTATACTGTATAGTAGGTGTGTAACAGTGTAATGCGTATAGTCTACTCTACACTCTACCATTCAGCAAAGTTTTAGGGATTTAGGCTCAGTCAGCTCAGGGACTGTTTGGTTACTTTAGTTTGGTAAATGAAATAAATGTTTGAACTTTGTAGTAGTTCACTGTAGTTGCTGTCATAAGTCATTTGTAGAATAAGTGGCAAAAAGTGTTTTTTTTACATTTGTACTTTGTAGAGAAATGTAGACACAAGTTGGAAGGGAGCACAATAAACCTGACGAGTTTGAATTTGAGTTGATTATGAGTTAATTTTCAATTGATAATTAGCTCACAATAAGTTCACTTTAGTTACTCACACAACTTGACACAAGCCATGGGTTCAGGTCCGGACTTATAAGTCCGGATCTGAACCTGAATCTCTGGACATGTGAGTCCAGGTACGCAGCACTACTCACAGCTAATTCGAGGCCCGGCAGTAACACCTCCGCGGCCCAGTACCGGTCCGCGGCCCGGGGGTTAGGTAATATGTTGAGTTGGCGCCTAAATGAGCAATTTATTTTCTCTTTTGTGTTATTGAAAATGCTGTATTCTCCGCTAGAGAGCTTCACCTCAGCCATTTCGAATGTGGCGCGCACAGCAGCAGATTGATGCGCTGCAGAGGTTATGATTATGCACGGTCCCGCGGGGGAGAGGTCTGAGGATTTTAAACATTAAACTAAATTATTATTATTTTAATATATTTATCATGCAATTCCCGCGACCCGACCCGCATCATCTTTGTTTTACCCAGAGCCGAACCCGGAAAAAAGCGTTTGAAAAAATACCACCCGCGAATCACCTTTTTTGCGGGTCACCCGTCTGGTACCCGCGGGTACCCGACCCGATGCAGGACTCTGCGTTGCGCCTCGGCTTGTTCACAAAAAAGACGCCAGAAGCGAAATTTGGAAGTATTTTAGCTATATCTCTGACAGTGAGGGCAAGCCTACGGACACCACGAGGCCTGTCAGTGAGAAATGTTGTAGATCCCTGCAAACCAAGGCAGCCAACACATCAAACTTGGCTAAGCACCTTGCCGACCGGCATCCAGAGCTGTTTTAAAGACAGACAGGTTAGCGAATATGATAGATAACATAATTACATCATGCTCAAGCCCATGCCCTCAAATCTAAGTCAAACCAGTGGAATTTATTTTGTGACAAATAAAGGCTTCGTAGTTTGCCGAGGCAATTAATGGCAATGATAACTGTCTACTATGGCTATCTTTTTAGCTAACTTACCAATGTGGTTCTGGAGTGGAGTGCACCAGCTGGGCGTAAGCTGGGCGTAACTCTACGTCCGACGTAGAACCGAAGGTTAAGACCAAACTAAAGTTATGACTAGTGCACCACTTAGACTTAAGCCCTGTATGCGTTGCACCCGGGTGTAACTTTTACGCCTAGTATGGAGCAGGCGTAAATCGGAAAGACAGACTAGTATCCATAGTAACATAAAACAGGCAAGAAGGATATTAACGATGGCAGGGCGTCTTGTTTACATGTTTAACAATGAAAGGGCATTAAGAAGAGTCTCAATTTCTCCTTCTCCAGCTCAATTTTTTCGTGTTCCGCTCTCAATTTGACGGTCTCCACCTCCACACGAACTATTTCTTTCTCCGTCAGTTCCCGCTGTAGCTCTGACAAATCCCTCTTTCTCTTTCGAGGTGTGGCCATTTGGGATTCCCCTTGAGTCATCGCTGACGCTGTGGGTGTGGGAATTCCCTCTTCTCTGCGGTCCTCTGAGTCTGTAAAATGGTAAAATGGCGTTGCTTGGCAACAATTACTGTTTCGCGTGTATTCACGTGGACGCGCATCTTAAGACCAGGCGCAGCTACGCCCGAGACTAGTCAAGCTTGGTGCACTCGGTGTAAATTCGAATCACTACATCGGACGTAGCTAAGCCCGACGTTAGAGTTAAGCCCTACTTTTTTACGCCCAGCTGGTGCACACCACTCCTGGTGTGAAATAAAGCACAACTCGAAAAAGAATCGGAATCGCAATTCTTGACTTGGTATCGGTATCGGCAGGGGCGTCGCCTGGACCTGGAAACATTCGGGGCTTAGCCCACAGTGGCGGCGCTACAGTCAAATGTTCTACTGCAAGACTCCCCACACGCACATACACAATTGCGCAATCTGGTGTCACAAACGTGTGCCTGCATTAGCTTTGTTACGGCAATGGATTGTGGGAGATTCTCATAGCACCTGAGGATCACTTGAGGGTAAGGTGCCTGTATTATCTCGGTGGACAAAATGTATGTTTTTATTTTATAAGGACAATAACGTACTGTTGTGTTTGTTTAGTTTAATGTTAATTGTTTAATGCTCACAGTCACAGCAACATGTTTTTAGTGTGATTGGCTATTTGTTTTATATGATTTATAAACGTGATCATCAATAGCTAATCTGAGCACCAGAACCCAGCTCACGTGTCCTTTTATGCTGTCCATTGAAATGCAGGTATGCGAGTTTTGTACACCAGTTTATTTATGTTTAATGTTTCACATTGCTCCACATGATGCCTTGACTACAAAGTCTTCCATGTTTCTACGCTTCTTCCTCTGTGTCACAGTTTCGGGAATATCAAGATCATTGCACAGGGCCTTGGTCTTGTCATAGACCTCATGTGCTTTCTCTTTACTTTGGTAACTTTTCAGTGTGTTCTCAACTGCTGTTTTGTAATCTACTGCCTGCACCAAGTCAAGTGTTTCTTTCTGCAGGTATTTGTGCAGGCCCTGAGTGGTTGAGAGCAGTGTCTGGAACATGACAGCATGTAGATGGTACTGAATTTTCAAAGCTTGCTTTCCAGTCCCTTTGCTAGAGGGGCTGAAAGGCTCCCTAAAGTCTTGATCAAAGCAGGGAGGTTTTTGACATGCCCAGCGAACAAGTTGTTTGTCCCCTATCTCTAGCTGTTTCTGAAATGTTTGCAATCTGATGGTGGACAAGAGATGTGGAGAAGAAAGAGTAGAGACACTCCAGGAGATCAACGCAGGTATGTGAGTTTTGTACACCAGTTTGTATAAGTTTAATGTTTCACATTGCTTGTGAAAAATATACTACCACTATACGATCACTGATGTTTTGTTGTTGACTGGACACTTATTTTGTAAAAGAGATAGCATGAGAGGATCTCTTAAGCAATGCAGCTCACGTGTCCTTTTTATATGCTGTCCATTGAAATGCAGGAAAGTAATCACCAGCTCTGAGTGATCTGTTGCCGAGGAGACACTACACCGGAGTTACATAAGCAGAGTGCTATTTTGGGGGGAACTCACCTGCTCTGGGGAAGACTTTTTTTAAATACTGAAGTTAAAAGCATCAATCTTGTGCACTTTGAGAGCAACATTAAGAGATATGGATACATCTCTCAACACCCATCAAAAAGAAATCAAAGAATCAGAATCAGAAACGGGTTTATTATTTAAAAACACTTCATTTTCCAATTAAATCATAAACTATGTCAAATTATTAGATGTTGTTAGTAATCAGATTAAACAGAAAAAAGGGATGGAAGGAGGAAATAATAATCCCTCATCACTTGCTGTTTGCGGTTGAAATGATCTCTTTTGCTGGCCAAACATGCTGGATGGAAAGCAGTGATATCTCACTTGCCTTGGCCCTGTATCTGCAGTCCCTAAATCAGTCATGTTACTCATTGACTCTTGTCTGTTCTGGTGTTCCTGTTCATTGTTGTCTCCATTGTCGTTCTTGTCTGTTGTATCTCCTTCTTGTGTGTCCCTTTCTCCTGTTCTCCTTTCTTCATCCTCTACTCTGTTTGGCTCATCTGTGATGACTGTGTAGGTAAACACAAACAAGTATGTATCAGTTTCCAGCTCTGTCAAATAAATGAATTTCAAGATACACACATTTGTCTTCATTAAAATGAGTGTCACCACACTGTCACAAAATGTAATACTAACCAATTGAAAATAGTTACATTTACATCTCTTGTAGATATCACTGTTAGAGTAGTTATCTGCCAATAGGACAGAATCATTCCTATACAAATGCAGTTTGAGTAATTCACTTAATATATTTACTTAAAACTTTAATATAGTCATTTTCACTTAATACTCTAATATAGTCATCTTTCTGCATTCAACACTAAGGAAAGCTGTACAATTTGACATGATAATGAGGAAAAAAGGCCTCCGATAATGCAGATCATTTTTTGATCATATCAATTTTAAGATGAGGGTCAAGGCTTAATATTTGGGAGCATAGTGTCCCTTGCCCCCTTTCAGGAGCCCCACTGGATTGGCTTTGATCTGAAATATTTGTATAAAAAGCTTGTTAGCTGGCTGTCCATCTCATAATGTTCACATAGAAACTAGCTGTCAATAGGAAATATAAATCAGAAGAATTATATTTTCATGCAAAATCTGTCACAAAAAGAGGTTGCACATTTAAATGCAGGTGTTGTTATGGCAACGTCAGTGGCCAGACAGCCACATTTACTGCTGCAAATACATTCAAACATGCTGTCGACACGTAAAGCAGTGGCAACTATGCCACCATTTCAGCTGACTTTTTCTCAGAAATACTGTCACATAACATCCATATATATATTTCAGTGCTAGGTTGATGCTTAGCTAAGCTAACTATGAAACACTTTAACTGACAGGACTCAGGAATCAGGATCAACTGTGTACTACTGTAAGGCAGCTTCTAGCTTCATGTTGAACACAGACAGTAAGTCAACATTTCCCAGAGAGCTTTCTTTGAAATCACCAAGTAACGCTAAAAAACACAACATTTAGATTGTATGACAACGTGTTTATTTAATATATCTGGCTAGCTATAGCTAATTGCTAACGGTTTAGCTTACCCGCGCGATTCAAAGTAACGTCAACGTAGCTATAATGTATGCTTTGCTTACATGTTCGCATAACTTGTAAGTTTACTGACAGATGAACCTTGTTCATCTGGCTCAGGTGGTGGCTCTGGGGTTGTTGTGTGAGCCACCACTTGAGAATTGCTGTCTTTTTTATTAAAGAAATGTCTAATGTCCATCTTCAGAATCTCCGCGTCCGGGGCTGACAGTTTAAAGTTTAAACATTGTCACAGAGGAGAGGTGCGTACCTGTCAGCCAATAAAACACGTTTATTTCCATGCAACTCTCTGATTGGTCTGGTGGCGTCGTCTTGCCTCTGTGTTGCATTCACCGAACATGGGAAATTACAATTCTACCGTCCGTCTTATAGGTAAAGTAGGTTAATGTATTATATTATTGAGGGAGAATTTGTCCGGGGCTAAAGAAAAAACATCCGGGGCTAAAGCCCCGGATGCCTACCCCAGGCGACGCCCCTGGGTATCGGTATCGAAACCAAAATGTTGGTATCGTGACAACACTACATTGTAAAGTGTCAACTATTCTGAGCTGATTAGTGGAACTGAAGTACATATATCCAGGAAACATGGTTTCTGGTAATTAACAACATGACCTCTTGTAAATCTAACTGGAGAATATTAATAATGTAAATAAGGTTTGTGCATGATGTAGATTTAAGGTTTACATATAATGTATTATCATTCTTCAAAACAGGATTGCACAACACAATGTCAATTATAGTCCCTTTACGCTAAACAAAGGGGATTAAAAACAGGACAACATTTCTTTCTTTAAAAAGAAGCAGCTCTGTTTTCTCTTGGTTGAGCCTTTGATACTTCTGTATTTCTTGCCAGACGGAAATAGGGTGGACCAGCTGTGGCTAGGGTGGGATTTTGGGATCTTTTAGTACATTTTGGGCTCTGCGTGGGTACCTCCCTCACGGATATAACAGATGCTTTGTGGATGGTAAGCAATGATGGGTGGTTTTAATTGCCGGATGCAGAGGCTGTGCACAACAATGCCAATTTGTAATATTTTGAGTTAGGATGCTTCATATTGCACCTCTGTAAAAGTTTACAATAACTTTGCTTTCTGAAGTTTCCTGAAGAAATAAAGCTGTTTCTGAGCTCTCTTAAGCAGGATAGAGATGTGATCACCATGTCAAGTTGTTTGTAATGCCTATTTCCAGGAACTTAAAACTGGTCCATTGATGTAGACAGGGCTGTGTTTCTTTGCCTACTCTTTCCCTATGATTAACAATCAGTTTGTTGGTTTTGATGACCTTGGAGCAGTAGGTTGCTCTCTCAGCACCAAAAAATACAGATGTATTTCTATCTTGTAAATAACACACTTTCTACGTCCTTCAGTCCCCTCTTTGGCCTGGTACTGCGTTGGTGTGGTTACAATGGGTGTATGGGTATATTGTATTCCCTGCTGTAGATCATTCCATTGGTACTTCCTTAAGCTGAGATGTTCTACAAAGGAAAATGTGTCCAGTGACAGTCAATGTCGACAAAGTTGTGAAACAGGGTTTTGTACCAATTCATGTCCTAACCCTAACCCATACATCCACCATCATTGTTCCCTTTGCCTCAGATGATGGTTTCTGAGAGTTTGCTATGTGAATAGTGGAACACACTGAGACCTGTTTCACAAAGAGAAGTTTTCCATCTCTTATCCCCTTTGTTGCAAGCCTAAAGGAGTTTTTTGGTGAGAAAACTTTTTGTTTTTGGGTTTCCAATCATCCTTCACAGTAGGTCCCAGATGCTCCAAATCCAAGGCCAGTCCGGCATGTCAAATGGGCTGGGCTGGTGTAGGAGTTATCACCGTTGTCATATTTCTCCATGCCTCATTTATCAGATCGTCTGCGGGGTCATTAATTTGCAAATTACATGAAATGGTTATGAATCTGTTTTTGAATCACTGTACATTTTTTCAAGATGATCTTGTTTGGTTTTCTATCAATGGTGTTCACGTTTCTTGTCATCAGAAAAGTATATCTCCATGGTGTTTGGTTGGTTCATATAGATTTAGTGGTGGCTTCACACCATGCTTGTGCTTTGGAGTGAACCCTGGGGTTTGAGGTGTGATGCCTTCACTGCCTCTGTCTTACCAGGTTTGTAGGCTTGGAGTGACATGGCCTTAAACCACGTCTTCTTCTTGGCTGCAATAGAGCACCATCATTTGATAATTGCTCTGCTGAGCATGGTTTTCAAGAGCCTTGTGAGGACTGGGGCAGATGGATGCCCTCCACTCTGTGGTCTCTGCTGGGATTGGCTGTCTGTTCTGGAGCAGTAGGGATGAAGCGCCCCATTCTTCCAATTTCTCTTTTAGGACTCTATTAAAGTGTGTGGCTGTGTTGGAGGTCCATAGATGATGTATGCAGATGATCAGGGGAAGCCTTTCTCTTCTTCATCCTCCTCCTTCTTTGTTGACTGCCCACTTCAGCATCAACAGCGGCATAAACATGATTATACATTGACTTTTTCGCTGGTTGATAATAATAACTCAAAGTGGTGTTCAAATCAAAGACACACACACACTTCCCCATCAAAAAACGCCTCTGCTATTGTTTGTTCTACTTTTCAGTCTGCCGCTCTACCACAACTGTAAATAATTACAAACTACCCCCACTACTACTTAATAAAGCTCACACACTCATGGGCGTGGATTGAAATGTTTTTGTTACAGTAAAAAATTGTTTTAAATAATTTCTTTATTTGACATACTATATACCAACCCAGTCTCACTGCATTTCGTGTTATAGTCACGAAATTAATCTATTGATTCGTGTTCACCAACACGATTTCCCCATTTTTTTCGTGTCACACAGAACGATTTTAATTGCAATGTAAATAATAACAAATTAGAAGGAAAAACAGATTTTTAAAAAATATGGATTTCAGTATTCTGACACAGAACGATTTTAGAAGCAATGTATTTCTATTGGTATGTTTCGTGCCTGCACCAAATAATAACAAATTAGAATGAAAAAAAGATGACAAAAAATACAGATTTCAGTATTCTGAGGCTCTTTGCCCCATTTATTTTCCACGCGGATGGCAAAAAAACTCCGACATTATGCTATTTAAAATAAAAGGGTTAGGCTTAGGGTACACTGTAAAACCTAACAGTACATCTTAATAAAGGAAGTAAGTTAACAGAACTGAATCCTCCCCAATAGCCGGAGTGACTCATTTTCATGACATTAACCAAACTCAAAAATAAATGTTTGAAGTTATGACTCAGTTGTTTTGAGTGCAACTTCATTTATTGAGAGTTTTAAGTATAGTTATTATGATTCCAGTTTGTTCCATTGACTCGCTTTCTTTGAGTTGAATTATTTGTATAATAAGTTCAAAAACCTTGCTATAGTGCTCAGTGCCGTTTAGAATATTTAATTTAATTTCATTGATCATTATATGGTGCTCAAGTAAATCAATGCATTCACCGTTATAATGGATATGATCCTTCTAAGTGTATGTTCATTTTCAAGCAAAAATTACAGTCTTTTTATACCGTGTGAAATGTGAATGGGAGGCTTTTGTATTCGGGAAAGTTTGTTGCATTCTGTCCAGTAACAGTTAGACCCTCCAGAAAAACGCGGGCAAAAATCCTTGATTATGCGATCAAACATGCAGGGCTTTATGTGATTTTATGCGGTGAAATTACAGGAAGTTGCGAAATATGCGGAAAGTTGCGAAATATGCGGAAAAAATAAATATTGGGCTGTCTTATTTATTTATTCTCTCTCACACACAACCTGCCACTAACGTTTAAACCACTTTACTATTCAATTAAACACAATCAATGTTTATTTATTGTAAAAGCAATTGGGCTATTTTAATTCTCTCTCTGTCTCTCTCCTCTCTCTCTCTCTCTCTCTCTCTCTCTCTCTCTCTCTCTCTCTCTCTCTCTCTCTCTCTCTCTCTCTCTCTCTCTCTCTCTCTCTCTCTCCTCTCTCTCTACTCTATCTACTCTCTCTCTCTCTCTCTTCCTTTACTCGTTCGTTATCTGATTAGCTTCAATCTTGTAGGCTACTCACTTCGTTTCTTGTAGCCCTCAAAAGGGTTTTGGAGGTTGATGCCTCGGTGAAAGTGAGTTGTTTGGCTTTCTTGTCCGCAGCAGCAGAGTGGGTCGTCACCGTCGATGTTCTCTTATGCTCCAACACAGTTGCACGGGGTGCAGAATAGTTTCCCCCCACTTTCGTGCAAGACATCGGGGTACTGCTTTGCCCGGTCTTTAGCAGAAATGTTCGTCGGTAAATGAGATGGATTAGATTTTTTCATCTTGGTGAAGAGAAACTCTCGTGTGAGCTCCACACGTTCACTCTACGGTGTTGTTTACCTTCTGTGATGCGCAAGCTGATGACGTCGCGCATCATCACTTCACGTCAAGACGAGTTCACTTTTTTTTTCCTCAACTTTGTGTGGAAAAATGCGGGGATTATGCAGCCTTTTTATAAATATGCGGCTTTTTAAAAATCTGCGCCATTTTGCTGATTATGCGGTAAATTCTGCGATCACAGAATCGCGTTTTTCTGGAGGGTCTAAACAGTGGAGAGTGCACCTCTTTGCACACGGCACGCTGCACTGAGACCAAGCGGCGAACTCTGGGGAACAGCCGGGACGCCAATCCGGAAGTGCCACACACTGCAGTTCATGCATGGGCCGCTAGGGACTGGCTGCAGAAAGGAGCAATTTCCATAGACCCCCATGTTAAAATGCCCAATTTTACAGCAGAAAAAAACATGTTTCTACCCATGGATGCAATAAATATTATTATCGATATAGTTAGATTCCACCTTCATGATTATGAATCTGTGAGTGAATTGTTTACTAACACGACCCTTCTATTTATATTAGGTCTTAACGTTTTTGCATAAATTAGGGCGTGGTCACTTTGATGGACATGTACATGCCTCACTGTCAGCTAACAGCAACTTGTCCACTCTGCTAGGCTACAACCATAGAGGCTACAACGTTAGTTAGTCATAGTACTGTACTTGACCCTTTAGCTTTAGCCGTGTTCGTGGTGATTGTGCCTTTTAGGGAATATTGTTAAAAATACCAGACAATTAAAATGTCGTGCTGTGCGCTTGAATGTACTAACAGAACTTCCAAGAAGTCTAAAATTATAATATTATACATGTTAACCCCGTTCGCAGGTGTTTGTGTGCTTGGTAGCTTAGCTTGTTACGTATTAGCCAGCTAAGGACGTAACACTTTATACATACAGATGTAGCACTCCAGATAGGACTCACATGGGTGTGCCCCAGTCAAAAGCCCAGCGGATGCCAGTGGCTGGGGGTGTTGCCAAATTGCTAGAAGGCGTTGCCAAATTTCCCCATTTGTTCAATTACAGGATTTAACCATGAGATAGCGCTTCATTCACAAATACACAAAGACAACTGGGTGTTGTAGAACTTAGTCTGTTTGCAATGTTTGCAGCTCTGCAGTTGTGTTTGCTGAATACTGTAGCATTTAATCACTTATTTGTTATGGTTTTCACAAGCTACTATAATGAAAAAACATCAATGTTTTAGATCAAATAAAGTATATGGTTTGCTTTATGCAGTATATTTTTTGTAATATTGTTGGGGTGTTTTTACACAGTACAGTAGATTGAAGTAAATCAACTTATACATTAAGATAAGATAAGATGGACCTTTATTAATCCCTGTGGGGAAATTCAGTAGTTCAAACAGCAACAGGGTAAGAGTGAAAAACAGGATAGCACAGATTTACACAGATTAATACAATCAAAAATAAGATGAGCGATACAAATAATAATAATGAGAAACTATGTAATAAGAAATGAATAAAACTAAAATATAATTATCATATCATATATTATATTATAATGTATTGTATTATTAAGTAATATCATACATTAACCCCATTATAGCAGATGCCACATTGAATGGATGAACACATTTATGCATCAATAATTACAACAGAGTATTTCTAAATACAAGTTGTAAAAATACTTATATGTATTTAATATTAATAACATAATGATTAATTTCAGATGATAATACTTTTCAGGGTTAGGTCCGGTCTGACAGCGCTTAGCTCTCTGCTGCAGAGAAGATCACTGCTCTAAACAAAGTCAAAAATCCTACATCCAAACGGAATAAATATAATTAATTATGATGAATACGTTAAGTCTTGTTCATAGTTTTTCACTTTTATTAAATGTTTGATATTTCCGGCACAGACCCTTTCATACCGGCAATGCGCAATAGAAACAACAGAAAGTGCGACAGTTTAAATATGCCAGTGTTAATTTCGTCAACGAAAACTATGACGAAAAATGTTCGTCAACAACATTTTTTTACATGACTAAGACGAGACGATGACGAGCTAAAAATAGATTCTTGATAACGAAAACTATGACGAAATGTATATTTAGTTTTCGTTTACGAGACGGGACTAAGGTGTTAATGGTGGACTATCGGACATTCAAAATGCAGTATATTTTTCCCCCAAGTGTCCATCTTGTCTGTCAAAATGCATCTTACGTTTCTAACTTGCAATATCATTATTTCCGCTCTCTTCACTCCAGAAAAGCGATCTCCCTGTGTCTCTCTGTGTGCGGGGGGCGGGGCCTAACAGACACGCTGCAGCGGACACAGAGATCTGCCGGGGACGGAGCGTTCAGAGAGTAGAGACACATTTTGACTAAAAGTTGACTAAAATGTAATTTTTCATCGACTAAAACTAAGAAGGATAGGAATGACTAAAATGTGACTAAAACTAATAACCATTTTTGTCTAAAGACTAAATCAAAAACAGCTGCCAAAATTAACACTGACATTTGCGAACACAAACCTACAGACTGGGGGTTGGGAGATCACAGGAGGGGGGGGGGGGAGAGCTGTGGAATGTGACCTTCCCCCTTTGGAGACTTACTCCACACATTACAATGGCCAATTAGTTTTAAACAAAGAGTGTGCAGCATACAGCACCACGCCACTTCCATTCATATTTTTCATCATTGTTCCACAATGTTTATCATGAAATTAATATCCATATATTTTATACTATACTTGCACTCAGACCCTGGCGCCAGAACAAATCTAAAGGGAGGGCATATGATTTTCATGGGAGGGCACACAACACCGTCACGTGCTGCGGGCCTGCGGCACAATATATATATCAAACAGCAAGGCCAACAGCATTGCGCAAAGACGCACACTTATCGCAAATACATACACAAATAAACTACTTTTGAAACATTGTGTGCGTGGCCAGCACAAACACTCGTAAATCACGAGCAAGGCATGCTGGTTAAGGATGGCAGCTTCCTCATCGTTGCACTCGGAGAGAAATAGAACTGAGAGACGGAGACGATGAACTGCTGTTAGCTCTATTATGGCATTGTGCATGTCGTGAGAGGTGTGTGTTGCTGTGTGGGGAATGCTTTCCATTATTTTGAGCAACTCTGCATCTTTGTGCAGCGTATACTCAAACAGCGATAGGAAGAGCCCACTGCCTGACTCGGACATGCTGTGGAGTGAATCGTGGTCACCTCTGAGAGGGAGTTGGTTGACAGCTAAACAATCTATAATATAAACGACAGCTGACACGTAATAACGGCTCCGTGCCAGCTGATCTGCACCAAAGTACTCATTTCCTTATTTGTTTCCTCCCGTATCTGTCTCTCTCTCTCCACAAACTCTCACATGAAATGTGTTCTTTTGATGCGGCATGCCTTAGCAGTCCTTTATCAGTCTGTAATGCGTGTTTCCAGTCGCAAAAACCTTTGACAGTAAAAGCCACATCAGATGAAGACGTATTTACTTTAAACTGTCTACAGGGATAACAAAAGGCTGCGTCTGCTTTTAACGAATATTCAAGACATGGTCTGTTGTTGTACCATGCAGTGGCAAAAGTGCGCTTCTTTCCTGAAAACAATCTCCCTGGATAACGATCCAGTTTCACCTTGGTTGGGTTTATTAACCCCAAGATCATCTGGGGTTGTTGGTCTTTGAGCGGTTGCTGGCCCAATAGTAGGCCTACCTGTTGATGTGCTGTAAGGTATACGTCTGTAGTGTAGTAGTAGTAGTGTAGGCACCGGCACGGAGGAGGAGGAGGATGCTGACGGGTGTGGTACAGGGTGTGGCAACGCAGGTGGTGATGGTAGGGGCACAAGGAGCTGTGTCTCGGGAGGACAGCGTTGGTGGCGGCCGCCTTGATGAGTCAAGGCTCGCTAACTCAGCCCCGGGGTTTGCCGAGGTCAAGCTTGTGACATTAAGGCGTGCTGCTGCAATGGCAGGTGCAGGGTCGCCAGCAGCACCATCGGCTGCAGTTCTTTCATCGCTATTTCGTTTTAATAAATCCTTAGACCTTTTGAGACAATTTCTGATGTCCATTGTGTAATTCAAAAATAAATGGGAGTCTACAGAATGCACAATAAACAATAAACAAATCCAGAATAGGCGGCAGAGTGTGACGCTGTGATTGGTCTAAATGTGGACGAATCACAACAGACACATGAATTTATTTGACTTAGCCTGCGATTTTTTTGTTTTAGTTAGTATCTGACATCACATACATCGTAGCATAAAAGTTCAGTTTATTTATAACAAAAAAAATTAAGAAAAATATTTTTTAATTTTTATAAATAATAAAAATCGTGTTTATTGGGGGAGGGCAATAATGTCAAATGGGAGGGCCTGGCCCTCCCTGGCCCTACCACGGCGCCGGGCATGCTTGCACTGCTTACCGTTTTCATACTTTATATATCTTAGCATATTCATACACACTGTTAATACTGCTCACAGGCTGCTAGTGTATTCATACCCAAGCTTCACTGTTTATTCATCATTCAATTAATTCTATATTTTATTTTGTAGATTGTGTACATTACTTTTCACTTTACTGCTTGTTGCACCGTTAGAAGCTAAACTGCATTTCGTTGTCTCAGTACCTGTAATCTGTGCAATAACAATAAAGCAGGCATCTTTATTGTAGCCTCAACAATCAAGTTCTAAGTAGTGCAATATGAAATAAAAACTAAAACGATCTTTGCTGTTGTATTTGCTGTAAAGTGTCTCTACTGTAGGCTATTTTTATTATATGTACAGCACTTTGGCTCGACCAAAAATCGTTTATAAATGTGTTATATAAATAAAACTTGATTTGATTTGAAAAACAACTACACTCTTTTGGCAGTGTTGTGGTGCCGAGAGATGGGAGTCGGAGGCGGGTATCAAAGGTACAAGCTAGACTTTTATTTAGCATCTGAAAACCATTGTACACAACTTCATTCCCGGGAAGCGAAGACTGGCGGAAACAGGAAGTCCGGTTCACTAAAATGTCCGTGCAGAACAATACCCCAACCCATAGATCCGTGGGTGGAAAATGTCAATCACCACAGTGTACACATTAACAACAACTACACTATTGTGGCAGTGTAACAATTAACAAGAACTACACTCTTTTGGCAGTAACAATTAGATAACTAATAAACTGTCAGACTGACACTGAAGACAAACAAACTATTTTCAGCAATCAATCTGTTTAGTTGACTCTGGGTGACATGTGGCGATTTTAAAAAATCGTTTTTTGGCTGTTTAGATGGTGTTGCTCCATCTGGGTCACTGCCGGTGGTTGAGACGGTGGGGTCTTTGGCGACTAGTTTTATAGCCTCATGTACATTAGTTAGGTGCTTCAGGAGATTGGCATTGCTGTTATTCGATGTGGACAATGCTTTTTGTCCTGCACACAGTTTACATTTGACCATAATATTTTGTGTGTCCTTTATCCCCACAAATTGAAAATAGTGGTTATATCTCCAAGTTGTAAATGCGCTGCTACTCTCGCTGATACTTGCATCTGCCATTGTGTGTGTGTGTGTGGTGAGCATTATATGTGTGTGTGTTAGCAAGTGTTTGTGTGTCTGTGTATTTTCCCCATAAGGCAAGACCCGCCCAACTCTGTCTCTGATTGGCTTACCCTGAAATGTTACCCCGCGTTAACCAATCATCACTCCTCTCTGGTTACTTTCACTTTTCCATGGTGCTGTGAGAGGTCATCGCTGTATTCGCCTGTAAGCTACATCCGCAGGGAGATTCGGTTCAGTTCCATCACATAATGTAACGCAGTAACGCACCCATTTAAATCACAGTAACTATAATGGCGTTACTGAATGGAAATAGGTAACTAGTAACGTTATTAGTAACCGCAAAAGGTAGTTGCGTTACAGTAATGCCTTAGTTTGTAACACGTTAGTCCCAACACTGGTAAACACACACCTGATCACATGAGAGCTGCCGTTTCATTCAGACTGTTTTTTTTTAAAAAAACGGTCTGATTTTAACAACTCAATGTGTGATTGTTATAGCAGTAATATTAGACACTAATAATACAGTAAACTATTAACACTGTACATATTATTGTTTGCCCGTGGTGTTAGGAAAACTTCTGTTATCAATGCTGAGCCAATGTTCTTGAAAGGAATGGAAGCTGGATTCGCCTTAGTCAATACACTGATATTTATTGAGAGACAAAACGGCCGGAGGATTAACAAAGCAACTCGCACTGTTTAATGCAAGCTGCCAAATTAACTCTGCCCACACAAAGACGGAACCGCTCGAACCTGGTCTCTGAGAAGGGGCGGAGCCTAGAAACGCGGGCCTTTACCCCAATCGATTCCAGATGAACAAACAAAGATGCTCTGTCTCGTAAAGGCGTCGGGCAGTAAACCCTTCCCCCACACAGGAAAAGAGTAGTCACTCATGTAAAGTTTCTCAGGACAGCTAAGAACACAAAGACATCAGACTAAAATATTCCTTTACACGTGGGATTAGGATGATTGGTAGTGAGAGCCGTGCTGCATTTTCCTCCAGTCGGATGTGATATAAAAACAAAGCGATTATTTTTGTTGTTGTAAACTCACGTGGATTAAACTACATGTATTAGTGCATTCATTTCAATTCGCGAACATATGATACATTAAATTATCGTGAGGATGATGATTGAAAATCGTTTGTTTGAGCCGGGCTGCATTTCCTGATGAAAAAACATAGCGATGGTTTTGTACTTACGCCTACGTGAATTAAACATTATTTTGTTAAATAAAAACATGGTGATGTTTTGTAAATGATTACATGTCTCTTATTTAGCACAGAATATGATCCTATCCGTGACATATGGATCTTAACAAATATCCGATCAGATACCTGTAGATCTATCAGCTGTTTATTTCACATGAGTTCCAGTGTGGCAGCTTGTCACGGCTCCCCCTGGTGGATCCATGATCCATTGCAGCTGGTTTAATTAAAATTACATTTATTTATCAAGGGGGCGTATCAAGTCCTGCGGGGGGGTTTTCCTTTTCAGCAGGGGCCCACCCCGTGCCGATCACGGACCCGCACGGGTAGGCGTCTGAAATGAAGCGCTACATCTGTACATATACATTTTAGTTTATGATTCAGCCTTGGGTAAGACTTTTATAGTCTATGGCTATGACGCCCATAATGCTAAACGGGAGCAAATGTTAATAGGGGACCCAATTATCCCAGTGGTGGCCGCCAGAGCTAACGGAGCCGCAGGGGGCTAGCTCCAGCCGGCGTCCCGGAGCTAGCCCACTGCGGCTCCGTTAGGTCCGGGCGGTGGAGTCCGTCGTTATAACTGGAGATCAAGGAATGCAGCGAAACGCAGACTTGGTTCGCCTGCTGTAGTATTAGCTAAATAAATTATGTTGAACAAGGCTTATTAAGCTGAACATCCCCACAATTGTTCTGCTATGTATCGGTACTTATTTTCTTAACGTGTGAATGACAAGCATTAAGAATAACAAAATATAGCTAATTCTCTTGCAGATTGTCTCATTTGATTATGAATGTAACGTTTATATAGGGGAACTACACTGTTACCAGTAACTTGGTATGCATGTATTTCATGTTAGCTTAGCTTCTACATTAGAATCGGCGATTTTTCCTACTTCATGCTATCTGCACAAATGGTTAACATTGAACATTAAAAAGATCAGGCAGTTCAGGGAGAATCGAAGGAAAGCAGGCAGGCAGGCAGCTTTGCATGACATTCATCTGGACGTGTTTCATTGTGATAGTGAGGGTAGTCAATCCCTTGTTTGCCAAGACAGTATTGACGGCCATCTTGGTGACGTGTGTTGTTGTGCGAGACCAGAGATGTAGTTCATTGAGCGGTTTCACACACAAAAAGTCTTACTTCAAAGTTTTACGGCAAAACATTTTTTTTTTTACTTGCAAAATTATGTTTTCAATTGACAATCATCATGTGTAATTCGTGGCACAATTGAAACGGGATCGAAAGATAACTTCTCTCGCCATTGACTTCAATACATAATTTTTCCGAAATAAGGTTCCGCGGAGGTCCACCGGAAAGGGAGGGACTTCGCCTCTCTATAAGAACTGGATACAGCGTTGAAGGTGGGGTCTCGTACTTTCCTATGAGAGCTGCTTATTGGCGCATGAGGACAAAATGGCCCAACTTTCGAGAGAGCGAAACGTCACAGATTACCCATCATGCCTAGCTGTCAGAGCAGAATAACCCGTATGTGCGCTCACAGAGCATGCACCTCTTAAGCCCCGCTCCCCGATCTCCCACTCTCGGCTCGGTAGAATGAATGGAGACAGAAAATAAATCTAGATTCGGCTTTTAGTGCATTTTATAACTTTAAGGGCCGAATTATTCTAATAAGGTCTATAAAATAGTTCATACTGGGTAGTTTATTTAGTTTAAAAAAGTATCCGCTGATTTACAGACGTCTCTTTCCCAATGTTAGTCAATGGGGGAAAGTCTTTCTGGGCCCAGTGACGTCACGGACTGATACGGAAATTGTAGTACTGCCGTTTGGACACAAGGAATATTGTCATCAGAGTCCGGCACACTTCCTGGGGGCTTGGGTTTGAACTGCTTGAGGAGGACACCGAGACGACTACCTGAACACTTCGTGTGTTTTGGATTCAAGATTTGTTATTTTCAGACTGTGTGGAGTTCTTCCATCTTCCCCGTGAGGTAAAGTTTCTGTTGTTTTATCAGTGCTTTGTCATCATGCTGTTTAAACTGCAGTAGCTAATCTAGCTTACTGAGTTGTGGACATGTTAGCTTGCAAGCACTGCTTTAGTGAAGTTATAGCTCTCATAGGCTCCACCCTCTACTGGACTCTATGGGTACTACCTTATCATGCAAGCATTCACCTACCGAGACTTCTATAGACGTAGCCGGCCCCCGGGGCGGGAGATTTTTAGAAATATTAACATATAAATTATGATTTCTGGTACACTCTGGGTAAGGGTAGATAGCTCCCATTGTTCTGTGACCTGTCAATCATCAAACCGGGGGTTATATTTCATTATGTGTTCATTTTGATCTGAAGTTGTACCCATGGATGTATAAAGAATAGTTATACCGCAAAGTTATTCGTGGGGAATTCCGGCAACTATCTTGATTCTGATTGGCCAGAAGACTCGAAAAAACATCAGCAAAGATGTTTTATTGAGAAGATGATCACGACGTGACAGAAGTTTTCAAAACCGTTTATGGTCTCCGGTACTTCCAGTCCAACGCCGACTGCATGCACAGCGTTCGAAAATCTGGGCCTTCAAAATAAAAGTTTGACTTTTTTCAACAAAAAAAGATCTTCCCTCACACATCTGTGACCCACTCGAAACGGGTCCGCCACCCACTTTTGGGTCGCGACCCACCAGTTGAGAACCACTGTTATAGACTATGCCAGGGGTGGCCAACCAGTCAGAGGTTAAGAGCCAATTTTTTTCTATTTTACTGCAAAGAGCCACATCAAACACACAGTCACTGATACCGCTTGTTTCAGTTTTTTGTTTTCTGGAGACAAGATTTCAACCACGTCAGTGATGCATTTTTGTGGCATTGGGATATATATTTTTTAAATCCTCTGGAGCAGAGAGAGGAGCTGTGGATTATTGTTATTGATTCATGCATCAGTGTTTCTTAGGGTCAAAAACACTAAACTCACAACTTAAAATGAAAGCGTTTAGTTTATTTAATAAAAGAGCACATGTTCAATGTGAAAAGTGACAGTA
Organism: Gymnodraco acuticeps; assembly: GCF_902827175.1. Classification (NCBI taxonomy): domain Eukaryota; kingdom Metazoa; phylum Chordata; class Actinopteri; order Perciformes; family Bathydraconidae; genus Gymnodraco; species Gymnodraco acuticeps. Next base: position 1,164,394 of record NW_022991451.1, read on the forward strand.
GTTATAGATTATTTGCAATTTGGTGCTATGTAGCCTCTATATTAAAAAAATAATAATAATTATATATATTTTTTAAACACCTTGAATTCCAGGGGGGGCGCGGGGCTCCGTTGGCGGGAAGCAGCGCCCCTCCAAGACAATGGTAGGGGAAACACTGGATAGTGTTTAATCAACGATAGATTTCCCCCCCCCCTCAAAGGTGATTGGTTCACTGCATCACAGGTATTATTGTGATTGGCTCTTGGGCCACATCAAAATTAGACGCGTTGTCATCCTCTCATACTGACTCCTGACACCACACATACACACGTAGGGAGAGCCGGGACGAAAGTAACACGGGACGAAAGTAACGGAGCGATTTTATCCGAGCCCAAACAACTTTGACCGGCCAAATTACGTCAGAATTATCAGCATTCAATACTTAACAGACCTACTAAATATCATGTTTAACTGTCAGGAGTAGCTAGCTAGTGTTGTCACGATACCAACATTTTGTTTTCGATACCAAGTCAAGAATTGCGATTCCGATTCTTTTTCGATACTTTTCTGAAAAAAAAGGGAAACAGTCTTAAATGTAATTATCGTGCTTTATTTCACACCAGAACCATAACCATAACACAAACTTTTAAACAATGAGAACAATAAATAAAACAAAATGACAATAATTTGTATTAAATCAAATTAATACATTTCTTACAGACGGGCCTCGTGGTGTCCGTGGCTTGCCCTCACTGTCAGAGATATAGCTAAAATACTTCCAAATGTCGTTTCTGGCGTCTTTTTTGTCAACAAGCCGAGGCGCAGCGGCAGTTGCACTCCCACTTGCAGCCATGCTTCTCGTTTTCTCACATTCTCTGGCAGCTAGCGCGTGCATGGGAGAGGGGAGGGACTTAGAACGTGCTTGAGAGGGGCGGGACTGCAAGCACGGCTGCAGTGCAGGGAATGGAAGCAGAGCGCTGAACACACACGGCTCTTATTAAACGGCGCTTTCTCACCGGAGTACTTTCCCCCGTCATTCTTAAAGTACCGATACTAATGAAACGGAGGAATAGTAACGTTTTTAACGGCAGGGTATCGCGGTACCTTTCAAGTATCGGTACACCGTGCAACACTAGTCAGGAGTCAGTGTCTCTCCCCCAAACTCACACATATACAATTCGATATGAACTGAAGAGCCGCATGAAACTAGGCAAAGAGCCGCATGCGGCTCGAGAGCCGCGGGTTGGCCACCCCTGGACTATGCCATGGCCAATATTCCACAATTTCCCCATTACCATGCCTGTATAAAAACGGTATGTGTACATTTAGTACGTATAACTCACTGAAGGTACATTTGTAAAGCACTGTTTGATTCAGTTAAATATAGTTTGTCTATTTGCCTGGGCGAAAATGTGTTTATCCAATTACACTCTTACATTGCTTACTGTAATGTGATAATGAATGCTGTCAGTTTATATTTTGTTAACATGTGCTTTTGCTTTTATTGCAGCTCTACAGTGAATTCCACAGGATCACAAATGTAATTTTGCCAAGTTCCTTCTTTGCTGCATTAATATACGCCTCAGCTGCTGAAGCTTTACAAAAGAGGGAGTCTTGGTGAGAAGATGAAAGATTGATGGTGTACAATGAACAGGTACAACTGTGTTTTTGTAAAGCTTAACACATAACTTCAATATTAAATGTGAAGTAGACACAAACACCCTCCAATTCAGCAGCCCTGGCTGGCCTACCCTGTACCTCAAGGAGGACTCGTCAGAGGTCTTCAAAACTTGCAAGGTATTTTTGTATTGTCCTTTTACAATTTCCATAGCTCAAAAACATCATATATTTTGTATAAATCACTGAAGAACAAAACATTGTGTCACTGCCTTCTACTGTGTGCCCTGTTGGCTGCCCTAAGAGCTGTGTTGTGCTAAATATAGATTTCACAATGCTAGGAAGCAACAACAAATTCCATTGTGACAAGTATTACAAATTCCATGTAAAAAAGTTTTACACAGACAATAATTATCTCAAAATAAGTATTGTATTGTAAGCTCTAAAATTCCACAAATGTATGCTTCCATGTCTATCCTGACGCAATGCTTACATGTCCATATCTCCTTGTAAAGAGTTAAGTGTCCTAATAATTCCTCCTGTCCATAATTGGCTCTAAAGACATCCCTTCCTGTCACGATCTGTCTTTATGGTGTTTTGTCTTGTTTCATGTTTTATTTTGTAAGGTCTTCACCTCCTGTCTTGCCTGTTTCTGCCTGCGTTGTGTCTTGTTTGGATTTGTCTGTGGTTCCCTGTCGTTAGTTCCCTGGTGTGTCTGATTACCCAATTGTGTTCACCTGTGTTTTCTCCTCCCTCCTCACCTGTGTCTTGTTTGTGTGATTAGTCTTGTGTGTATTTAAGTTCTGGTTTTTCTGTCTGTCTTTGTCGTTTCGTCTTTTGTCATGACTAGTTCGTCGGTGAGTGTTCTGTTCTGTCTGTTATCACCTAGCCTTGAAATAAAGGAACTTTCACTTTAATCTGCATTTGGGTCCTACCTGCTTCACACACCGTGACAGTACGAACCGACCAAACAAATGGACCCAGCAGATGATCCATGGGAGGTAGAATTACAGCATTTTACCTTCTATCTGGCTTGCTGCTTCGATTGGTGGAAGGAAGCGTCCAGTGTTCGGCAGAAGAGGGCCGCTCTGGTAGAGGCGCACCGGTTGGCAGCAGAGAAACTATGTTTTGTTGAGTTCTTACCCGACTGGATTTTGGACTTCCTTGAAACATGTGATTCCCGGCCTGCTAGCCCCAGGCATGCTAACTCCATTTCTCCCAATTCCCAACCTGGCACCATACGCCTTGGTGGGTTCCGCCTGAAGTCAACCCGTGCTTCTGCCCCAGTTCCTGCTCCTGTCCAGGAGTCGTATTCCGGAACTCGTCAGGCTTATGGAGGTCCACGGAGTATTCAGGAGGCTGCTAAGAGGAGTCGTCGCAGGGCCAGGCTGGCAGCCCGAGCCCCAACAGCCATGGTTCCGGCTCCAGTGCCGGCCCCAGCAGCCATGTTTCCGGCTCCAAAACCAGTCCACACAGCCATGATCCAGGCTCCAGTACAGGCCCCAACAGTCATGGTCCCTGCACCAGAGCTGGCCCATACAGCCATGGTTCCGGCCCCAGTTCCAGCCATGGTTCCGGCTCAAGTACCGGCTCCAGCAGTCATGGTCCCGACTCCAGCACCTCGTCTCCTGCTGGCTCCCCAGCCGACGCCAGCTCCCCGAGTCTTGTCGGTGTACCGGCCGACTCCAGCACCTCGTCTCCTGTTGGCTTTCCAGCCAACACCAGCTCCCCGAGTCTTGTCGGCGTACCGGCCGACTCCAGCACCTCGTCTCCTGCTGGCTCCCCAGCCGACACCAGCTCCCCGAGTCTTGTCGGCGTACCGGCCGACTCCAGCACCTCGTCTCCTGCTGGCTCCCCAGACGACGCCAGCTCCCCGTGTCCTGTCGGCGTACCGACCGACACAAGTTCCCTCTCAAGTCCCCTCTCAAGTTCCTACCCGAGTCCCCTCTCTAGTTCCTACCCGAGTCCCCTCTCCAGTTCCTACCCGAGTCCTCTCTCGAGTCCCCTCTCGAGTCGCCTCTCGAGTCCCCTCTCCAGTCTCCTCTCGAGTCCCCTCTCGAGTCCCCTCTCCAGGCTCCTCTCGAGTTCCCTCTCGGGTCCCCTCTCGAGTCCCCTCTCCAGTCCCCTCTCCAGTTCCCTCTCGAGTCCCCTCTCCAGTCCCCTCTCCAGTCTCCTCTCAAGTCCCTTCTCAAGTCCCCTCTCCAGTTCCCTCTCCAGTTCCCCTCTCAGGTCCCCTCTCGAGTCCCTTCTCGAGTCCCCTCTCTAGTCACCTCTCAAGTCACCCTTCAAGTCTCCTCTCGAGTTCCCTCTCAGGTCCCCTCTCGATTCTCTTCTCAAGTCCCCTCTCAAGTCCCCTCTCAGGTCCCATCTCGAGTCTCTTCTCAAGTCCCCTCTCAGGTCCCATCTCGAGTCCTCTCTCGAGTCCCCTCTCAAGTTCCCTCTCGAGTTCCCTCTCGAGTCTCCTCTCGAGTTCCCTCTCAGGTCCCATCTCGAGTCTCTTCTCGAGTTCCCTCTCGAGTTCCCGCTCGAGTCCCCGCTCGAGTTCCCTCTCGAGTTCCCTCTCGAGTTCCCTCCTTTAGTCCCTCCTCTAGTCCCCTCTCTAGTCCCTCCTCTAGTTCCCCTCGCGAGTCCCCTCTCGAGTTCCCTTCTCTAGTCCCTCCTCTAGTCCCTCCTTTAGTCCCTCCTCTAGTCTCTCCTCTAGTCCCCTCTCGAGTCCCCTCTCTAGTTCCCCTCTCGAGTCCCCTCTCGAGTTCCCCCTTAGTTCTCTTCTCGGTTCCCCTCTCGAGTCTCCTCTCGAGTCCCCTCTCGAGTCACGTCTCAAGTCCCTACCCAATGTCCTGGTCCGTTGGAGGTTCTGCTGGGGGTCCTGCCAACTCCATGTCCTATGCCGTTGGAGGCCCCGTCGACTACTCCTCTGCCGGGGGTCCTACCAATCGTATGTCTGTCCCGTTGGAGGTCCCGCCGACTACTCTCCTGCCGGGGGTCCTGCCAACCCCTTTGTCCTGTGCCGTTGGAGGCCCCGCCGACTACTCTCCTGCCGGGGGTCCTGCCAACCCTTTGTCCTGTCCCGTTGGAGGTCCCGCCGTCTACTCTCCTGCCGGGGGTCCTGCCAACCCTTTGTCCTGTACCGTTGGAGGCCCCGCCGACTACTCTCCTGCGGGGGGTCCTGCCAACCCTTTGTCCTGTACCGTTGGAGGCCCCGCCGACTAGTCTCCTGCCGGGGGTCCTGCCAACCCTTTGTCCTGTCCCGTTGGAGGTCCCGCCGTCTACTCTCCTGCCGGGGGTCCTGCCAACCCTTTGTCCTGTGCCGTTGGAGGTCCCGCCGACTACTCTCCTGCCGGGGGTCCTGCCAACCCTTTGTCCTGTGCCATTGGTGGCCCCGCCGACTACTCTCCTGCCGGGGGTCCTACCAACTCCTTGTCCTGTTCCGTTGGAGGCCCCGCCATCCTCTGTCTCGCCGGGGGTCCTGCCAATCCCGTGTCCTGGTCCTCTTCCGTGGGGGATCCTGCTGAGGCCTGTCCCACCAGCTCCGGTTCCTGTCCGGCCGACACCGGGTCCTGCCCGGCCTCCGGCGCTGGCCCGTCAGCGCCTTCCTGCCCGGCCTCCGGAGCTCTCTGGTCTTCGTCCTCGAGCCCGGCCCCCTGAGAGCCGTGGTCTTCGCCCGCGATCCCGGCCCTCTGTGAGCCGTGGTCTTCGCCCGCGATCCCGGCCCCCTGACTCTTCCTGCCGCTGCCCTCGTCCTCGAGCCCGGCCCCTTGACTCTTCCTGCCGCGGCCTTTGCCCTCGAGCCCGGCCCCCTGACTTTCCCGGCCGCGGTCCTCGCCCCCTGAGTTCGCCCGCGATGGCCTTCGCCCCTCCATAACCCCCACCTTGAACTCTGCCTTGCCCCCGGGCCGTCCGCCCGAATACCCCTTTTTGAACTCTGCCTTGCCCCCGGGCCGTCCGCCCGAGAACCCCTCCTTGAACTCTGCCTTGCCCACGGGCCGTCCGCCCGAGATCCCTTCCTGGTCCTCTGCTGTGCTCCTGGGTGGTCAGCTCAGTCCCGTCCTCCTGACCCCCTCCACCCACCCTGGTGGCCTAGTGATACGCTTTCACTTTAATCTGCATTTGGGTCCTACCTGCTTCACACACCGTGACACTTCCTAATGCTCAATGAAGCGGTCAGAGAAAGAATAGCCAGTTAATTGAAGCATTATAGCACAGGCCTTTGTCAGATGGTATATTACGCTGGTTTTTTTCTGCTTCGAATAGTTCTCTCTTTTTTCACCATACCTGTGTTTGCATCACTGGACTATACTAAACCAGCACAGCCACACACACACACACACACACACACACACACACACTATAACACCCCTTGCTGTTAAATACCAACCAACTATGTGCAATATGTGCTATTTGTGCAATATATATATGTGCCATTAATAACTGTGCAATATATGCCTGGCTGCTAAATCCTATGAACTGTTACAGGATGTGTATTTTGTAAATTGTGTAACCTTTTATTTTATTATATTTTTACTTTAATACTTTTTTATGCATTTAACATATGTAACATTAAGCTGTCTTTGTCTCTTTTCCTGCTGTAACAATGTACATTTCCCCTCTGTGGGACTAATAAAGGTTTTCTGATTCTGATTATTGAGGAGATCAAACTACTCGCCTCTAAGAACATTGTGACATATTTCCAAACAACAGAGCAGTGGATGGAAACCAGCTTTGTTGATGTTGGTGGAGATGACTTCCTGAATCAAGTATTTTTTAGACAGTGATGAGATAAAAACTGTTGAGACATGCAATGTGTTGCTCATCTCAATCATTTACTGAGATGCTCTGTCAGGCACACATACAGTATACTCCAGCAAAATGATCAGCTCCAACAAATATATATATCACTTGTTTGTTTGTAGCCTTTATTTAACCAGGTGAAAGCCCCTTGAGATCAAAAGATCTATTTTTCAAGGGTGACCTGCAGCGAAAACCCCCCTCTTCCCAATACCCCTTATGACCTCGACTACCCGTTCCCAACCCTGATGCCTCTTGTTGACCTGATCTGTGCGCTGTCAGCTGTCTGCTCCAGGTTATTCATGTCCACTTTGGAGCAGTTTAGAAAAGAACATTTGGCACAATTGCCGCACTTTTCCATGCTCTTCCATTCTCTATTGCACATTCACCATCCAGGCTGACATTCCAGTCATGAAAATGTTGAGTCAGTTTCCCTGCTGAAGGCCAGGCATATAAAACAAAGTGTGACAATCATTACAATCTGAAGCTACTTGAAGCATCTATCACACCTTCAGCACAGGGTTTTTATCAACTTTAAGGGGGTGTTAGGGGTGTTTCTTCTCAAAGAAATGCATCATGACAGGATCAGGACTGAATATATTCAAGTGATAAGTACCCTTTTAACACTAGAACCGCCAGAGGTCGCTGTATACCTAAAACCGCCAACGGGTCAAATTGACCCGCTATTGCTTTTCAAGGTACAATGTTCTTTTATTTATCATGTAGAACAGTGAGTTTTGATCGCACAGGGATGAAACTTATATAGAATCTGTGGACTCTCAGCTTTTCATATGATATAGTTTGTGCAGATAGCATGAAGTATAAAATATCGCTACCAGTGCTGATTTAAACGCTTGGTGTTAGACTCGTGTTTTGTTTAGGTACATATCTCTCTATCTATCTATATATCGATAACTATCTATCTGTCTATCAATCTCTCTCTCTATCTATAAGGAACCGCAGTAGACAAAAGGCATTGCTATAGCAACAAGTCATGTTTACGCTGCATTTCTATGAGGTAAATATTACCTGCTGGCGGATATAGGTATGAAGGGCAATTTCTTTGGCGATTTTTTCAATCTGACTTCATATTGACCATTTTTAACAACAGAGGGTGCTACATAACACACTTTCAGGAAAAGTCACGGACTGGGAGACTTTATTATTTTATTGAAAAAAAGTTACATACAATCAAAAAACAGCTGCGGGTAAAATTGACCCGTTGGCGGTTCTAGTGTTAAAATGTACAAATCATTGTGCTAAGAGCTTATAGCTGTCACCCGTTAACTGTCATGATCCTGGTGTTATTATGTTACCTGTTTTATTTGGAAATGTATTTTGCCTTATTTTACTTCCCGTCTCTGTGCTTTCCCCTGTCTGATTCTTTTCACCTGCTGCCCTTGTGTGTTTGCCTGCCCTCCCATGCTGTGTCGTGTCTTTGTGATTAGTCCTGTGTATATGTGCCTGTCTATGCTTGTTCTCTCTCGGTTCATTGTCAATGTTTCCCCGGTGTGGTTCCGTTTGTCAGTGTTCCTGGCTTCCTGTCTTCCTCTGATTCTTGGTTTTCCTTATGTGCCCTCCTTGTTCTGCCACCTGTGTTCTCCAAGTCTTCCCAGTTTGTTCCTCGTTTTGTGTTGCTGTCAGTATTGTAGTCAAGTCACCAATTCACGAGTCCAAGTCACTCTCGAGTCCCCACTTTTCAAGTCCGAGTCACCGAGGAAGAGTCGGAGTCGAGTCCGAGTAACCCAAGGAGTGTCCGAGTCGAGTCTGAGTCATCATTATCTGTGTTCGAGTCCGAGTCCAAGTCAGAGTCACCCAAGAAGAGTCCAAGTCAAGTCAGAGTCACAAGTCAAGTCAGAGGCAGATTTAGGATTGTAGGAGATCCGAGGCTTAGCCAGAATGTTCAAGTTGTTGAACGCCGGGGGGGTGCTAGTGGAGCACGCTCATGTACTGTGAACTCGCCGGAGCCTCTCAACGGGGCTACTGTGGGGTGCATAAAGTAGACTCTACATTAGGCCTATTCAAATGGCGGCCCGCGGGCCAGATGCGGCCCAGAACCAACTCCAGAGTGGCCCAGCCCCCCGTGGCCAAATTTTTACACTAGTACAGACCATGAACGCAACACCCGAGTGGCCCAGCCTCCCGTGGCCAAATTCCTACACTAGTACAGACCATGAAGGCAACACTCCGCGTTGCCTAGAAACCACCAAACAACAATAACGCAGCGCGTTTTTTGAAAGTACATCTAGTGGTCCTATGATAGCAACTCTAAAATGTAAACTTGACGATAAAAACCGTTAGTTTAACCCTGCCTGGACCGACAAATACTTGTTTATTCAGCCGTCAAATCCAAACGCCAAGCCGATGTGCTTAATTTGCAATCAGTGCGTTGCGGTACTTAAAGATTACCATGTCCGGAGGCACCACAATGAGAAACACCCGACTTTCCGAACAAACTTCCCCGAAGGATCTCAGGAGAGGGCGGTAAAAGTGCAGAGTTTGATTTCATGTTACAACCGGAGCTCTACCACGATGGTGCGAACATTCACAGCCCAAGAAAGAGCTACAGCTGCTTCCCTCCGTGTTGCATGGATCTTGGCAAAAAATAAAAGGCCATTCACAGACTCTGAAACCATGAAATAGTCTATGCTGGCTGTCGTGGATGAAGTACGTGTGTGACATCTGCTATTAAAAATGTTACTTTATCAGACACGTCAAACATCAGTAGGGTTGAAACTCTTGCTACAGATGTGTTTGAAACGCTGTTGGAAGAACTGAAGAAAGCCGATGTCATGTCCATTGCAGTAGATGAGTCTACAGACAAAACTGATACCGCACAATTGTGCATATATGTCCGTTTTTTCGACGGCAAATGCTTCCGAGAGAAATTGCTTGGATTACTGCCGTTAGAAGGACACACAACTGACGAGATAGAGAATTTCAGCCTTTTTCAAAGACAATGGTCTGGATATGGAGCGTGTGTGCATGCTTGTGACAGATGGGGCTCCATCCATGGCAGGGAAAATAAGTGGTTTAGCAGCACGTTGGTCCGCTGTAGCACCCCGGTTAACATCCTTACACTGCATTGTGCATCAGACGGTGTTGTGCGCAAAACTCGGTGGGGAGCTCAAAACTACAATGAACAATGTGATGGCTACTATTCATTTGATACGCTGCACATCAAGCCTCCAACACCGCTTATTCCGCAAGCTGCTGTCAGAGATGTCAGCTGAGCACCACGACCTGCTTTTGCACAATGATGTCAGGTGGCTGTCCAAAGGCAAAGCACTGGAGCGTTTCTGTGATCTCAGAGAAGAGATTATAACTTTTCTCCGCAGCAGCAAACAAAAGAAGGCAGAAGCAAACTTGCAACGCATACTGGACGACAGCTACATGGCAGATGTCTGCTTTCTGAGCGACATATTCAAACATCTGAATGACCTAAATGTGGTCATGCAAGGCAGAGACAAAACGGTCATTGATCTTGTGGAGCAGATGCTCGCATTCCAAGTCAAGCTGGGGATTTTTCGCGACTGACTTGAGCACGGGTTGGATGCTGCATTTTCTGACGCTCCACAAACACATCACATCCCCGGCACAAATCACGGATGTGATGACAGATTTCATTGCGAGGTTGAAAGAGAACTTTGCCGGTCGATTGGATGGACTTGCTCTGCCCACAGAGGTGATGGGCTTTGTCAGAGACCCCTTCACTGTTGCAATAGAGGGGGACGTATCCACCAGAGCAAAGGAAGTGGACCCCTCCATCGACGAGGGGAAATTGATACTGGAACTTATTGACATGCAGTCATCCGTAGCCATGGCACAAGAGCAGCGCACTAACGGGCCAGCGAAGTTTTGGAGTGACGTCAACAAACAGCAGTTCCCTAACGTTCCGAAAGTAGTGATCTTCACCAATGTCTTAGGATTGCATTGACATCCTGAGCCAAAAATCACTGCTCTTGTTCAAAACAAAAAAATGTCACTTCTCCCATTGAGAAAGTCAGCGATGATAAATCACAAATGAGGTGATAGTAAGCACCTAGTTTACTATAGTAGACGTGTAGTGTAGTATTCATTCATATGTTAGTTACCCTTATTCCTTGTTATGGGTTTGTGCACTGAAGGGTTTGACAGTTCTTTTTGTATTAATTTAAATGCACTTTGTAATGTGTCTGGGTCAAATGTGACCAAAACTTATGATTTTTTGTTATTACTTGAAAAGTGAAAAAATAGTATTGCTACAGTACTACCTCTTTGTGTTGGAGCTCTTTAACTGTTTGTTAATGCACTGTTTGATATGCATGTGTCATATGTATCCTATTTTGTATGTATGAAGACATTTATTAAGACTGCTATTATTGTAATTGGTTAAATGCACTTTGTGATGTGCCTGGTTAAAAAAAATAACCTGAATATTTTACTTCAAAAGCGAACAAATGTAATGCTACAACTTTTTGTATGCACTTTGAGAATCCTCAGATTCTGTTAAATTAATGCTAATTTGTTGTGTTTTTATGCACTTTTTTAAGTGCCTTTGTTAGATGAAGGATGAAAATTGCATGTTTTTCATCGCAGTAATATGTGTTGGTTTAAAATTTGTCATTACCCGTTTTTTACAGGCCGCTGAATGTCTGGCCCAGCTGAATTTAGTAGTTATAAAATCTGGCCCAACTGAATTTGTAATTCAATAGCCATGCTCTACATGCTAACAAAGGATCACTTATTTTTCAGGGCTGGGAAGGCTACGCAGTATGCAGGCTACTGTCCCGCATAGGGATGGGTATCGAGAACCGGTACTAAGTCAATACCGGTACCTGATTGGACGGTATCGGTATCAGGGTGGGAATTTCACGACGGCCATGGCCGTGATGCCCTGTGAAAAAAAATGCAATTCACGGCCAAAGTGGCCTTTGTGCCCCTGTCAAAAGTTCCAGTGTAAACAACACTAGTGAAGTCATACTAGTGCGCGCAGTAGGATAGTCCCGTGCCTGTGGATCAGAGCGATTGCTCTGCTGTGATTGTTCTGTCAGACATGCCTGTAGGGGCCCGACAGCCTCCTCCTCAGCCGCGGGAGCAAGACAAGCACAGGTAAGCAAGCGGACCAAACTGTTTTGATATGATTGAATTGAATGGGAAATACAGCTTTAATACGTGGGCGCGCGGCCTTCGTGAGAGTGGCCGCAGTGCGTTTAGGGAGTTTACGTTTGTAAACTCTAGTTCTAGAGTGATGTGTGTGTGTGTGTGGGAAAAATGCATTCAGTGAGAACGAGTGCATTTAAGAGTAAGAGTAATCTCTCTCCACAATTCCACTTTTTCCCATAATGTCCGTTTCGAAGAGACGGCATAGAGTGGCAAAGTCCCTCCCCTTCCGGTGGACCTCCATGGGACCTTATTTTGAAAAAATTATGTATTCAAGTGGAGAGAGAAAGATTATTTTTCGATCCCGTTTCAACCGTGCCACGAATTACACATATGATGTTTGTCAATTTAAAAAAAGATAATTTTGCGAGTAAAAAAAAAAATGTGTCGTAAAACTGTGAAGTAACACATTTGTTTGTGTGAAACGTTCAATGAACTACATCTCTGGTCTCGCAGAACAACACACGTCACCAAGATGGCCGTCACTACCCCTGTTCCTATAGGAAACAGCCGTGGACAGCTGCTAAAGGGAGAATTACAAACAATCCTCCTAAACCACCGAGTGTGCCAATCCAGAACAGATACGCTCCGCTGACCGAGAACCGGAGATCTCTTTCTGATGACCTGGATAACCTGTCCTCTTCACACAGCAGGGTAAGGACCAATATCTACTCCAAAAGTAAAAGGCTAGAGGGAAAGCTAACGACTGGGCCTGAAACTCTGATTGTGGGTGACTCTGCTGCAAGAGATGTAAAAAGTCTGTGTAGTAAGAACAACACCAAAGTACTTGTTTTCCCAAGGATGTGGTCTCTGACTTGGCTGAGAAGATCCTGCATATTGGGGCTGAACATCCGACTGTGAAGAATGTGGTACTGCACTTTGGAACAAATGATGTTGTGAAACAACAGTCAGAAGTGCTGAAAAAAGACTTTAAATGTCTGTTGGAAACTGTCAGCTCTCTAAATGCAGAGGTGTTCATCAGTGGCCCTCTACCGCCAGTCAGAAGAGGAGTGGAGAGATTCAGAAGATTGTTTGCACTGAACACGTGGCTTTCAACTGTCTGTATTGACCATTTTGTCAATTGTATTGACAACTTTAACTTTTTCTGGGACCGCAGACATCTTTTTAAGGGAAATGGAGTTTGTCTGAACAAGTCAGGAGTGAAATTGTTTATCTCTAACGTATTCAACTGCCACGTCATCAATCTGTTCCCTTTGCCAAGGACAAGCAACAAGAGGAATCAAAACAAGAGAAAGACACAACACATCGCTCGGAAAACCTTGAAAATATATCACTGCACCCGCCTGAGAATGTCTTGATTATGGGAGACAAATGGAGGTGTCTCCACCGCCCTTCACCCCCCCCCCCCTATCACCTCTGAGGATACTCTTCCTTCACCCCACAGCTCTCTCTACTCTCCGTTCACCCTTTCACCCTCGCCCACCCTCCTGGAGATCGCTGAACACACAAAGGAGATACAGAGGGTTGGCACCGATTCCTTCCTGGAGTTCAAAGACCAAACTAAGGCGATACGCAGGGTTGGCAGCATGTCCTTTACCCCCGCTCCTCAACGACGCCCACCAAAATCACAGCAGAGACACGCACCATCTCCCCCTTCTTCATCACGTGCCTACGTCAACCACCTCCCCCCCTGGCATCATGTCCTCTACCCCCGCACCATCTCCCCCGTCTCCATCACCGTGCCTACGTCAACCACCTCGCCTCCCTTCAAGAAAGCATCTGCAGTTTCCGAAGCCTGATAAGGATGTGTGTGTACAAAACGCAACAAACTCTTACTGATATGTGCTGGGTCCAGGCTCAAGGGCGTATGGCACTCTCAACTCTTTCCAGGACATGCCGGGGCCCTGCCTGCCAGTAACTTTGCCGATATCTGTGTTGATAGGTAATAGATTAAGAGCGGTGAATCAGCTTAGAAACAGGAAGTGCTCAAACAAATCAATGACTGGATGTGTCAGAACTTTCTCCAATTAAACAAAGATAAAACTGAGGTAATGGTTTTTGGAGCCAAGGCAGAACGTATAAAAGTTAGCGCTGAGATTCAGTCTGCAATGTTCAAAACAACAGATAAAGCCAGAAATCTAGGTGTAGTCATGGACTCTGACCTGAGTTTCAACAGTCACATTAAAACAGTTACTAAATCAGCCTACTATCACCTAAAGAATATATCTAGGATTAAAAGACTAATGTCACAGCAGGATTTGGAAAAACTTGTCCATGCTTTTATCTTCAGTAGACTGGACTACTGTAATGGTGTCTTTACAGGTCTCACTAAAAAATCTATTATAAAGCTGCAGCTGATTCAGAACGAGCTACGGGCGGTAGTGTTAGTCCTCCAGCATTTCATGCCCCTAATTCAAGGGAGACATGTATTGGTCAGGAGCACCACAGTGGCTTATATCATCAGGCAAGGCGGAGTCCGCTCCGCCGCCTTGTTGGCCACAGCAGAGAGGCTGTGGTTATGGGGGGGCCGACCTCATGTTGAGGGGCGGCCCCCTGCCAGCCGAATGGACGCTTCACCCAGAGGTGGTGAAGCAGATCTGGGCCCAGTTCGGGAGAGCGGAAGTGGATCTGTTCGCCAGCCGGCGCAACAGCCACTGTGCCATGTGGTTCTCCATGGCCCTGAGCAACGACCCGCCTTTAGGGGTTGACGCGTTTGCACACGAGCCATGGCCAAGGAAGCTGCTATACGCCTATCCACCGCTGCGTCTCATTCTCCCTCTCCTGGGGAGAGTGAGGCGAGAACGTCTGGCAGTCATTCTGGTAGTGCCGGATCGCGTTGGGGCACCGTGGTACTCAGAGATGACACAGATGAAGGTGGGCCAGCCCTGGGCGGCGATGTCTCAAGAGGCAGGTGCAATTGGGGCGTTACCCACTCTGGGCCGTCCTCTCCAGGCTTGGCTCCTGAGAGGGACAGTCTGAGACAGGGTGGATTGTCTGACAGCGTTATTCAGTCTATCCAGGCAGCTAGAGCAGGATCCACCACAGCCTGTTACAGGCCGAAGTGGCTGGGATTCCAGCGATGGTGTGCGGAGCGGAAAATAGAGCCCCTATATTGTGAGTTGGGCTCTATTTTGTCCTTTTTACAGTTATTGGTGGACAGAGGACTTGCTCATTCTACTGTAAAGTGTATGCAGCAGCCATCTCGTCCTGTCATGAGGGATTCAACGGCAGGTCAGCCTTTTCTCATCCACTGATGTTGTGGTTTTTACAGTGGGACCTGCCGTTGGTGCTCGAGGCTCTGGTCACAGAGCCATTTGAGCCTCTAGAGCTCTCCTCCCTGAAAGCACTGTCGTGGAAGATAGCTTTGCTACTTGCCTTAACGTCAGCGAAATGAGTGTCCGAGTTAACCGCTCTGTCGGTGCACCCGAACTGTTTACTGATTCGGGGTGACCGGAGCAGGGCGACACTCAGACCGAACCCCTCCTGTGTGCCCAAGAGCCTAAGGAGTGCGTTCAGGTCGAGGGCTATTCAGTTGGGGGGGATTTAGTCTTCCAAGGAAGCTAAATTACACCTCCTCTGCCCGGTGCACACGTTAGCATGTTATGTAGAGCGCACAGCTACCCTGAGACCCACTGAACAGCTGTTTGTGTGCTTCGGGGGCGGGGTGACTGGAAAAGCTCTGTCCAAGAAATGCCTGGCAGGCTGCCTTTGCGGAGGCATTGCACACGCCTACGAGCAGGCCGGGAGAGCCTGTCCCACGGGGGTCCGTGCGCACTCCACACAAGCTGTGGCTGCGTCGACAGCTTTATTCAACGGTGTGAGTGTGGAGGACATATGCACGGCGGCATCTTGGTCAACGCCAGGTCCCTTCATAAAGTTTTTTCTCTTGGATATGTCTGGCTCTTTCTCAGCATCTGTGCTTGCTGGGGCAACACAGGACTGGTGATGAGGGGGGGGTCAGTGGGCATCTGACCCCCTCCCCGGGCGTAAATGCGCTTACGTTTCTCCGAACTCCTGGAGGGTCGCGGGGTGACGTAATGCGCTTTGGGCCCTTACAGGGCTAAAGGGCTCCCCTCGCCTGCCTGGGGGCAGGAGGGGGAGAGCCCTCCATACTATAGTCCGTACACACTCTGCACGGGTCAGTGTCTGAGTGTGGGGACATAGGGGGAACTTGCCCTCTCCCTGTGCTCTGTAGGGACTCAGGAGAGAGGGTGCATAGTGAACCCATACAGCTGCGGACTTTCCCTATCTGCCTATAGGCGGACCAAGCGGCAAACTCTGGGCCACTTCCGGGATGCGAATCAGGAAGCGCCTCAAACTGCAGTTCATCTAGTGGCCAGTAGGAGCAGTCTGCAGAAGGGAGCAATTTCCATAGACCCCAATGTTAAAATGCCCAACTTTACAGCAGAAATAAACATGTTTACATCGTGGTTTCAAAACGTTTTATTCTCAGTATAGTTAGATTTCCCCTTCCTGTCTATGGATCCTGGAGTGAATTTTTTCTCAACTCATCTGTTTAATTAATATTAAGCCTTAAAGTTATGCATATATTAGGGCGTGGTCACATTGAGTGACAGCTCTGTCAAGTGACTGCTGCTGCTAGCTTCTTGTCTCTCTGCTAGCTGCTCCGTGAAGCTAGCTACAGGGACTCTGCCTGCTCAGCTCATCCAGGGAACACAACTTGAAGCCGGCCGTGGTTGTTTGTTCTTCATGCTTATATATCGGACAATTGTGACTCGCTCTGCAGTTAAAACAGACGGTGCATGAATGCGGTTTTGCGGTAAGTGAAATTCCAGTACTTTAATATACATAAATATTTAATTATGTGTTAATGATTTTAATCAGCTACATAAGGAATGTTAAGGCTTGGGTTAGCGTGTAAGCGAGTGGTAGCTACATCGGTGCTAACGATGCTAATCGTAGCCTCCAAGTTAAAATCATAGACTATATATATAAAGGTTAAAACGAAATAGACAAGTGTTAAGCGTTAAGTGAGATAATACTGTTGAACAAACGTCTTCTGTTTGAGGTTGATAAAATAAGGTCATCCTTGTAACTTAGAGAGATATTTTATTATGTAGGTAGGAACTGTATGTATCGCTAAGGTTAATTTAAATTGGCTATGCTCAAGTATGTAGACAAGCTAACGTTGAAGTAGTGTATGTGAAATCAACCTCACAATAAGATGTGTGTATATTTCAAGATGATTACTTAGATATTACAATATGGTTGGTTGAGCTGGAGTTCATTATTGAGCTTACACGTTAACGTCACAGTCATCTGAAGAACGAACCCAAACCTTGTTGTTTTTAGTAATTGTATTACCAAATGGGTATCAAATAAACAGTAAGCATTGGTAACACAACTTCCAAAGTTACAGTAAAATAAAAAGGACCCTGACTCGGACAATACACAATCCAACATGTTCAACAGAAGAGAATCAGTTATATTGTTTGTACATGGTACTTTACATATATATCTGTTTGTTTAAGGTGTCCAGGTGATGCAGACAGGCTGGACCAGAGAGTGAGAGACAGAACTGGACTCCTCACAGCAGTGAACTTCAGCTCAGGTACAAAGACTCTTTTTTCATACTGTACAAAGAATCAAGAAAGATATTGGTTTAAATAAATGAAGTATTGACTTTAATACACTGATATACATTCCATTAAACACTACTAAATACTAGATCACCTACACATCAGTTAAGTTGAGGGGTTTTTCCATGTAAAAAGTTACATTTAGATATTTAGCAATATGGTTTTGTCAGCTTTCTAATTTAATGTATTGAAGGCAAAGATATTTAAGACATCGTGAGAACTGCTACTATTTATCTCTCAATATTGTCTGAAAAAACATGGTAAAAGTTATTCTTTCAGTGAGACAACAGAGCAAGCTTCTACAGTTGCACTACGTTTTGATAACAGTTAAATATTATTTTGATAACATACATTTCAATGTATGAATGTATGAGCTGGTTGATGTCGCCAGGGAAAAGAAAGTTTGGGGCTCTCTGCTGGAACTGCTACCCCCGCGACCCGACCACGGATAAGCGGGAGAAGATGGATGGATGGATGGACATTTCAATGTTGATGAACTTCATACTGTTCATTCATAATCTGATTGTCTTTGTAGCTCACTGTTGAAATAAAACAAAAAACATTACAATAACAAAATAATTATATCTACAGCCCCTAAACACACAAACACACCGCTTTCATAAATAACACACTTGTTCTGCAATAATATGTTTTATGTTTCCTGTCATTTTTGTTAGGAAAGGACATGCCTGAAAGACAGGACATTTTCTCCTTCTCTGAGGGTCAAGAAGAACATCCAAGAGGAACATTAAAAGCTGATGTTATGAGATTTTAAGACCAGTACAGGACATTCACTAAGAAACTACTTTTATTGTGAAAACACAGTCAGCTGATCGAATGCAGCTATTTCCACATCTACACTCCATCAGCTGATTATTTCTATTTGCCTCACTTTATGAGCTTCACATCACTTGTGCCTTGTACCGCAGAGTTTGCAACGTCACAAATAAATGGGGCCAATCTTCAGTCAGATGTGAATGTGTAATCTAACATTTTCAGTAAGAATAAGAAACTAAGAAACTAAGAAAACTAAGAAAAACTAAGAAACTAATATATCAGGTTAGGAGGCACATTCAAATAAAGATTGGTCTTTAAATACATGTTGTCTTTTGAATTGTTTGTCTAAAGTCAAGGATATAGAGCAGTGACCACCAACTGGCGGCCCGCGGGCCACATCCGGCCCGCCAGACATTCTCATCCGGCCCGCACGACGGGGGTGACTGCGGCGTGGTTACTGCGTTCGCAGTAACCACGCTGCGTTCGCAGTAACCACTGTGTGCAGTACCGGAGTCCAACAGAGAGGCAGCAGCTGCGGGACAGTAGACTGCGTACTGCAAAACCTTCCCTGCCTTGAAGAAGAAGTGATCCTTCGTTGTGAACAGAGCCATATAATAGAATTATTCTATATATAATAATTCTATTATATGGCTCTGGTTGTGAAGAGTCTGGTTTGTGCGCTCCGCACCACAGCAGCAGCCCCGCTGCGACAGAGTCCAACAGAGAGGCAGGAGCTGCGGGACAGTAGCCTAGAAGCAGGGTTGGGTTGTAACGGAATACATGTAACGGCGTTACGTAATCAGAATACACAAATCAAGTAGGCTAACTGTATTCAGCTGGCGTTACATTTGAAAAACGAGTAATCTGATTACAGTTACTTTCGTAAACCTGAAGTGAATACATTTTGGAATACTTATTGGAATTATTGGTGGAAAAATTTCCTCACAAAATGTAATATTCATTACCGGCAGAGCTGTGTGCACACTGCACGGCGCTGCAGCTTGTCTGTGAGCGAGAGAGAGATGCAGCGCGTCTGTGAGGCCCCGCCCCCGCACGCAGATGAGAGAGAGATCTCTTTAAAAATATATTGAAAGTTAGAAACGGAGATGGTTAGATAAAATGTGCAAGATAACGTTTATGTAGCATTTCTTTATTGTCGAAATGATGACATTTCATAACGGCATCAAATCAAAGTGAATGGCCTGCTGCTGCTGAATGCATGGGGCAAGTGACTGGAAAAAGTTAAAAAAGTTATAACATCGTTTTAGATAATAAATAATAATGATAATTCATTCTATTTAGGCGCGCCTTTCAAAGCACCCAAGGACACCTTACAATTCATAACATATTCTAAGGAAAGGTTTTAAGACAGTACAAATAATGCAGTCCGGGTGATGTTTTTTATGTGTGGTGCAGATGAGAGGGAGCTGTCCAGAATGACACCAAGATGTTGTGTTTGAGTTCTTGATAAGCCATTAAAACAGTAAAATACGTGTCTCCTGTTCACCAAAACATACCCATCTGTTATGGAAAAATAAAGTATTCCAAAAGTATTCTAAAAGTAATCTGAATACGTTAAAGTAGACCCGATTCCAACGTTTAAGACACGTAACTGTAACTGTATTCTGATTACTTTCAGAGCCATGTATTCAGTATTTAGTAACTGATTACAGAACACTCAATACCCCCCCGGTCTACAACTTGAAAATTCTGGACTATATAAAAATCGCTGGCCCGCGATAGTGTCTATTGGATACATTTTGGCCCTTGGACAAATATAGTTGGTGATCCCTGATAGAGGCTTTGCATATGACGTCACGTTACCCGTGAAGTCAGCGCAACGGCCATACTGGTGTACCAAAACAGACACCGTAATACGCCATACCTGTTCAATGTTTGTTTTTTACCGGACATACAATGGTTAACTTCTGTGCCATTGTTGGCTGCGGCAACAGAGGTGATCGAAATAGGGGGCCGAAGTCATTTTACAGGTTGCCGGCGGTTATTATAACACACCAGGGTGAAGCAACACATGAACTTTCAAAGCGTCGCCAGGAAAAATTGCTCAATAGGATCAGACGGGAGGATCTCAAACCATCCAACCACAACTATACTCGCGTTTGTGGGGATCATTTCACGTCAGGTAAGTGTCGGGTTTTACATACAAACATTCAAAATGAACATATAACCCACGTACTAAGACATGGATCTTAACAAGGAAATAGGAATCCTGTAGTCTGTCATCGATCGACATATCAGATTGTGGAGTATCTACAAAGTAAAGTCATCCCTTGGTCATCTTCACACCAGTCTGTCAATCCCCTGCAGTGCTTCGTTTAACTGTAATTTAAAGTAATTCCTCCCCCTACTGACCATTTGATTATATGTAAACAGTAAAGGCTGTACAGTCCCTGGCACCTTTTTAGAGGCTTTTGGTTTCCTCAATTATTTGTCATGTTCCAATGTCTTGAAACCAGCATTTTAAATATATCTAAAGTCTGACTTGTCCTGTCAAAAGAGGTCAAATTTGTATTAATTAACAGTTCACCCAGGATATAACTGACCTACAAGTGGCACTTTTTGACAAAAATCATCCTGACTGGGCACCGTCTGTCAAATTGTGCCACGAGAAAATTACAGCACCTTCCCCTGCTACACATGCCAGTTATAAACGCGCCAGAAAAAGGTCATCCATCGCACTACTTGATCTCTACAGCATGGTATCTTATATACCATCTTTAGAAGAGCCCACACCAGTCCTGGGAGCCACTGGGGAAGAAGAAGGACTGATTAAACCAGAGACTGCCACTGCAACTCAGACTGATTAAGCTTGGGTAAATACATTTTGAAAAAAACAATTGAAAGGGCAAAGTATTATATTTATTACAGGTTTCCAATTTACCCAGTGAAAAACAAGTACATGCTTCTTTAACTGTAAGCTGCAGAGATCACCTCACATAACAGAGATAGATTAACATTGTGTTCATATTACAGTTATTTTCAATGCTAAAACACATTTTTTGAAAGCAGGGCTTATTTTCTCTAAACACAATTCACAAAACCATACACACAAAATGCAAAACACCTCATATATACTGCAGACTTAAGCACTACACCCAGAACTACAGAAACACTTACTAAAACCAAACTGTTGCACCAAATGGCACACACTTTATTCATAGTACAAGACATTTTGCAAAACCAACGACACACCATCGTGCTCAAGCACACTGTTTCATGGCGTTTGATATAGAGAATTCTGCAAATAAAGATTGTTCAAGTCTCCAAAATATGTGCAGAAACACAAATATACTGTTGTTATACTTTTACTTTTCAAAAAGTGGAAAGTTTAATTGCAAATTGGGTGCAGAGCTGAACATGTGTTTAGAGTTTTGGATATTTGAGCTGAGGTTTTGCTCTTTGAGTGTCAGTTTAAATAATGATGATTTTTGTGTCATTTTAGTGTGCACAACTTGTTTTGATTGTTACACTTACATTGCATTTAGCTGACGCTTTTATCCAAAGCGACTTACAATAAGTGCGTTCGACCAACAAAATACAACCTTGAAGAAAACAGAATCATATAAGTACATCAGGTTTCATAGAGCTAACACATGTCAAGTGCTACTCAACTGGCTGTAGATAAGCCAGTCCTTTATTAGTATATAAGTGCTTTGTTAATAATTCTATCGCTCGAAGTGGAGTCGAAAGAGATGAGTTTTCAGTCTGCGCCGGAAGGTGTGCAGGCTTTCTGCTGTCCTGATGTCAATGGGGAGCTCATTCCACCATTTTGGAGCCAGGATAGCAAACCCACGTGTTTTTGCTGATGGGAACTTGGGTCCCCTTCGCAGCGAGGGTGCAGCGAGCCGTTTGGTTGATGCAGAGCGGAGTGCACGTGCTGAGGTGTACGGTTTAACCATGTCCTGGATGTAGGAAGGGCCAGATCCATTCGCAGCATGGTACGCAAGTACCATTGTCTTGAAGTGGATTCTAGCAGTTACCGGAAGCCAGTGAAGGGAGCGGAGGAGCGGAGTGGTGTGGGAAAATTTAGGAAGGTTGAAGACCAGACGAGCCGCTGCATTCTGGATGAGCTGCAGAGGTCGGATGGCACATGCAGGTAGACCAGCCAGGAGGGAGTTGCAGTAGTCTAGGCGTGAGATGACGAGAGCCTGGACCAGAACCTGCGTCGCTTTCTGGGTCAACTGGGGACGCATCCTCCTGATGTTGTAAAGCGTGTATCTGCAGCAGCGGGTTGTAGCAGCGATGTTTGCAGTGAAGGACAGGTTGTTATCTAGGGTCACACCCAGATTCCTTGCAGCCTGAGTCGGGGAAACAACAGAGGTGCCGTGTACTTACATGTTCTTTATATAGATTTGATGTAAAAGAAACAAGTTCAATCAAATAAATATATACACTGTCATTCAGATTGATTAGTACTTCTGTTTCTTTTGAGAGGGGACGCCTTTTCCTGGGTAACTGTCTTGGCATCACGTATCCGTATAGATGTTTCTATGTAGAAAAGGAGAGATGCAACATGGGTACATGTTGATCCCAAACCAGCCTTGCAGTTGCAGTTAGCTGTGATGACCGCACCATCCTTCTTCATCAGTACCCACAGACATGTTGGCGGCAGCCCAATACTCTGAGAATGCAATACCTGAAAAATAAAATACAAAAATATTATTGGATTGTTGACTATTTAGAACCACCTTGTCATATGCTAGGTAGCACATAACAGAAGCTGACAACCAATAATAGGTTCACAACTTTTGGAATTTAAATATATTGCAATATATAATAAAGCTTTATTTATAAAGCCCTTTTCATAAAGCACGTGTAGCTCAAAGTGCTTTACAATCACAAGTTAAAAATAAACCACGAGAAATTCCCCTCAGATCAGATGTTAAGACCTTTACAGGTACATAGCAACAACATTTTAAAAGGTTAAGAGACACGGCGAGGTAAAAGGTATGATAATAAAAATACATAATAAGACACAAGACTAAGTTAATTGATGCAACAATATAAAACCCTATAAAATAAAGTAAACATATAGATATAGGTACAACAAAAATAAAAGCTGGTGTTTAAAAATGTCCAGAGTTGACCTCTGATATTTCTTGGTAGCGTAGTGGATAAAAGCAGCCTCACCCATTTTATTTTGGGGGACTTTAGGGATATTTAAAAAGCCAGATGAAGAGGACCTCAAGAAATATTTACTCACTTTTCCAGCTATTACAGCCACATCTCCTAGATATGCAACGCAAACGTTGCAGATCCACCCGGATGTGAACTCTTTATGTGCCTAGAGAGTCCTTTGTACGCCTTCATTTCCTCCATGGTGTACAATGGAATAGACGAAAAAACCAGGTAGTTCACGATATCACAGTAGGAAAGTGAAGGCCATTAATTTATATCGGTGCTGTAATCCTTGACGGGAATCAAATAAGGGTCCACCGAACCAATCGACGTACATTTTTCTCTGTAAACGGTCTTATCCTACGGGTTTAGTGATTCGTAATAGCCTTTCATTTTCGCCATTTTTGAACGCTGCCGCCAGTAGAGTGGTACTCCAAGAGGTCTGACGCGAAATCCTGTGACGTCATTAGGAAGCCTCTATAGAACTGGTACTTAGTTTTAATGATACAGTCTGGTTATAATGCTGTTTGGAGGAGGCCTCACAGGTAATAGCACTAACTAGCTACCATCACATGTACCTTAGCTTGACTTAAATGTATTAAACGTGTAATTAAGTGATATCAAAATATAAATAACTAATGTCATGCAAAGATATTCATATTTGATTCCAGTGTTGAATTTAGCACAATTGCATACAAACGTTAAGGGATTTTAAGATTCTGAAGTATTATGCTAAAAGCTCAATAACTTAGATTATTATTTATAGTTTTGCTGAATAGTTTCATGTCCGCTTACCTTAGAAACGTAAAATGCGACGGCAGTGTGCAGATGGGGAGCATGTTAGCTTAGCTTGGTAGCTTCATCTAGCTCTGGAACTTCCAGCTTGGTGGCAGCAGGTCCCGCCTCGGCTCCGCCTCTTTGCCCTTATTTGGAGCAGGCGGGAGTTGAACTCTGACGTCACTGTTGAGCCGTTAGTGGCCGACTCCGCCTACTAAGGGCTTCTTGGCAACTCTGCAGAATCCTATGGGTGACGTCACGGACCCTACGTCCATTTATATATACAGTCTATGAAGCCGACACAGGGGAGCCCTCAGCACTGTTTTCGAGCACACTTTTTTGCGAGGCAAGCGCGTCAGGGTGTGCTCTATCGGCCGCATGCTGGACTTCTCCACGGTTACAACAGAGGGAGAGGTGAGTGAGGCGCAGCGGCTGCTAAAGCCGGTCAGGGACAGTGAGGTGGAACGGTGTGCTGGACGACAGTGCGTCAGGGTCGGCTCTAGAACAAATCGAATGGGGGGGCAATCATTTACCAAGGGGGGGCACACACTGCCGTCAACAACCAACAAAACTTCAATTTCAAAAAACATGTTGTAAAGTCTATTGTCTTTCACACACATTGCAGGGGTGTAGTGCTATTGTATAGCACACCTATGACTTGTGCATACATGCACGGTTGTGGCACAACCACCAACACAGAAACATATGGACATACAGTAGGCCACCATATAAAAAGTGTGCAAATGTATTTAGTATCCTATCCATGTGAACATGTTTTAGGTGGGGGTGGACCTAACCTCCTCTAGGAGGGTCTGGGGGCATGCTCCCCCGGGAAGATTATTTTTAAAATATTGAAGTTAAATGCATCAATCTGGTGCACTTTGAGAGCAAAATGAAGAGATCTATGGATAGCCTACATCTCTCAGCATCCATATGAAACAGAAATGTACACAGATGTAGGGGAGACCAGGGACAGTTGCAACACTTTTTGGGGTTTTCCCCAATAAGTAAAAAAACATTTACAATAGGATAGCCATTTTGCTATATTATACATTATCAATATGTCAGCTACTGAAACAATGTATTTAAGATGTTTTTATGAAATAAGTACAGGTTGGAAAATGTATTTTTTTTTTTAAACTCAACTGTTACAACTGTCCTTGTGTACAGGGACAGTTGTAACACATGCCAGGCACGGTTGTAACATGTTAATAACGGTTACCTTTTTCACACTACAGGACAACAAATAGGGAAAGCTGTCAAATTCTAAGGCAACAAGATTTGAATGGGGTTTCACACATCCTCTAACAAACAATGAGCAATGAACAGGATAACAGATAACACACACAGCATCATCCTCTGTGAAGGATTAAACTGTTCTCTGAAAGGTGCTTCTACCTTAATTATGTAGACCTACCTCCTTTGAGCTGAGACCATAATATAAATCAGCTGCCTCCATCAGGTAGTCTCTCAAAAGCATCTCCTGCTCTGTTGAGAACACCTTCTTTGGTGTCTAGTAGCCTACTCTTGGGGGTGTTTGTGATCCCTGACTCTCCAACCTCAGCCTCCTCTTATGGAACCGGTACAGGGTGACATGGCATATATCCAGGGACTTTGCCACTTCCCTGAATGATTTGCCCTTCTCAACTTCATTTGAGGCCCTCTGCAACAGAGCAAGTGGCACTCCCCTGTCTGTCTTCCTCTTTCTGACATTTGGCATACTGTAAACACACACACTTTAGGCCTACTGTACAGTATTTTATTCTGTTTATTTGTACAGGGACAATGCACACCAATCAACAATACAACTGTATGCTTGAATGAACAATTGATCATTCAAGCAAATGAGCCATCATTGTAAATGTGCCATGTTACAACCATCCCGTTACCCCCTGTGAACCTGCCTGATTGCTAGCTTGACCCATATTTAGCTAGTTGTAGCTTACAAAACAGTGATTCTAATAATACTAGTTTGGATTCCTAGACATTTGAACTCAAGACAGTATCCAAAAAATACATCATATCATTTTAAATAATATTTTACCTTTGAAACACACTTTTGCTGATATCTTACGTGAGAAATTCAAACGTGGCTCCTTTTTTTGTCAGCGATCTTACCATCTAACTGCGCATGTGCAGAGTGAGTTTCACAGCTTGTTTGTGATTGGAGATATTGAAGGTGTTACAACCGACCCGTGTTACAACTGTCCCTGGTCTCCCCTACTTTTTCTTTATGGATATTTTACTAATCACTCCCCTTTTAAACTGTATTCTTGTGTTACTGTCCTATAGTATTTCATACCCGTTTTTCATTTATTCTCTTATTTTTTAATAACTATAATGATCATATAAAGGTGTTCCTCGCAAATACTTGTTTACATAAATGGTGACCAAACCGTTTGTGACCCACTGAGATAACCTACACTAAAGTGAACTATCTAAACACTGAGAGAGTCCTTACCTCTGGCTGAGGTTATACGATCTTCTCAGTTTGACAGGAGAGGACTCTCCTCCACCTTGGTGTAGAAACAGCTCTTTATATCCGTTAGCATAGCTAGCTAACCAGATGCTAACAACAACATTCCACGTTACCGCTCGCGCACTCACAAAATGCGCTCGTGCCACACATACAGAGCCGAGCTTGAATGAAACACAGAGACCCAGAAGTAGGCTACTTGTACTGTACTGTATATCATATTATTTTCGATGGCTTTACTGTATAATCAGTGTAACAGATGAACAGATCGCCACCGGCTTTCATCTAAACACACAGCCACGTAATGATAACAAAACAAAAGTCGGGGGTCATTGGTCAAGCAACACACCAATCAAAGAGCAGCAGTGAGCACACCTCAGGCTGTGTTTTATATTTGTATTCTTTATTTCTGACGTATTTCACACAAAAAACCTTTAGTGGAAACGTTTTCATTTATATGATTACAAACAAAAAAAAACGTCAAAGTGGCAAGGCTTGCCCACCCTGCGTTGGGAGGGGCACAGTGACTCATTTGGGGGGGCATGGCCCGCGAATGACCCCCCATGACGCCGACCCAGTGCGTGCATACATCGGGGCTCCGCCCACTGTACCCATAGAGTCCAGTAGAGGGCGGAGCCTGTGAGAGATATAACGCCGGATTACGTATTGTTATATTAGCACAGGTGGAGCCCTCTACCCTGGGGCACTGTCTGTCCTATACCGCTCGCTGAAGAGTGGTGAAGGATGATGGTCAGGAGGCGGGGCCTCCTTTTATACAGAAGTGAGATGCGCACGCATTCAGGTAGGCCAGCCCCGGGGACGGCTACGTCTATAGAAATCTCAGTAGGTGAATGCTTGCATGATAAGGTAGTACCCATAGAGTCCAGTAGAGGGCTCCGCCTGTGCTAATCAAGCGGCAAACTCTGGGGAACAGCCGGGAAGCCAATACGGAGGTGCCACACACTGCAGTTCATACATGGGCCCCTAGGGACTGGCTGCAGAAAGGAGCAATTTCCATAGACCCCCATGTTAAAATGCCCAACTTTACAGCAGAAAAAAACATGTTTCTACCCATGGATGCAATAAATATTATTATCGATATAGTTAGATTCCACCTTCATGATTATGAATCTGTGAGTGAATTGTTTTCTAACACGACCCTTTTATTTATATTAGATCTTATAGTTTTTGCATAAATTAGGGCGTGGTCACGTTGATGGACACGTACATGCCTCACTGTCAGCTAAAAGCAACTTGTCCACTCTGCTAGGCTACAACCATAGAAGCTACAACGTTAGTTAGTCATAGTACTGTACTTGACCCTTTAGCTTTAGCCGTGTTCGTGGTGATTGTGCCTTTTAGGGAATATTGTTACAAATACATGTACTAACAGAACTTCCAAGAAGTCTAAAATGATAATATTATACATGTTAACCCCGTTCGCAGGTGTTTGTGTGCTTGGTAGCTTAGCTTGTTACTTATTAGCCAGCTAAGGACGTAACCCTTTATGCATACATATACATTTTAGTTTATGATTCAGCCTTGGGTAAGACTGTTATAGTCTATGGCTATGACGCCCATAATGCTAAACGGGAGCAAATGTTAATAGGGGACCCAATTATCCCAGTGGTGGCCGCCGGAGCTAACGGAGCCGCAGGGGGCTAGCTCCAGCCGGCGTCCCGGAGCTAGCCCACTGCGGCTCCGTTAGGTCCGGGCGGTGGAGTCCGTCTTTTCTCAACGTGTGAATGACAAGCATTAAGAATAACAAAATATAGCTAATTCTCTTGCAGATTGTCTCATTTGATTATGAATGTAACGTTTATATAGGGGAACTACACTGTTAGCAGTAACTTGTTATGCATGTATTTCATGTTAGCTTAGCTTCTTAGCCTGAGCTAGCTCTGTTTCTCTTTGCAGCCAATCTTATTTGTTACAGTGTACCGTGCACCAGGTCCTTATTCAGAATTATTATCTGAATTCTCTGAGTTTTTATCAACTTTGGTTCTTAAAACAGATAAAGTAATTATCGTAGGTGACTTTAATATTCATGTTGACGATGATAAAAATAGCCTTACTGTTGCATTTAACTCTATATTAGATTCTGTTGGTTTTTGTCAGAGTGTAAATAAACCAACCCACTGCTATAATCACACTCTCGACCTTGTTCTGACTTATGGTATTGAAATTGAGCAACTATTAGTCGAACCGCATAATCCTGCTTTATCCGACCATTTCTTAGTAACTTTTGAAGTACTGTTACGAGACTACAAAGCATTAGTCAAAAGCTCCTGCAGCAGAAACCTATCTGTTAGTGCTATAGCCAAATTTAAGGAAGAGATTCCACCAATACTTAACTCGATAGCATGTCTGCATGTAAGGGAGGAAACTTATACAAAATGTACACCACCCCAAATTGATCATGTTGTTGATAGTGCTACAGATGCGCTGCGAATAAAATTAGACTCTGTTGCTCCTTTGAAAAAGAAGAAAATAAAACAACATAGACTAGCTCCATGGCATAATGCCGAAACCCGCAAAATAAAGCAAAAGTCGAGACAACTTGAAAGGATATGGCGTTCTACTAAACTTGAAGAATCTCGTTTAATTTGGCATATTACTCTCAATGAATATAAGAAAGCACTGCGTAAAGCGAGAGCAGCCTACTACTCTTCATTAATAGATGAGAATAAGAATAATGCAAGATTTCTTTTCAGCACTGTAGCCAGGCTGACAGAGAGCCACAGCTCGATTGAGCCTTCTATTCCCATAGCACTCAGTAGTAATGATTTTATGTGGTTTTTTAACGATAAAATTGTTACTCTTAGAAACAAAATTAATGACCTCTTGCCTTTGACCAGTATAGTGTTATCAACAGCTCCCGGAAACGTAAGTTCTAATATTACACTAGATAGTAAACTAGAATGCTTTTCAGCCATAAACCTTGAACAATTAAATTCAATGATTCTCTCTTCTAAACCATCAACGTGCATGTTAGACCCAATTCCAACTAAGCTGTTGAAGGAAGTTTTTCCATTAATTAGCACTTATTTATTAAATATTATGAATATGTCTTTATTATCAGGCTATGTTCCACAATCATTCAAAGTAGCAGTGATAAAACCGCTTCTTAAAAAGCACAACCTCGATCCAGAGGTTTTAGCCAACTATAGACGTATTTCTAATCTTCCGTTCCTCTCAAACATTTTTGAGAAAGCGGTCGCAAAACAGTTGTGTGATTACTTAAAAAACAATGATTTATTTGAAGCTTTTCAGTCTGGCTTTAGAACACATCATAGCACAGAGACAGCTCTGGTTAAAGTCACAAATGACATTCTAATAGCCTCTGACAAGGGACGTGTCTCTATTCTTGTTTTGCTCGATCTCAGTGCTGCATTTGATACTATCGACCATGATATCTTATTGCAAAGACTAGAGCACTTAGTTGGCATACAGGGAACTGCTTTAGACTGGTTTAGGTCCTATCTATCTGAACGCTCTCAGTTTGTACGTGTCAATGATGAATCTTCCACGCAAACCAAAGTTAGCCATGGAGTGCCACAGGGCTCAGTGCTCGGACCTATTTTGTTCACATTATATATGCTTCCGTTAGGCAATATTATAAGGAATCATTCTGTAAACTTTCATTGTTATGCGGATGATACTCAACTATATTTATCAATCAAGCCTGATGAAATTAATCATCTAAATAAAATTCAAGACTGCCTTAAGGACTTAAAAACGTGGATGACCTTAAACTTTTTGATGTTAAACACGACCAAAACTGAAGTTATTGTACTTGGCCCGAAGAATCTACGAAACAAATTATCTAAGGATATACTAACTATGGATGGCATTAATTTGGCCTCCAGTGAGACTGTAAGGAATCTTGGTGTTATATTTGATCAGGATTTATCCTTTAACGCCCACATAAAATCAATTTCAAGGACCGCCTACTCCCATCTACGTAACATTGCAAAAATCAGGCATATCTTGCCTCAAAACGATGCAGAGAAACTAGTCCATGCATTTGTTACTTCAAGGCTGGATTATTGTAACTCTTTATTATCAGGGTGTACCAAGAAGTCAGTCAAGTCGCTTCAGCTGATTCAAAATGCTGCGGCTCGTGTACTAACCAGAGTTAGGAAAAGGGACCACATTACTCCTGTTCTGGCTGCCTTACACTGGCTCCCTATAGAACACAGGATAGAATTTAAAATTCTTCTTCTCGCCTACAAAGCCCTTAATGGGCAGGCGCCATCTTACCTTAAAGAACTCATTATACCCTACTGTCCTACTAGGGCATTGCGTTCCAAGAATGCAGGGTTGTTGGTTGTTCCTAGAGTCTCTAAAAGTACAATGGGAGCCAGAGCCTTTTCTTATCAAGCTCCACATTTGTGGAATCAGCTTCCAGTTTGTGTTCGGGCGGCAGACACCCTATCCGTTTTTAAGAGTGCGCTTAAGACCTTCCTTTTTGATAAAGCTTATAGTTAGGGCTGATTAGATCCAGCCCCTAGTTTTGCTGATATAGGCTTAGTTTGTCGGGGGACATCTTACTTCTTCCTTCTCTCTGTCTATACCTGTGTACTCTCATGTTCCGATTAACCCAGCTTCCCCAAATGTCTTTCTTTTTGGTGTCTATATACGCCGGGATCCGGAGTCA
This sequence comes from Gymnodraco acuticeps, assembly GCF_902827175.1. Classification (NCBI taxonomy): domain Eukaryota; kingdom Metazoa; phylum Chordata; class Actinopteri; order Perciformes; family Bathydraconidae; genus Gymnodraco; species Gymnodraco acuticeps. Next base: position 1,195,307 of record NW_022991451.1, read on the forward strand.
TGGATGATCCTGCGCTCCTCTGTCCTGGATCGCGAGCCCTGGATCTTGAGTCGTGGCTGTGGTCCTGGATCATAGGTCCTGGATGGATATCCTCGTGGATTCATCTTCCTATTATACACACATGCATTTCCAAACATTTGGACTACCTATGTTGCAAATGTATTATCTTTTCAATTTACACACGGCATCTATTGCACGTCTGTCCGTCCTGGGAGAGGGATCCCTCCTCTGTTGCTCTCCCTGAGGTTTCTCCCATTTTTCCCTTTAAACTGTGGGTTTTCTCCAGAAGTTTTTCCTTGTACGATGTGAGGGTCTAAGGACAGAGGGTGTCGTATTGTCATACTGATATTTTGTACAAACTGTAAAGTCCACTGAGACAAATGTAACATTTGTGATATTGGGCTATATAAATAAACATTGATTGATTGATTGATTGATTGTTTACTTCCAGTTCGGAGGCAGCAGGTCCCGCCTCGGCTCTGCCTTTTTGCCCTTATTTGGAGCAGGCGGGATTAGACTCTGACGTCACAGTCGAGCCGTTAGTGGCCGACTCCGCCTACTAAGGGCTTCACGGCAACTCTGCAGAATCCTATGGGTGACGTCACGGACACTACGTCCATTTATATATACAGTCTATGGTGCTAATATAACAAGGGTTACAATACGTAACCCGGCGTTTCTTACGTTGGTAATGATTGTATACAAGCAAGGGTGTGCAATAAACAGATACCATCAGTTAGAGAGTCTGACCATCATTCAGCCGGGGACGCTACAATTATTATAGTGAATGTTATTCGAACCATTAGCTGTTGTTCATAGTAGGTTGGCATATTACACTGAACTAGCAAACATAGGTTAGCAAATTAATCTAGCTGGCAAGCCAACGACCCTAAAACAACTAGGTTTCTCTAATATTTTGTGATTAGCATTTGATTTCGTCCAGCCAGATCAGGAAACTCCTGGCGTATCTGGCGGACAACACATGACGAGATGACCACTCGTCCTGCCTCGTCCTAAGAAGCCCCAGCACCAGCTTACAAAGCTGTGATAGGCAAGATGCCCGAAAACGCCTATAAGGGGAGGAATGGATGATATACCGTATATATATGTATATTTACTAGGGCTGTCAGTCGATTAAAATATTTAATCGCGATTAATCGCATGATTGTCCATACTTAATCGCGATTAATCGCAAATTAATCGCACATTTTCTATCAGTTCTAAATGTCCCTTAGAGGGATATTTTTCAAGTTTTTAATACTCTTATCAACATATGAGTGGACAAATATGCTTTATGCAAATGTTTGTTTATTATCATTTGAACAATGACAAATATTCTCATGGAGCTATGTGCAACTCAAGGCATATGCTCGAACGGGAGCTGCCTGGACGCTGCAATCACGTGTGCTGACTTTTCATACAATGTCCCACTGTCTGGCTTCCTGCATAAAGTCAAGTGTTCGGCGCAGTTGTCGGCGAAATGTCGCTCCTCTGTTTTCATTGAAACAGCTCCTTATATCCTTTAGCGCAGCTAGCTAGCACCAGATGCTAACAACAACAATACACGTAAGGTGTGCGCGTTCTCTCTCTCGCTCGCACCACACATACACACACCCTCCCGGGCCTGCCGATGGCCAGTCGGTGCCTGCCGGTGAGCGTGGAAATGTGGTCTGCCGCAAGCGGACGGCAGGAGCGGGGCTGTCAGCATCAGCTTGTACTGTAGATGGTATTTTTTTTATTTAACTTGACAGCCCTAATATTTACACATGTTCATTTTGTACATTTCTAAAAATAAAGTTTGATGGAAATACTTAGTAGCCTTTCTTCCCTGAATGATTTGCTCCTATAACATATCATTAATATATAGCAAACCATGATTAGATTTTTCATCAAACACAGTATAGTTTATTGCAGGTAAAAAATAACTAACTCTTCTTATCTTCCGTTCTACGCCTCAAAGGTCTATAGTCGAATTTATACATGTTATGGAGGTTCTGCAGGGTGTGGGGTATGTATGGTGTATATCTTGGCATATAATGTTGTGTGCTACTGTTGATGTTTTCAGCTAGCTGGCTACATAATGTTGTAACTGTCAGCTAGGCTACCTTTCTAATTTCTTTGCAACAGACGTTTTCCACTTTGGTAGGCATCATGGGCGCAGTTTCCACAAGTGCACCTAAATAACAACAGTTGTAGGTACAGTTCGGTTAGTTAGTGTATAACATATACGGCTGTACCGACGCCATCGTAAGACTGATGTTCCGCTCAGAGCGAGCCGAAAAAAGCACTGTTAGACATGGGCGGAGCCTCTCTGGTGGTTGACTAATCAGAACAGAGTGGTCGAGCTGACCAATCGGATCACACTGGGCTCACAGGGAGGGAGGGGGGGGGGGGGGGGGGAGGGGCAGGAGCTCCAACAAGCCGTTTAGGACAGAGAGTGAATACACATACTATACAGAGATGCTGTATGAGAAACCAATGTGAGTTTGGAAAATTGCACAGTATAAATCTATTTTAGTAGACTTCAACAATGGAATTATGATCAGTAGAAATGGCCATGACATGGGACCTTTAAACTCTGCACACGGAGCTCTGATTGGTCAGCTGGCGGTGCTTCCACTGAGTTGATCTCTTATCCTGGAACCTAACCTGCTCCGGAGCAGGTTTGCCGTTCAGCATAAGCAGGGTTGCCAACTTTGGGTACCTGACTGGAGTGAGATTTTGATATCATGGGTTTGATTACACATATGCGCACGAAATGACTGCTATCGTGTCAGTAGCGGGACCTTAGCATATATATAGGATATATATATACAATATATACAAATACACAATATTGGACACAGACTATAAAGGGCACACAGTTTCATTCACTAATGAAAGTCAAACACATGTTTGTTTCCACTGTTTTATGTGTGCATAGGCCTGTCGCGATAAGCAATTAATTGACTTATCGTACGATAAATAAAAATGAACTCGATAAATTGCCATTTACATGAGGATGTGACTAGCAGTTTGAAAGGATGTACTTTAATTATTATTATATATTATCATTATGTCAGTGGTCTAAAATGGTCATACAACGGTGCCGACAATATTATCGTTTATCGCAATAATTTACGGGAAAATGTATCCAACAAAATGAATTATCGTGAGATGCCTATACATGAAACACACACACACAAACACATTTACAGACTTACTCCAAACTGCCAAATATATTAATTAACACACTCTCACTCTCATACTCTTTGACTCTATTTTGGCCTATTCATTTCTACTGGATCTTAGATCTGCGCATGCGCAATACGGGGCGGCAGTGGCGGCCATGGAGTATTTTTGTTGGGTAATCTATGGTAGGGCCGGCTAACCCATACAGTGGTGGTGGGGCTCAAATCAGTATTTGCAATGTAATTACATACACGCTCCCCTTGACAGTGAAACGCCACGCGTGAGGTTTAGATTATTTCCCTGTCTCAATCCAAATTGAACTGTATGAAATAAAAAGGCACATTTGTCTTGTAGTAAATAAAAAGGGCAACCTGGAGCCAATCCTGCAATTTCCCCACAAGTGAAAGAGTTGACATGCTGAAAACCCAACCCCCAGGGGGGTCTGTGGGATTCTCCCCCAGGAGATTTTTTAAAATACTAACATAAAATACACATTCTGGTGCTCTCTTGAGAAGAAAAATAAATACATCTATTACTACCCGACATATTTCAAAAAATGAATGCCATTTTAGTTTTGTGTTACTTTGTTCTGAAAGCTGAGCCTGCTGCTCCTCAGAGAGAAGAGGCTGTGTGAATTACTTTACATTGTGGATAAGGGTGGATATCCCCCATTGTTCTGTGTGTCAAAATGAAAGACAGCCCACACACCTATCAATCATCAAACCGTGGGGTCTTATTTCATTACGTGTTGATTTCTATCAACACGTAATGTTGTATCGATGTACTGTATAGAGATGTACTACAGCAAAAGTATTCTCCGTCGGGACTTCCTGCAAGAACACCACGCCGTTGTCGTGATTCTGATTGGCCAGAAGACATTATCAAAGATGTTCTATTGAGAAGACGATCACTACGTGACAAAAGTTTTCAAAACCGTTTCTAGTCTTCGGTATTCTTGTTTTGGCGTGATAATAGTTTGGGCAGTGTGAGAGCGTGAGATTGAGAGTGAAAGCGTGTGTCACACGGCAGATGCGTGAGAGTTGGCAACCCTGGCATAAGTTACCATGGAGATCTACCCCGGTAAGAAGGGACCCAGCGTCGTAGGACCGGAAACCCAGAGTTAACCCTGAAGTTACCTCGCTAAGCGAAAATCCGGCTTTGTAGTAAAGGCCACTGGTCCTTCAGCTTTAGTTTAATAAAGCTTGTATAAACCTGCCACAATTGTTTTCTTCATTTGGATTCACCCTGCTCCCCTTCCCACCATAACATTCACAGAGCGTTATTCACCTTCTGTCCAATCTCCTGTGTCACTTCTGGTTGCAAACAAACAGGACACCCACAGCACAACTGTTGCCTGTTGTAGTAAACAACTTTTTTCCTGTACAAGGATTATATATAAGGAGGCATACAATTAAACTACAGGGGGATTATGGTATCTGTTTTAAAGCAGGTAGGGACCCTCTCCTATCAGTGATGACATCATCTAGCTGGTTTCTACAGATTCGTACAGGATCAGAGATGTTTTCAAGCCAAGCAGCGTTTGACATTCATATTCCTTATTGCTTTGGACAAGGAGAAATTACACTTTCAAAAATGATTTATAAAGGTCCTTTTATGCTTTTAGCTGTTTTCCCTTCCCTGTAGTATGTTTTTGTGCATGTAAATGGTCTGCAAAGGCTAAAATCCCTGTGTTCCCTTCAGAGGCAGTCTTTTTCAATGGAGTTTGGTTCACCTAGTCTGACAGGGTGGTCAAAATATGTTGTTGGCAGTCTTCTCCAGATTTTCTGCATGCAATCCTATTTGATCTTCCTTTTCCAACGTTGATGAGTGTATTACTCTCATGAGAAATACGAATTGCAGTAACAAAAGTGCCCCACCTGAATGTGCTGCTATCAACACGGTGAGGATAAAACAGGAAAGATCTATGGTGACAGAATTTCGAACCATTAATTCCGTAATAATTTACCTTGGGGTTTCACGAGTCCAAAATAAATTGAATACCAGTAAAGCATTTCAAGTAAAACAGAGGCTCGCTGCATCTTCACCAAGCCAGATAAATAAAAGTAAGGAGCAGGATAACTTGGCAGGATAACTTGCATAACTTTGATCATGCATTATGAATTCTGGATGTTTTATTCATGCGGGCGGAGAAGCACAGCTCGAGGATGTGGCCTTTTCCCCCTCTCCCTGCTGCTCGATCCTACATGAGGTAATACAGCCTTGTTTTCTCTCCACTGCTTCATCTCCATCTGCAGATCAGAGCACCTCCCCCTGAGACCTCATGCTCTCCACCTATCCACCAATCCGGCCTGCGCGAAGGCTAAGAAAAAGATTCATTGCAGATGAGGAACTGTTGGTGAGGCAGCAGACCCTCTACAACAGATTATTTATTCCACTGTGATGTGTCTTGAGTCAGCTGAGGAAATCCGCTCGGGATTCAGGTGATCAGAAAGAAAAAGGCTTGTTTTTGGGTTTGATCAATGCACTTTTTATAGTGAGAAACTCGGGCAAAACAAATAAGTTACAGCTTTAGTCAGGGCATGAATTGGACTTTAGAAGCATACAGGTATACTGGTCAATGCAGAACATTTATTTTGAGAAGGGTAGGCTTGCAATTTGAATTGTTTTTGTAGACTTTTATTGTATTCTAGATTTTCTTTTCTACGTCACAGGGTTTTTAAACACCAGTATAAAAAACTATTGGTTATATATACCTGTATCCATTGTTTTCTGCATTTGGATTCACCCAGCTTTACTCCCCACCGCAACTTTCACAGTCTCTTGATAACAGTTAATTGGAACCTGTTTGGATGCCAAAAAAAGTACCTATAAAAGTCCACTTTCCTCAAGGAAATGAAATCTGATGCTATCAAATTTAAAATGAAATGGTGGAAGACAATAAATGAGATGTGACAATAAGCGTCTTTGTTTGTCTACGGTACTCCCACAGCTTGTCAGATATGTGATGGAAAGGCACATCTAAAGCTTAATAATAACTATAATCTAGGGCCACAACAACCATTTGGCCTTATTTGCTATTCACTGTAGTGGCACTTCCCTGCAATCTATTTTACAGAATGATTTTCCTGTCTGAGGTTTAAAGAGCTTTAAACGCCACGGCTTTTTTAATGTTTTCACAATCAAATAAAACCATACCAATAAGGAGAGTTATGGCTGTGATGAATGTTTTTTGATCGCAGGGAGAGTGTCTTCTATGAATTAGTAAATGGAAATGTTTTATACACCAGTCATATCATGTCAATTGAGGTATAATCAGTATTCTATAACACATAGGTTTGAGCAAGCTCTCTGATTGGTCAATAGGCGTGTTTGATTCCACGATCAAACAACGATCAAATAGAACGTGCCTAATCACAAAGTATCCAGTGGCCTACACACGCCACTAGCCTACCAAAACTACTTCCATGAGCCTACATCGTGTGGTTTCCATAGCGACGTTTAGCGACACACAGCCGTTACACTGTTATACATTGTCTCTCGTTGGAAATCGGTAGTTAATTTAATTTTGATTTGTTGGGGGGCCTCAGTATTGATGAATGAACACTGCCCGAATCAGCAAAGGCTTTCTACCACCATCCAAGGAAGTCGGTGAAGCCTGGGGATGCGGTGTGGTATAGCATGGAGCCCTTGGGGGTGAACAGCCTGGGGTCCATGATGACCCGCATTAGTGAAGAGTCTGGCACTGCTACACGTTACACAAACCATTGCGTCAGAAGCACCTGCATACAGCGGCTGGCGGAGGCAGGGTTGGAGGCCAGAGAAATCATGTCCGTTAGCGGACATAAAAACGAGTCATCGCTTCGCAGCTACTGGGCTCCATCTCTAGACAACAGCAAGATGTGGAGCAACGCGCTTTTTGCCGGTCCGGGACACGCCATGAAACGACCACTGGAGGAAAGCTCTTCCTATAACGTAGTCCTACCCGTGAACACCACAGCACCACCTGCAAAAAAGTCTGGCATGGAGTTCATGGAGAGCTGTTTCAAGAATTGCACTTTTAATGGCAGCATGAACATCCACCTTCATTCTGAACCCAAAATGTTTCAGCACCATGGACAGCCTGATTTGATTTGTTCCGCTAATCCCACACAGTGATTACTCAGATATTTAAATAGCCTAATTCAAGAATTGTTTTCAATAAATTGTTTTCAATAAATTGGTTAATAATATATTATTTACTATAATTATATCAATAACTGTAAGCGGGGTAGCAGGAGTGTTCGATTGATCGGCTATCGTTACCATGGGAACTACTTTCTAGGAACTACTTTCTGACGGAGATTAACTCAAGCAGAAAGCGTAGGTTTGGGAGCAAATTAGCCCACATTATGAAATTATTTTACGATATTGTTGATTACAATGATAGTTTGTGTAAAGCGCCTCGGTCCTGCCGCAGTACTGTCGTACCAATATACGTTCAAGAACGGCCTCTCGTGTATGATTGCTTAATTATAAAACGGACAAGTCAAATCGAGCAATCTGATTGGTTCTTAGCCGTGATATACTGAGCGTATACCACGGGTAGAATTGTAAATTACTTTTCACAACAAGTCAGTATCCCTCCGCGTCTGAGAAAAACAGTATACCGTTGGGCTGGAACACGAGCTGGAACACGAAAGCAGCGGAGAAGTAACGGGGCAGAAACCCTCCTTTTTACGCAGCGGTCCAGACATAGACATTAAACGGCAAAACATATTCAGTGTGCAGTTCCTTTGGCATTAGGGCAGGGATATCTAGATACTTTCCAAGGTTTGACATAATGAATTTGGCTACTTTTAAAGCAAGCAACGATGTTTTCAAATCTGTAATCAAAGAGGTCCGCAAAAACACTATCGGCCAATCAGATTGCTTGATTTGACTTGTCAGTTTTATAAATATATTTACATTTCTTCCGTTACGAAACAAACTTAAAAGCATAAGATGGAAACATTTAAGATGAACTTCGACCTCCGGGGGGGTCTTACTATGGAGGAGTGGAGTGAGGAGTGCCTATCTCCAGGGGAAAAAAGCACCTAAACGACGACATGCAGAGCTACGTGAAGAGCAGGTAGACCCAGGGGCGCCGCCAGTGATTTTGGGCCCCATGAAAATATATCACATTGGGCCCCACCACCAGGCACAGGCCACTTTGTTTATAAATTACCTCGAGAGCCGTACCAAATGGTCTAGCGGTCCGTATACGGCCCGGGGGCCGGAGGTTCCCCACCCCTGCTTTAATATAATAACATTAGTATTAATATCATAACCAAAATGTCTGTGATTAACATTTTGTTTACAGACTGATCACTCAATGCTTCAAACTGTCCATCATCCTAAATAGACTAAAAGCAGTTTTTTGTTTTATATAGATCATTGGCTATGTGGGAAAATACTGTGTTTGAAATGTATAATTTAAATTAGATGTTAGCTTTTTGTTATATATATATATATAATATATATATATTGTATTCCAGTCTCCCTTCAGATATGTTAAGTGGCATGTCATTCAACACAATGCTGCTCACCTCCTTCAGTTGGGAGAAAAGCTGGTTCAGGTTCAGCCTTGTGGGGGGACAGGGCCAGGGACGGACTGGCCATTGGGAATACCGGGAGTTTCCCCGGTGGGCCGGTGCTGTGTGTGGGCCGGAGGGCCAAAAAAATAAAAAATAATAATAATAATGTTTTTTGTTTTTTTTTGCCTAAATCCTACCGGCCCACATTTGTAAGTGTTCCAGCCCAGCCCAGTGGGGTGTGGCCCACTGGGCTGGGCTGGGCCGTTTTGATAGGCTACCTTTGTTCTATCTATCAGTTTCAATGGGTTCTGGGTTCAGGGGGAGTGGCTGTACCCGTAGGATAGAAAAGGGGGAAGTGACGTCTGACTCAGAGGTCGCGCGGCTGTGGAGAAGAACGTGTTGCCCACATTCTGTTGCTGAGTTTAAGCTAGTTAGCTAGCAGGTTTATTGTTTTGGGTGCAGTCACTTTTGCCTCCACTTGCTGTTCAAATAAATGTTGAAAGAAAAAGTAAATCTGTTTACAGTTCTGTTTTATATGGGTGTTGAAGAAGAAGAAGAAGAAGAATTGGGAGGGATGAAACCCTCTTTAATGGTCACACATGCAGAGCACACAGCACACACAGTGAAATGTGTTCTCTGCTTTTAACCCATCCTAGTACCAGGAGTCTAGTACTAGGAGCAGTGGGCAGCTATTGTACAGTGCCCAGGGAGCAATGGGAGTGAGGGGGGAAGGGGGATGTCCGGTGCCTTGCTCAAGGGCACCACGGCAGGGCAGGAGGTGAACTGGGACCTCTCCAAGTAGAAGTCCACACTCCAAATGTAGGACTGGTCGGGGACTTGAACCGGCGACCCTACGGCTCACAGTCCAAGCCCCTACTGACTGCCATAGATTTAGTCCCTAATTTTGCTCTCAAAGTGCACCAGATTGATGCATTTAACTTCAACATTTAAAAAAAAAATCTTCCCGGGGGAGCTTGCCCCCGGACCCCCCTAGAGGAGGTGAGGTCCACCACCTGCCCACACCCCCTGTTAAATTCTCTCACCCACATTGAGGATGCTTCCTACGCCCATGTTTTATTCCATGTGTCAAGTCAGGCAAATTGGGTCAAAATGTTATTGCATCAATGATCTGTTAACATTAAAATCACTAAATATATGCTGTAACTATTTTGCTCTAGGCAACTCAAGGGCTCAGGTAATGTGATTACTATATGAATTGTCCAAAATAACATTAAATGCATAGGGTTTTTTGTTAAGTAACATACTTTCGTCGCCGGCCCGGCCGATACATGCCACGCATTAAGTCTGTCAATTAATCCCCGGGCCACTTTTTCCCCCCAGTCCGCCCCTGGACAGGGCTGCTGAGCCTAAAGATGGATCTGTTGGACCTGGCACCAGGGGGAGGGACAACTGATTTAGTATGAATAGGCGCTAAAAATGTACCTGCATTTATTAAAGGTAGGTAGGTAAGAATGGAGAAACCAGCTCGAGTGCGCTAGAATTTGAAAATACACAACCGAAAAAAATCTGCCCCTTCCTTCAGAGTTCCTTACAGAGCCCCTCCTCCAACACACACGAATGCGCACATGACCAATGAGGGCACGAGATAAGCTTGTGCACAGATAGAAGGCTGACAGGCAGGTAGGCCATCCAGTCATTTTTGCCAGGCCAGCTCAGATGATTGGTCGTGCTTTTTACAGCGGCACGGCTTCCACAGATAATATATTCATTGCTATCGGGATGTTAAGAGCATTCCATGGAATATAACAAAAAGTGAATTACCTACCATACCTTTAAATATCAGCTAAAAGAGCAGTGAAATGAAAGACCTCTGAATTTTCTGTAAAGATATTAACAGTACTTAATGTCAGCTTAGTAAACAAAAAAACATTAGCTAACAGACTAATTTCCACCACTCATGGACCACACCCACCTTTTCTTGTGAAAAACTGGGTGACATACTGTCGCCCTTTAGTCCCTCTCTCTTGTCTTTCTCTCCTTTCTCTTCTTTTCTTAGAGCCTGACTTTGTTGTTCGTTGAAACATGGTACAACACACGTATGTAGGCTAAGTACTAGCATCCCTCTTCACATGCTTTCACTCTCTGCAAGTGCCGGTGCCGCACCGCGTTTGGAGGCAGGACCAAACCATTACATGTAAATAGAAGGGGGTGTACAGAGGCTTTGGGTAATTAACTTTTGGAAGAAAATAAGTTAAATTTAGTGAGTAATTTATCAATATAACGTTCTATTAATGTTAATTATTGAGGATTGATGAAAGGTTACTTACTCTTTTTTTCTTAATGTTCTGAATATTTTGGGGCCCCTGTCAGTCACGGGCCCTTAGAATCGTCCTAACTTTTCACCCCCTTACGGCGCCCCTGAGTAGACCAACTGGAAAAGTACCACCATTCAAAAGCTTTCTGATGCGGGTCTTGAAACAAAGCAGAGAAATTATGACCGTTAGTGGCCACAGGTGCGAAAGCTCTCTCCAGAGCTACTGGAAGCCAAATCTCGGGGACCGGAGAAAGTGGAGCAATATTCTCACCACGCCAAGCAACAGCCTAGAACTATGGAGTCAGATTTGGGTCAATATTCTAGCGCGCAAAACAAGCTACTCACGGAAAATGTGCTTTTACACGCGCATGAAATGACCCTCGCGCGCAGATTAAACCCCCGCGAGTGGCTATGAGTATGGAACGCCCTTTGCGCCACAATTCGCGCCTTTATTGGCGCGTAGTTTCGCGCGGATTAACGGGGAGGTCCGTTTATTCGCGCGAAACTACGCGCCAATAAACGGGGAGGTCCGTTTTATAAACGGGGAGGTCCGTTTAAGTTCAAAGTCTCAGTAACCAATCAGTAAAGAGCAAAACCAGACCAACGTAATCTGTAGATGAAAAGTTCCTGACATTGTGAGGCTGTAAATTGTACGTTATTCCAGATTCAGGGGACAATGTATTAATTTGGCTTTCAATATAATAAATATATCAATCAATATAACCTGCCTTCATTGTCTTTGAAAAATAAAATCGCCTTACCTTACTGAAGTGAAGGGTATTTATGTCTCCTTAAATCACCTTTTAAATGTACTTCTTATAACATGGCATGGTGTAACATATCAAAATGTTCAATCTCTGGTCTTGCTAGAAATGCAATGTCACTCACCTTAGAGCACTGTCTTATGAGATACTTAGCTTAGAAATCAGTTATATTTCCATGACTCTTCCAAAACTTTGGGAAAAATATTGCATTCCATGACTTTTCCAGGTTTTTAATGACCGTACGAACCCTGACAATATCAGAACTTTCTCAACCAACTATTCATTATAAATGTAAAGACAGGGGGAGCAGTGCCATGGTCTTTGTCTGTCTTCCAAGACAGTGGGTCTGGCTGCTGTGTAGGTGGGGGTGATGGTGCATGGGCTGCTGGTGGCTGTGTCGGCAGGAGGGAGGTGTGCTAGGCGAGACTTCTTTGCTGGCTGGGTTGATTGTGATGGCTGTGGTGGAGGCCTTTGTACCGAGGTGTATCTTAATCTTGTGGCAGGCACAGATGGAGGTGGAGGCTGCTGTAGTGATGCTGGTCCTCGGTGGTGAAGGCCCTTGAGCCACGGTAGATCCAGGCACAGATGGAGGTTCTTGCAGCTGTGAAATCGGAAAGAAATACTGGACAATAATTACTACTAAGTTCATTAAAATATAAAGTTCAAGTAGAATGATGTTCTCTCTCTCTCTCTCTCTCTCTCTCTCTCTCTCTCTCTCTCTCTCTCTCTCTCTCTCTCTCTCTCTCTCTCTCTCTCTCTCTCTCTCTACACAATGAAAGTACACTATTACTGTAATTTTTACCTATCTTCAAATGGATCCGTGTTGTTGTTGCTGTATTCTCCAGGTTCTGATGCTCCATCTCCACTGCTGCTACTGTTACAAGTCCGCTGTGCTGGTAATCAGATAATAAGCCTGTTGAACAGGAGAAAAGAATGAAGCAGAGGGAAAGTTGCTGCCGTTTGTGTGGTTGTCCTAGCCAGAATTTATTAAACACATTAATAAATTCACTTACAAATTATATCCGTTTTCTCTATTTATCTAATCATTCTCTGGTTTGACGCCACATGTATCTCTGCGTTGTGTTGTGTGGTCGAATGAATATGGCTTCTTTCTTGCCAACCAGGTTTATTATCTGTGCAAACAGAATATAATGAAATGGCTTCACCAGCTTTCTACCTCAATACTGGCCTGAAGCTAACTGAGAATGTAAAAATACATTTAGCCAATCAAAATAACTATGTCTGACATATTTCGTTCCACTCAGTAACCCTCTTTGTTCTAAGACATGTGATAGTCTATACACTATCATCTTCTCCATCCATTTACACAAGTGTGATGTTACTGGGTAATGATCATTTCCTATGGTACAGTCACTTTTTACATACCATTCACACGATTTAACTAAACTATCCGTCACAAGTATGAGGTCCAAACATGATTCTGTCCCCCTATTCACGTCTATTCTTGTGTTTTGTCCATCATTAAGGCAAAAACAATGCCCTGTGAAAAAGTATCTCTTTAGCCCTTTCCAAAGTCCTTTAAAAACTCATGCAGCAGTTGCATCTCAAAAGGCCTTAAGGGAAGGTTTTGTTACATTTTAAGGCGTAACCTTTGACATTTAGGCATCAATCTGCATCTGCTCTCCGAGACGGTTCCAACAAGACCAAGCTCAAAGCTGTCGGACCTTCCTTTGTGCCGTAAAGGGCACCGTGCGGCATGAAAATGTGACCTCAGTTTTGACCTTGTTGAAGGTCACAGGGTACCCACATTTTGCAAGCGGGTTCCACACAAGTTAAGCAACACACTTTCAAAGTCTCTGAGCGCCACGCACCTTTTTTCAATTTTTTTCATTTTCTACCCCTCCCCCACCACAAGCCTGTCAGACCCTTAGCTTATGAGAGGATTTTGTGATAAAGTTTGACATTTAATTGAATAAACATTTCTGGGTGGGTTAGGGTTCCCATATTTCAGATTCCTGATCTGGGCCCTATTTAGAAGACCCTGAAGAAAAAATTAGGACCCCATATTGGGTTGACGGACACCCCCCCATGCAGTATAAGTACACACTAATGAGAAGAGCGCCATCTATGGTCCAATGCATGCATACACACTCATATGTTTGTGTACTCATTTAGACTGCCAAGTGACGGTAAAAAGCCAAAGCAATCCCATGGCCAAGTATGGTGTGCCCTCGAGGGTCAGAACCGACCATGGGGGCGAAAACAACTCTGTCTTATTGCAAAGACTAGAGCACTTAGTTGGCATACAGGGAACTGCTTTAGACTGGTTTAGGTCCTATCTATCTGAACGCTCTCAGTTTGTACGTGTCAATGATGAATCTTCCACGCAAACCAAAGTTAGCCATGGAGTGCCACAGGGCTCAGTGCTCGGACCTATTTTGTTCACATTATATATGCTTCCGTTAGGCAATATTATAAGGAATCATTCTGTAAACTTTCATTGTTATGCGGATGATACTCAACTATATTTATCAATCAAGCCTGATGAAATTAATCATCTAAATAAAATTCAAGACTGCCTTAAGGACTTAAAAACGTGGATGACCTTAAACTTTTTGATGTTAAACACGACCAAAACTGAAGTTATTGTACTTGGCCCGAAGAATCTACGAAACAAATTATCTAAGGATATACTAACTATGGATGGCATTAATTTGGCCTCCAGTGAGACTGTAAGGAATCTTGGTGTTATATTTGATCAGGATTTATCCTTTAACGCCCACATAAAATCAATTTCAAGGACCGCCTACTCCCATCTACGTAACATTGCAAAAATCAGGCATATCTTGCCTCAAAACGATGCAGAGAAACTAGTCCATGCATTTGTTACTTCAAGGCTGGATTATTGTAACTCTTTATTATCAGGGTGTACCAAGAAGTCAGTCAAGTCGCTTCAGCTGATTCAAAATGCTGCGGCTCGTGTACTAACCAGAGTTAGGAAAAGGGACCACATTACTCCTGTTCTGGCTGCCTTACACTGGCTCCCTATAGAACACAGGATAGAATTTAAAATTCTTCTTCTCGCCTACAAAGCCCTTAATGGGCAGGCGCCATCTTACCTTAAAGAACTCATTATACCCTACTGTCCTACTAGGGCATTGCGTTCCAAGAATGCAGGGTTGTTGGTTGTTCCTAGAGTCTCTAAAAGTACAATGGGAGCCAGAGCCTTTTCTTATCAAGCTCCACATTTGTGGAATCAGCTTCCAGTTTGTGTTCGGGCGGCAGACACCCTATCCGTTTTTAAGAGTGCGCTTAAGACCTTCCTTTTTGATAAAGCTTATAGTTAGGGCTGATTAGATCCAGCCCCTAGTTTTGCTGATATAGGCTTAGTTTGTCGGGGGACATCTTACTTCTTCCTTCTCTCTGTCTATACCTGTGTACTCTCATGTTCCGATTAACCCAGCTTCCCCAAATGTCTTTCTTTTTGGTGTCTATATACGCCGGGATCCGGAGTCATGGATGATCCTGCGCTCCTCTGTCCTGGATCGCGAGCCCTGGATCTTGAGTCGTGGCTGTGGTCCTGGATCATAGGTCCTGGATGGATATCCTCGTGGATTCATCTTCCTATTATACACACATGCATTTCCAAACATTTGGACTACCTATGTTGCAAATGTATTATCTTTTCAATTTACACACGGCATCTATTGCACGTCTGTCCGTCCTGGGAGAGGGATCCCTCCTCTGTTGCTCTCCCTGAGGTTTCTCCCATTTTTCCCTTTAAACTGTGGGTTTTCTCCGGAAGTTTTTCCTTGTACGATGTGAGGGTCTAAGGACAGAGGGTGTCGTATTGTCATACTGATATTTTGTACAAACTGTAAAGTCCACTGAGACAAATGTAACATTTGTGATATTGGGCTATATAAATAAACATTGATTGATTGATTGATGTCTGCCTAATGATGAGCATCTTCAGAGGCTCTCACAGAGGCAGTGCTCTCCGTGGAAGAAGCACCCACAACCAGAGAATAGAACGGCTCTGGGGTGACCTGTGGCGAGGTGTGAGCAATGTCTATTACGACCTCTTCAACTTCCTGGAGAGTGAAGGCATAATAGACATAGACAATGAAATGCACATGTGGGCCCTGCATTATGTCTATCTCCCATGCATAAACCATGACCTACGGGTTTTTTGGACCAGTGGAACAATCATGGGTTGAGGATCGAAAGACACCAGAGTCCCATACAACTTTTTGTCCAAGGTTGCCAGGAACGGCAGGGCCAGACCACTTCTGCCATGCAGAGCCTCTTTGGTGGAGGACAGGGAGATGCTCAGGAGGAGCCAGAGAGAGAGGGTAGAGCTGATGCAGGGGATGTGGCTCAGGAGGAGCCAGAGAGAGAGGGTAGAGCTGATGCAGGAGATGTTGCTCAGGAGGAGCCAGAGAGAGAGGGTAGAGCTGATGCAGGGGATGTTGCATTGGACTCGCCAGAGAGGGTCACCGTACCTCGAAACCAGCACCTGCTAAGCGATGAGGACATGGAGCAACTCACCGCACAGTTTGATCCTCTTGCTGGTCGTAGAGGAGATCTTGGACTGGACGTCATCCAAAATATACTGTCATTCATGGCAACATTGAATGTTGTCTGATTTTGTCACCGACAGCGGTTCCCCCGCAGGCTGTTCTTTGCCCTTTGAACTCACACTAATTGCCTTTTTTTTTAAACTACTACTTTGCACATGTTTCTAGTGTGCAGTGTATATATGTGTGTACCTATGTTTTTATGTTGTAGTATTCGAGTAAATGTTCCTTAAATAAATTACTTTGTTTAAACAATGGTCTCTGTCATTGGTGTTGTGCAGTTACTAGCCCCGCTTGTGGCCTGCACTTTGCCACAGTGACTAGGCTTTATATAGTCATCCATTGGGATGTGTTTTCGACAAATAACAGTCCAGACCTCATGGGGAAATTCAATAATAGCCACTAAATGTTTTTTTAAAGAAAACATAATGTGTTGACATTGATATATTACAAAACATATCCCTGAGTTTAACATTGTTCATTAGTGCCACGGTACATAAGCACATACTGTAGGAAAGCAACAAAAAAAAGCTACAGAAAAATGCACATATGTATTGCTGCCTGAGAACATGCACAGCTTGAAATGCTATTAATATCTGCATGAAGTTTAAAAAATGCTCTTGTTTATTTTACTAATTACAATGCTTTTCAACATGTATCTATCCATTTTCATTCAGTTGTGTGTCCACTTGCACTTCATCCCCTCGTCACCCTGTTTGTATATAAGTCCTGGTTTTCTGTCCTGTTCTTGTCGGTTCCTTGTTTGTCTATGTCATGAAGTTCTGTTTTTTCCGTGTTGATTGTTGTTACTTGAGTCCCTGTTCTGCCTGTTAAATATACATTTTTGTTAAGTTTTCTGCTGTCTCCAGTCTCTGCATTTGGGTCCAACCACTCCTTGCTTCACATTACAATGATTGATTTGTACTATATATCGAATTGCTATTTTTGCCATTATTGTATTGTTATTAGTGCTTTTGCAGGGAATTATTATTATTATTACTTTAAATCTCATAGATATTAACACTATTATACATATGGCTGAAATAATCATCATCATTAATTGTTTTGTGATATTATGGCCCTCTTGTTTTCATATATATATATATATCTTGCTATCACCTGATTCAAAGTCCAGTACACTACCCACTGAGCCACAGCCCCGCATTAAATACAAAGATTAAAAGTCATTCAAAACTACGGAAACCTGGAGGGTTCATAGAGAGAAAAATAAATGCCTTTTACTGTTTACTTCACTGCGTTTCCCTTCATTAGAACCGCTAAATAGAGATCGAGGCTGCTACGTTTAACCACACACACCTATACACACATCGAACTACAAGAGTATTCCCCCTCGCTTTATGAAGGAGATGTCCTGTCACCGGGGCGCATGATGTGTGTGGATGTGTGTGTGTGTGTGTGTGTGTGTGTGTGTGTGTGTGTGTGTGTGTGTGTGTATCCGACACCACCGGCATTTGTTTTCAAATTACCACGAACAGCACACACACACACACAAAACGAGGCCACGCTTTATTAACTCGTGCGCACGCTTTATTAACTCGTGCGCACGCTTTAGTAACTCGTGCGCACGTATTACTATAGTAGTATTACTATAGTATATGTTAGAGATTTGGAGGGATAACTGGTCCGCTTTTCAAATCTCCGCGCGTTCCTATGAAGCTGGTTATAATACAGGAAGGAATCCATATCTACAAAGTAACCGTTAACAATAATCTACTTTAATGGCAATATGACAATGCAATACAATCATTACAATACAACATGATATATTACAGTTATATTGTAATGCTTAAGGAGTAATGCCGGCTTACTCCTGCTCTGGTCCGCATACTGCAGAGCTACTTTCACCCGAGGGCAGCATGTGAAGAAGAGGCCGAACGCCAGGGATCCTCCGGATATATACCAGAGTAAGAAGGAGGGGTTTGGTGTTAGGTCAGCTGGTCATCTTTTCAGGTCATCTCATTGGGAGACGCAACGCAGCAGGAAACGCAGCAGGAAACCAAACAGGCTCACTTTACAACAAAAGGTCTCAAGGCCTGCATACCTACACCTCCCCCACAGAGCAACAAAACCCTGTTTACTCCAACCAGCCCAGAATGTTTATAGCCATTTGTAGTCCTTACATTTATGAAAGGATAAAACAGAGAAATCAATATAAAACACAAACACAGGTATTGTTTGAACAGTATTCACTTAACTGCTACTATTGATAAGCACCAGAGAAACCCAAGGGACCTCTCTTAATATCACAACCACTGTAGCTCGTTCTAAGTTGAATGCAAATCAGGACATGCTCTCACCTTCCCCCATCTTCCTTTGTCCTCAAAAACACATGTCAACAGGCCCCAAATGCAGCTCACAGTTTTACCCAAATTATTCCCATTTTAAGCTTATCCATAGTTTGCTAACATGAATAAATACAAATATAACTCTACAAATCCCCCTTTTTATCTCCTTCTCCAGAGATAAACTTAGACAAGGCATTTTGAAATATACCCACGGTCATTCTTTTCTACTGTGTCCGTAAATCCATCCGAAGCTGGTATTCAGAGTACTTGAAACCTTCATGGAGACCGAACACCACTTTCCATGGCAGTGAAGGAACCATGAGGGGGTAGCTGAGTGCTAGAATCATCAGCCCCCCCCCCCGGAGGAATAGCCCACAAGGACAGCTAATAGGGAGGGGGAGATGCAGCTTGCCCTTCACGGGTAGAACTGATCAGAGCGAAGTAGACTCCTCTGCTGCCTCGACAAGTTCCCTGTGCCGTCCTGGCTTGCCGTGTCTTTGTCCCCCAATCCGCTGACGGCAGCTTCTGGGCTGCCTGCTAGAGAGATGTCTTCCTCCTCCTCGTCCTCCGGCCCGCTGATGGCGGCTTCCGGGTCGATGCTGTAGAGATGTCTCCAGGGTCCTCCTTCTCCGGCCCGCTGATGATGCCTCCCGGGTCGTCTGCTGTAAGGATGTCTCCAGGGTCCTGCTCCTCCAGTCTGCTGCTTCCGAGTAGTCCACGTCTGCCAGGGCCACGTCCGTCCTGATGTCGTCCCCTGGTCCTAGCAGGTGGTTTCCCCGCCGCACACTGGCTCCCGTGGTACGAGCTGTCCCCCTTTTCTCCCAGGCAGACGGCATAAGAGGTCCGCTGGGTCACTCGGTCGGGGTCGGTGAGCCTGGGGTTGAGCCACTTTGTCCTCGTGCTTCTCGGGTCCCCCTTTTGGCGCCAGTGACCTGTGTGGAGAAATCTGATACAACTCCCTCAAGCCTACGCTCAGCTGTTTTGCCCCACTTGGAGCCTCTTGGTGGGGTGTCTTGAAACAACAGCCGTCTGTGAACAGGTTTTCCTAATTAATTGTAGACCTCCTATCTGCCAGTGCAGCTTCAGAATCTTAATACTTGGACTGTGCCAACTAAATAAGAACCTCAACATCTTTAGGTAAACTAAATAACATATTTCAATAGCTCTGAATTTCTGACAAGCATCCGTGTTTATTTTTAAATGAAATCCTATTTAAAATATAAATATAATATGAACTGCTAATGTTTCTGGTAAAGAAACACACTAATGTTATGGATTCAAAAACAACCAAAATCACGATGCTAACAAAGTGAATGATTTCCTGGTGATACTGCTTCTACCTGTCAGTGCTTAGATATTATCACGCTGAAAAAATGAATACAGAATTCCAACAAACTGTCATCAAATGTCTTTCTATTCTAAATTTAGATTAAATGTATATCCCTATAATGACCTAAACAATAAAGTCTATGGCTTTTACTTCTTTACCAGGCTAGTTACATGATGTTGTCTAAATTAAATTCTGTCTCATTACATTACTATGTTTTAGCTTTAACTGTAATATGTTCTTTCTACATTTCAAACCTCAGTTACTCTAATGTCTGTTAAAATATTACAAAATTGTTTAACTATCACAGGTCAACTTCTTCGGTTTCACAGTAGCCCCTTGGCCACTGCTTCTTTGTTACCTGTTATAATTCAAATCAATATTTAGAAACATCTCAACCTTCATCAAACAGTATCTTATCCCCAGATATGGAGCAGGTTAATTACATTCAATGCTCAATCCTTAAAAGAAAAATGTAAATTGTGAATTTTACTGCCATGTTGACATTTATACATTATACTCACTCCCCCCTTTTACACATGAAATCATGTGTAACAAAAGCCTGTAATGGGAGGGGAACAAAAACTGTCAGGTAATTGGTTAGGAACATAACGAACATTATTATCATTATTTCCACAGTGAACACTTCAGTGAAAAGAAGTGTTCCTCTCCGTCCTTCAGGCCTAAAAGAAACAGAATCTTCAGCTTTTACATTTGCAAACCACCAACTCATGTGAGAGGAAAATATCACATGTGCGGTTTCCCCTTTTTGTGGAATTTTTAGGAAACCTCTCGTTTCCCTTGGAGCTCCAAAATAATATGTTAGTCCAAAAACATGCTTGGTTAGTTATTGTTTTAGAATCATGCAGTTACACTGATCACATGTCGGCATTCATTCACACTCACACTGTCTGGTTGTCATGTCAAGTTTGGTCAGCTTCACCCCAGAGTCAGTCATCCACAGTGCCTTGTCAAGTGACACTGTCGGTCAGGGTCAAAGGTCAGTTGGTCTCCGTCTTTTTTGGCCATGTGTCGTGCTCTGCAGAGACTTTGACATTTCAGCATAGGCCAGTATCCTTTGTCTACAAAAATATGTCACGATTTCAACTATAATTTTCAAGATGATTCTCACTTGTCATTGGGACTTCCGCCTCCCACTTTTCCTGAAACTTGGTACAAAACTCACTTCCTTCGAGTACCACTACTACTTAAAATGTCTAATGATCTATTTCAGAAACTTTTGTACAATAACTATTATCTTGAGTCAAAACATTACTAGGATCTGTGTCGCTCTGCATTTCATAGCTCATTATAATTCTGGTCTACTTAAAAAACGATGTTAAAGTCTTTTAGCAGTGTGTGGAACCTTGGGTGTCCGAACATGCAACAATTACTCCCTCCTTTATCAAGGATTTAAAACCGAAGTCTGGTAATAACTATGCCACAATGGTGAAATCAACACTTTAGATTGGAATTTAATATGTGGCTTGGCACTAGCCATTAATACAAACAAAGATTTGTCCTATAGAGTGGTTCCTAACCAATGAGATCACTACTTTATTCACACGTGAATAAAAATGTCTTAAAGAATGAATTGTTAACATGATGAAAATATTGAAGAATATGGTTCTACTCTGTCAGTGTGTTTTAGGATGATTATCATTTTACTTTAATAGTTTCCTCTTTACTGCTATTTTTAATTTACCAAATGATTAATAAATCTTTCTGTCTTTACGTATTTATGAAGTTAATTCAAGTTATTTAAATGTGCGTTTTGTGAATAAGTGTGTTTATGTGTAACTCACTCATTCCCGTTCTCCTTTCCTCCTCCCCTGGTTTTCTCAAGCCGTGACCCCGGCCTCCTCACTTCTAATCGACCATGCCAACTCCTCTGATTCTGTCTTCTCTTCAGTCCATCAGCTGTTGAATCCATCCGCTGTAACTTTTGTAGGCCGCCATTGGCCCAGTCACATCTGCAGCCCCATCATGCCACTGTTGTTGCACTCCTCCTTTACAGTCTCTCTGCTGTTTTTATGGAGGGCGGATTCTGCTCTCATGTCTATTGTGCCAAATCTCGCGGCGCAGTTTGGAACTTCATGTCCTGTTTGAGGGACCGATGAGAGTATCTCTCTGTATGTCAGCATGCTGGTTTGGTTCTGGATGCCACAGGTGGAGATAGTTCTGGCTGCAGTCTTGATGTAGTCTTGTTGTTGTTGTTGGTTCAGCTCTGGTTCTCTGTCTGTACGATGGAGAAGGAGGAGTCTCCTGTTGGGTTAGGTCTCGTTGTCTGCTTGGAGGGTCGGGATCAAAGCCTTTCTAACTCAGAGGGGGAGTCCAGGTCCCGGTACACATTACCTATAAGAAGTCTAGCACACTGATGTTAAATAAATCCAACCCTTTCCACTCTGTCTCTTTCTAATCATACTATCTGTCTTAGTTGTTAAATGCCATCTAAACAACATAATTAATGTCTACTAATGATATTACAAAAACTCACTCCAAAAATTGTTTCATCCATTGTTACATATTTACCCAACACAACTCTGAAATACTTACATGTTTCCAGCATCACATATTCCACACACTATGAAAGAACATCTCCATATCTTCTCTCATTTTAAATCCCACTGTTACTTCGAACAATAGTAAACCTGCAGAGCACACCAATCGGATCACAGTAATGAAATTTGAATCAAGTGTAGGCCTATGTCTTCTTTCTGAACATTTATTTATATTGTCTACATTTGCAAACAGTTCGAGTGTAAAATGTGTTTTGCACAATGTATTTACACTCTACAGATTCTTGAGTTTACTCATCTCCTGGTGCTGTCGTTGTAAAAAATGTTCAATCCCTTATTGTTTTGTACCAGTTTTCCAAAATCCGTTATAATTAATATACTGGGAACGTGCTTCCCGTCTTCAATACCGGCCAGCAATGTAATGATTAAACTCTAAGCTCGCATAAGTTTCAAGGGTGTGATACCCCCTTTCAGCCACTAGATGGCAGCAGCAGAAGTTTCAAGGGTGTGATACCCCCTTTCAGCCACTAGATGGCAGCAGCAGAAGTTTCAAGGGTGTGATACCCCCTTTCAGCCACTAGATGGCAGCAGCAGAAGTTTCCAGACAAAGGGAAACGCTCTACCTTGGTTTAATATATAACAGACCTCTGGCTTTAAGCTTTTAGTATTGGTCTGTTATTTAAACCCCAGTTTTAAACGGCGACTCGATCTGATTTATCGAGTTTCCAGGTTTTGCTGTGCAGGAATCAAACCTCGCATAACAAACTGCACCATCTCTACGCCACTCAGGAATAAACTACCTGCAGATCCGCGCCAAACTGCTCTATTTTACGTCACGCAGGACTTTCGTCTACCTGTCGATCAACGTTTACGTTTTGTATATAACTTTCCTAACATAGTAAAATATGCATTGTATATTCCATTTAAACTATAAAAACACTGTGAAACGCCTACAGACAATCCTAAAGTTTTAGCGTATCCAATTACAGACAGGCGACTTTCATCGTCTGCTTACCTTATTTGCAAAGTTGCAGAGTCCTGCTGATTGTCTGAGATGTTTGAAAGCGTCTGAATTCTTCCTCAGCTTCGTTATAGACGTCGGGTCACCATTTTGTTAGAGATTTGGAGGGATAACTGGTCCGCTTTTCAAATCTCCGCGCGTTCCTATGAAGCTGGTTATAATACAGGAAGGAATCCATATCTACAAAGTAACCGTTAACAATAATCTACTTTAATGGCAATATGACAATGCAATACAATCATTACAATACAACATGATATATTACAGTTATATTGTAATGCTTAAGGAGTAATGCCGGCTTACTCCTGCTCTGGTCCGCATACTGCAGAGCTACTTTCACCCGAGGGCAGCATGTGAAGAAGAGGCCGAACGCCAGGGATCCTCCGGATATATACCAGAGTAAGAAGGAGGGGTTTGGTGTTAGGTCAGCTGGTCATCTTTTCAGGTCATCTCATTGGGAGACGCAACGCAGCAGGAAACGCAGCAGGAAACCAAACAGGCTCACTTTACAACAAAAGGTCTCAAGGCCTGCATACCTACACCTCCCCCACAGAGCAACAAAACCCTGTTTACTCCAACCAGCCCAGAATGTTTATAGCCATTTGTAGTCCTTACATTTATGAAAGGATAAAACAGAGAAATCAATATAAAACACAAACACAGGTATTGTTTGAACAGTATTCACTTAACTGCTACTATTGATAAGCACCAGAGAAACCCAAGGGACCTCTCTTAATATCACAACCACTGTAGCTCGTTCTAAGTTGAATGCAAATCAGGACATGCTCTCACCTTCCCCCATCTTCCTTTGTCCTCAAAAACACATGTCAACAGGCCCCAAATGCAGCTCACAGTTTTACACAAATTATTCCCATTTTAAGCTTATCCATAGTTTGCTAACATGAATAAATACAAATATAACTCTACATATATTACAAGAGTTGTGTCCTATAGTAAGTTTGTAGTGTTCTGTAGTATTTTTCACCAGCTATTGTATTACTATAGTTTTTTCTGTAGTGCCATTTTATTAGCTATAGTAGCCCTATAATAGTTCAATAGTAATACTCTGTATCTAGATCTTTGTAGTATTCCTATATTATTTTAAATAGTATAACTATAGTATAATATATAGTGTTTCTGTAGTTGTTTTTTAAACACACTATAGAACACTCCTAATAGCATGATATTGTCATAGTGAATGCATATTATTACTATAGTGTTTGTAAAAGTATTACTATAGTGTTTTTGTTGGTGTTTCCTTATTAAGACTATATTATTTTAAATAGTACTACTATAGTATAATATATAGCAATAGTATGATGTTGTCATAATGAATGCATATTATTAGTGTTTGTAAAAGTATTGCACTCCTAGAATTAATGTCATTTTTTTATATCAAATGAATTGAGATATATATATCTATATATATATAGATATATATATATATATATATATTAGCTGTACACTTTACGAATATAATAGTTTTTTATGGACAATTTTACCATTCAATCTCGTCCAACTGATCTTGTACAGTAGCTGTCACTCCTCGGCTCTTGGTAGTTCAGGCATTTATCAAACCTGGCAACTCCGGGGTTCCTGGCAGCTGTCAATCAAAGTCCAGTGGCTCCGCCCCAAAGTGTCAGAAACTTTTCACGCGCGCGTAGACAGACTCCGCGAGCGAATGAGGCTGACACTCCCGCGAGCGAGCAAGAGGGCTGTCTCTCTCGCGAGCGAGCACATAGCCGCTCGCGGGGGTTTAATCTGCGCGCGAGGGTCATTTCATGCGCGTGTAAAAGCACATTTTCCGCTCGTGAGTAGCTTGTTTTGCGTGCTAGAATATTGACCCAAATCTGACTCCATATAGAACAACCTCAACCTATACAAGTAACCAGTAAGCCATTCTACTGATGTTGGACAGTTTTTCAGTGGGTGCACAATAAACGGCAACATACAAATGAATGTAAATAAATAGCCAAATAATGGATCAACGCTCTCTGTCTAATATGTTCGCTAGCTGTTAGTGTTGTTGCATAGTAACCACCTCGCACTATGTTTCGTGCAGAAGGCAAGGGAGAGACTTTTATTTTGAAGATCATTATTTAATAATAAAAACTATTTAAATTAGAGTGTGTATTTTTCTTTCATATTGCCACACTTGGTAACCGTTTTATAAAAGCTAAGGAACGCTAAGGGACGTGGTTCGACCCTCCGCTTCGCGTCGGGCCGAACCACGCCCCTTAGCTGTGATATGAGCATATACCACGGCCTGTCGTGAGCTATTGCTTAATTAGACTTTTATTTAGAGCGGACATATTATGCTCTTTTTCAGACTGATATCAGTATGTCGTGTCTCTACTGGGACATGTCTCCATGCTTTAATGTTCAGAAAGCTCTTTATTTTTCTCATACTGCCTGTGCTGCAGCACCTCTTTTCACCCTCTGTCTGAAACCAGAGCCCAGTTTGCTCTGATTGGTTAGCTGGCCGGCTCTGTTGTGATTGGTTAACCGCTTAGAGATGACCAGAGTCCTAGAGATACTAAGAGTTACGACACTCCCATAGACCTTCGTTGTAAAAAATGGCGGCGCCTACTTCCGGGGTTTGGACATTGAAATAGTTCCAAATATTGTCATTTGGGCGTTGGACCTCATTCACTTACATTACGGCGCGTCGATTAGTTCCAGAGGTAAGTTGCTGAAATATCGAACTCTTTTGAATTGTCAACTGTCTATATTGTATCAGAGGCCCTTTATGATGCTTATACTTGTCTTCATTTGTATATGCACAGCGTAATTATCTATATTTTATCTTGGTTGTTTCAACCAATTTTGCTAGCATTGCCTGCTAGTTAGCTAGCGCGACTTCGTCAGCTTTGAAAGTAAGATTTCAGTAATGAATCGCTAGC
Organism: Gymnodraco acuticeps; assembly: GCF_902827175.1. NCBI lineage: Eukaryota > Metazoa > Chordata > Actinopteri > Perciformes > Bathydraconidae > Gymnodraco > Gymnodraco acuticeps. The sequence goes on from NW_022991451.1 coordinate 1,221,647, forward strand.
AGCTTATATATCATTGATGCTGGGTAACTAACAAGCAGGATTTAGATTGATTATGTGTTTTTATTGTTATTTTGGTTTTTATCTGCTGAACCTGACCGTGTCAGCCATCCTTAGTCGGCTTTTTCTGTATGATATGACTTAACTGCTAGCTCTAGTAGAAATGAGGTGGCGTTTGTGATAAATATTTCATTTAATATTTCATTGAATTTTGGGATATACTAACATTTCATTAATTGACATGTTGACTGTACTTTGTTTTTTTTTGTACTGTTCCGTGTTAACTCATCTGTACTGTACAACTAGCCTAGCGCTACTTTTTAATGCTTGATGGCATGCTAGGATAGATTCCTTTGTATTGTAATATACACACTAGTTTAATGATTGTTCTTAAAAGGTATTATTCAGTCTTAAACAAATAATAGCCTACTGAATAGGCTACTCTACAGCAGTGAATGAAGGATGAGCCTAAAACATGGTCATGCATCCAATTTTTTTAACAAAATAAACACTTTTTTAAAAAAAAATGTGCACTTTTTTTTATTCAGCCTCATATGGCTGTTGCTGCTGCTGCTGAAGGAGGGTGCTGCTGCTGAAGGAGGGTGCTGCTGTTGGAGGAGGGTGCTGCTGCTGGAGGGTGCTGCTGCTGAAGGAGGCTGGTGCTGGCAACGGCTGCAGGTGATGACTGCTGAAAGAAGAGGAGGCTGGAGGCTGTTGACGGTGGACCAGGAATGGAGATGCCAAGTACATCGATGGCAACGAGTAAGGTGTTTGGCAGTGGCCTAGATGTTATGACCTTCGGTGCAGAGGTCTGTTGGGTCTTCTTTGCCTTCTTACTCTGACTCTTGCTGCCAAGATACCCTTTATGTTTATCCTTCCTCTCAGCCCTGATGCAATTTGATGCAATCCTTAACCTCAGCCTGATGTATGTTGAGAGGATTTTTTTCTTCAGGTCATGGCATGAGGGAAGGTTGCTGTCCAGCAACATGGCTTCTTGTTCCAGCTGTGACACTGCATTTGAGGACTCCATGAGGGAATCGCTCGTCCTCACACGGAACAGCTGCTCCACGTTCTGAACAAGGGTGAAAACCTCATCAGATGGACGGTAAAGTGCACCCCTTTTAAATTATTTTAATACCAGCAGACCAGCTCTCTCATTTTCACCATCACTGACATTTTTCACTAGGGCACACTGGCATTTGTCACAAAGTGAGAAGCTGATGACCCTTTTCACGATGTATCCTGCAAGGTGGTATAGCACACAGGACTCGGTTTTAGTGATGTACTGTATCACCTGGTGTTGTCAGGTCTACTAGCTGCTCCACTCTCAGAACGTCAGGAGGACTGCAGCTGCTGTTCTGCGTGTCCAGGAAGTCTGCCAAGTGGTCTGATCCATCCTCCACGTAACTGCCAGTATGCACTGGCGATAGGAACTGGCCCACGGTGACAGCGCGAAGTGCATATTGGAACTCTACAGGTGTTGGGACAGAGTTCCTCAGACGAATGGACGAAAATGTGTTTTCCAGGCAGTCTTGAGTGAAGCGGCTTGTGAGAACAAATGTGTGCCCTTGTCTCAACAGGTCATGCTGGACCTCCAGGATTGTTGTTGTGGCCATCACCAGTCCTGTCTGGACTGGTTCCAGCTGCCCTTGGGACCGATCTTCAGGCCCCGAAACAGATGGATGGAGTCCCGGAGGAAGCTGATGGCCTTATCATACTCCTCCATCTTGAAATGACTTAGGGCAGTAACAGTGTTGCGTGACGACATGAGGTCAAACCAGTGGTCCACCGTCTCCAAAAACCATGCAGTGGTAAGGTAGGACTCTGGTCTGTGCTCCTCCGCCACCATGTACCTCAGGGCAGCACTCGATGACTTGGAGAAGACGTGCATTGCTGAACTGACCTTCATTTTCTCAAAATGACTAGGCTCCAGGACGCCTCTAGACAGCTTAGGTGCCAGTTTTAGGGCCATTCCCTCTTGGTATGACACCAGATCCTTCAGGGGGCCAACAGACACCACACTGGATGGCAGCTTCTCTTTGTCCACCACATCCTGTGGTATGGTGATGACGTGACCATTCACCAAGGCACTCTTTAAATTCTTCACCACGTGTGGAACATCAGGCATGAAGTACAGGTGCTGGTGTGGCTTCACAGGATGTGCTGTCCACGGCTTGTGTTGAGAGTAGGTGAGGTCCTGATAATTTAATCCGGGAATAAACCTCAGACCTACTAATGACCTGACCGAAGTTACTGAGTCTATGTAAGTTTACTGCATGGCTCAGATCCACCAACGTCAGCAAGATCTCACCTCTATTAACTCCCCGAAGAACCAGGTTCAATTAACTGCTGTTTCAATTCAGACAACTCTCTTAAATCTGTTTAAGCGATCGCGAAGGATTTTGATATCAGTAAATGAGGTGTGTTCCTACCTAAGTGTGAGTGTGGCAGGGTGCAGTCTTACCTTTGAAGCAGGAGAGGAGAGCACAGGTGTCTTTTTAAGTTATCCCAGTCCAAAAGGTAGGATCAGTTTATTTGAAGAAAAATAGTGTAGGTCCAAACTAATACAGGGTTTTTGCCTTCTCTCTTTACAACATTACCGGCCCATACAGCCATGTTTCCGGCTCCAGAACCGGACCTTACAGCCATGTTTCCGGCTTCAGAACCGGACCTTACAGCCATGTTTCCGGCTCCAGAACCGGACCTTACAGCCATGATTCTGGCTTCAATTCCAGCCCCCGCAGCCATGGTTACAGACCCAGCTCTGGCCCCAGCTGCCACAGTCCCATCTCAAGTTTCCTCTCGAGTCCCCTCTCCAGTTTCCTCTCAAGTTCCTTCTCAAGTTCCTTCTCAAGTCCCCTCTCGAGTCCCCTCTCGAGTCCCCTCTCCAGTTCCCTCTCGAGTCCCCTCTCCAGTTCCCTCCTCTAGTCCCTCCTCTAGTCCCTCCTCTAGTCCCTCCTCTAGTCCCTCATTTAGTCCCTGCTCTAGTCCCTCCTTTAGTCCCTCCTCTAGTCCCCTCTCTAGTCCCTCCTCGAGTCCCCTCTCTAGTTCCCCTCTCGAGTCCCCTTCTCTAGTCCCTCCTCTAGTCTCTCCTCTAGTCCCCTCTCTAGTTCCCCTCTCGAGTCTCCTCTCGAGTTCCCCCTTGGTTCTCCTCTCGAGTCTCCTCTCGAGTCCCCTCTCGAGTCACGTCTCAAGTCCCTACCCAATGTCTTGGTCCATTGGAGGTTCCGCTGGGGGTCCTGCCAACTCCATGTCCTGTCTCGTTGGAGGCCCCGTCGACTACTCCTCTGCCGGGGGTCCTACCAATCGTATGTCTGTCCCGTTGGAGGTCCCGCCGTCTACTCTCCTGCCGGGGGTCCTGCCAGCTCCTTGTCCTGTCTTGTTGGAGGTCCCGCCGACTACTCTCCTGCCGGGGGTCCTGCCAACCCTTTCTCCTGTGCCGTTGGAGGCCCCGCCGACTACTCTCCTGCCGGGGGTCCTGCCAACCCTTTGTCCTGTGCTGTTGGAGGCCCCGCCGACTACTCTCCTGCCGGGGGTCCTGCCAACCCTTTGTCCTGTCTCGTTGGAGGTCCCGCCGTCTACTCTCCTGCCGGGGGTCCTGCCAATCCTATGTCCTGTGCCGTTGGAGGCCCCGCCGACTACTCTCCTGCCAGGGGTCCTGCCAACCCTATGTCCTGTCCCGTTGGAGGTCCCGCCGACTGCTCTCCTGCCGGGGGTCCTGCCAATCCCGTGTCCTGGTCCTCTTCCGTGGGGGATCCTGCCGAGGCCTGTCCCACCAGCTCCAACACCGGGTCCTGCCCGGCCTCCGGCGCTGTCCCGTCAGCGCCTTCCTGCCCGGCCTCCGGAGCTGTCTGGTCTTCGCCCTCGAGCCCGGCCCTCTGAGAGCCGCAGTCTTCACCCTCGATCCCGGCGCCCTGAGAGCCACGGCCTTCGCCCTCGAGCCCGGCCCCCTAACTTTCCCGGCCGCGGCCCTCGCCCTCATGCTCGGCCCCCTGAGTTTGCCCGCGGTGGCCTTCGCCCCTCCATAACCCCCACCTTGGACTCTGTCTTGCCCCCGGGCCGTCCGCCCGAGTCCCCCTTCTCGGCTTCTGCCTTGCCCCCGGGCCGTCCGCCCGAGATCCCTTCCGGGTCCTCCGCGGTGCTCTTGGGTTGTCAGCCCAGACCCGTCCTCCGGACCCCCTCCACCCACCCCACTGGCAGGGGTACAGGTGACTCAGCCGCTGATCCATGCTGCACAGGTTTCCTGGGTCCAGGAGTTGGCTTCACTTGAAGCACTGTGACTAAAGTTGTCCCGCTAGGCAGGTTCAAATCCTCTTGGTAGATTGCTGAGGTATAAATCTCAACAATATAGCTAAGATCAAGTATAAATTATTTCTCTGATTCATAAAAAGTTGTTTCAGTTAAAAAACTTCCCCAAGGGCTTTTTCACAGGGTCATGTATTCCATATTGCTCTGGAATTTCTATAGACAGCAAGGTGATTGTTTCTCCTCTTACTTAGTTGGCCTCTAATGGCAGAAAGCACTGGGCCATAATTTACTTTTATCAGTTTAACGACCTGACAGCCCTACACCGCCATGCTGTGTGAAAACCAGCAAAAAAGAAGGAGGAAGATGTGCTCAAAAAAAATCTAATTTAAATGAATACTGTTGTAGGGTGTAGGCATATAACAATTAAAAATAACTGAAAAGAAAACTAATAGTGGAAAATTAAAAAACAATGAGAAAAATAATATAAAGGTTATTTCCCATTTCCTCTTTGATACTGAGGTATTCTCCATTCAAGCTCTAATGATCCATATGCTAATAGACAGAGTTTTGTCTTGCCATCTTTCTTTGCATAATTCACTAAAGACTAACAGTTCTACTGCTAAATCCTTTGCATTTTAGCTATTGCTTGTTACTCAGATTTAAATTCCCTCTTTTGCTCTATCGAATATCCCTTGGTACAGAATTTACCAAGACAAATTCTAAATTATTGCGGGAAGATCCCACAAAAAGCCATCCTCTCCTGTGGAAGAAAGCACATTAACTGCCACGTGTGTGCGCAAAACCTGTCATGTGATGTGAGACTGATAGCATCAACAGTAGATGGGTAGGCCGCAGTCATATTCCTATCTGGATTCTAAACTCAGTTGGCTCGGGTGAACCGGTTCTCTCTTCTGGAGTGAAACTACGTTCCCAGAGATTGACTTCACTGTATCCAAACCTTCTGATTTAGTTTTAAGCTAACCCTTCTCTGGACTTCGCCCCTTTCTAGTCACCCATACACGATTTCTGAACTTAAACGGAAAAGGTGTGATAGTTAGATATGACCTGACCTTTGCCCTATAGTAGCTTTTCCATACATATAGGAATATATTCAGCCTTGTCAAATTGATTGGAATGTCCCAATTTGTTTTACAGTTTTTTATGATCCATTCTTTGGCTGCTCTAATGCCTGATACTTATATGGTAAAGACCAGATAGGTGTGATTCCCTTTATCCTGCAAGGGTGACAAAACTTTCTCATTTTTAAAGTGAGTTGCATTATCCATTCTTATTCTCTCAGTTTTAGGAAAATACTTATATGTTCCGCCATTTTAGCAGACACTGTGTTCCAGTTGCTCTGGTCAGAGGATAAACATGTTTATGACTCCCTCCATTATCAAAGGTCACAAGGAAATACTTATTCCCACTGGGAGTGCAGGTCAGAAAAGGACCTGCTATGTCAGCCCTAAAACTGATTAGTGGTTCTTCCTCTATTATTTTAAGATGCTCAGGATGAACTTTCTTGAACCCATCCACCTCTACACATTGAAGACATGTTGACCATGTGTGTTGTAAGTGCAATCGCAGTTTCGGTATGAGGATTTTATTGTGGAGACAATATTTTCTCATCCGAAATAGGCCCACATGGCCTAAACTGCTGTGTAATTCACGCACAACCTGAGGAGCTTCTTCAGGGGGTACGTGAATGCTTCCACCCTTTTTCCATATACTAGGAAATATGGCAGTCAGGTGGTTAACTCTTCCCCTGCTTTAAGCAAGGTAAAACTTCTCTATTACCCTGATAGTCAAATTCGATCTTATCTGTATGGCTACGGACATGATTCCACTCTAGGTACATGCCTGCCCTTAACTCTGCAATAAGACCCTCAATAGATGGGCATGTGTCAGCGCTTCACCTTTTACATTGGTCACCTGCCTTTGTTCCCAATTATTAAGCTCTTCTTTACCCGCTTTGTAACAATAATCACTATCAGTAACAATACAGATGTGTGTTATTTTACCTTTTTTAGCAAAAAGAAGTCCCTCAACAAATGGCCTTTTCCTCAGCAGTCTGTACTGTACCTGGTATTGCAACCTTTTGCTCGCACAGTACTTCACCTGAATTCGTTTTCATTATAAAGGCCCAAGTGGCTGCTTGGTCACCTTTTCGCAAACTCCCCTCTGTAAACAGTGTTATCTTTGGAGCAGCGGTTTCCTGTAAAGGTTTCATTGTATCCCTTTGTGGCTTACTTCCTGAGGTCCTCTACACTCCACATCTGGATCAGACATCATCATTTTCCATTTTCCCCATCTACTTATCATTGCTTTTGCTCCCTGAACAGTTTGTTTAGTAGCTTCAGATATTGAAGAATAAGGAGTGTATATGCACATTTTAGTACCTTGAGTCATTTCCCTCAGGGCTGGATATAATCTGAATGCAAGTGCAAGATGCTTCTCTTCAGGAGATAATTTTTCCTCTGTTCCTGGACAAGTCATGGACATGAATAACACAGATTTTCTATCACCCTGGTTCCACACCTCCTCCTAAATCATTCGTGACTAGATGAACTTCCCAAGCTTTCTCCATATCTCACATTGTTAGTTTCTGAGAATGGGTCACAACATACTCTTTTGTTTTTTGATATTGATCTTTTTGTTCTGGTGTTAAGATAATTTTTTGAATCTCCCTCTTTTCTTAACAACTGGAGCTATGTCTATTTTAGATCCGACTTGGTTAAGAGTTGATTTGTTCATTGGTGAGAGGACCACTATTTCCCTTGTGCTGGGGTGGGGGTGGGTAGCCTGCTTTTGGAGAGTTCCTTACAATCTCCAGATCATCCTCTCTGTGTTGAGGCCATAAAACTTTGAATGGGTCGCTCCGTGGTCTGCTCAGATTTTCTTCCCCTCCAGAGGTCACGCCTGTCTATGACCCCGTGTGCTGCGTTTTTCTGCAGCACCTCAGGAGCAGAGAAAGGGGGAGATTTTTTCCAACAGTGTAAGCACCTTCATAAGCAAAATAGCACCACATTTAACTCTCCCTGACTTCTCTTTAAAGCGTTCGTTAAGGCCTGAATTGAGTCTTCTGGAGTGGAGTGCACCAGCTGGGCGTAAGCTGGGCGTAACTCTTCGTCCGACGTAGAACTGAAGGTTAAGACCAAACTAAAGTTATGACTAGTGCACCACTTAGACTTAAGCCCTGTATGCGTTGCGCCCGGGTGTAACTTTTACGCCTAGTATGGAGCAGGCGTAAATCGGAAAGACAGACTAGTATCCATAGTAACGTAAAACAGGCAAGAAGGATATTAACGATGGCAGGGCGTCTTGTTTACATGTTTAACAATGAAAGGGCATTACTGTAAGAAGAGTCTCAATTTCTCCTTCTCCAGCTCAATTTCTTCGTGTTCCGCTCTCAATTTGACGGTCTCCACCTCCACACGAATGATTTCTTTCTCCGTCAGTTCCCGCTGTAGCTCTGACAAATCCCTCTTTCTCTTTCGGGGTGTGGCCATTTGGGATTCCCCTTGAGTCATCGATGACGCAGTGGGTGTGGGAATTCCCTCTTCTCTGCGGTCCTCTGAGTCTGTAAAATGGCGTTGCTTGGCAACAATTACTGTTTCGCGTGTATTCACGTGGACGCGCATCTTAAGACCAGGCGCAGCTACGCCCGAGACTAGTCAGGCTTGGTGCACTCGGTGTAAATTCGAATCACTACGTCGGACGTAGCTAAGCCCGACGTTAGAGTTAAGCCCTACTTTTTTACGCCCAGCTGGTGCACTCCACTCCTGTTGTGTAACGGAAAATCCCATTTCCAAAAAGGGGTCAAGAGCAAATAGTTTAGTTGATTTTGGTAAAGTATTTGAGCTTTAGCTTCGCAAAAAAAAAAAAACGTCCTCATATTAGTTTTGAAGATATTGTTGGGGTTTGGGGTTTGATATCTGCTGATAGTTCCCACATAGGTTTTTTCTTAAAAGTACATGCAAAACAACCTGTATTTGTGGGTCATCTGATCACCACATTGCCTTCTGTTAGTTTAATAGTCCTTATCATATTATCACTTTGCTTTCATGCTAGGACCTATTCTCTTTGCCAGAGCTATTGCTATTCCTCCTGCATTTTTTAGCTTCCTATTAGCAGGGTTCACTAACATGGTTTGTTGATCCAGTTTAAGATTTTCCATATCTGCCATTATTATTTCCAACATTCCTTTTCCCTGAATATCATGTCTAACAATGTGTTTTCTTCTAGGATTAGTAGATACTCATAAATGGCATTTTTGAGATTTTATCCCTATAGGGTGGAGGTAGGGTCTCAGACATTATACCACCTGCTTGTTGCTCTCTGTCCAAACGGTAGTCTGACAGGAAAGTATTTAGGTCGCGGTACGCCCGTGGGTCTGGGCTAAGCTGACCAGGGCGGGCAGAAGCTCCGGATTTTGCTTCTGTGTATCCCTCCCTGTGTGGTTGGTTCCGAGTCATTAAAAACTGCGTTCTAACCTCATCCGCCATTTATTTTTTTAACTTTTTTTAATTTTATTTAAGGGTTCAAGTTCACTCTTTTATACACATGCAAGTTCCTAGGCTATTACTCACACCGGATGAATCAGTCCGACTATACCGTCACTTGGTTCTAGGTTACTCTTTCTGGACCAGCTAGTACATGCGGATACCTCAACTTAAGAGTGTTATGTATCGAGCTTCGAGCTGTTTCAACAGCATAGGTACCCTTCAGACCTATGTTTATCTTTATTAAATCTCCTATTAACTCTTCACCACGTTATGTTTTTAATGCAAAAGTTCTAACCGCAGCTCTTTGTCAAGTCCTACCTATAAGTTTCAAAGTAATTGGACAGGTACTGAGCAGTGCTCCTACGGCTGACTTCACTACTAGCCACCAAACCTGTGTTAAAGGGACCACAGGGGCTTCCCAATTTGGCTAGGGGAAGAAGAACCTACTTTAGCTTCTTTATCAGACAGCAATATCCGATATAATATAACCCTCAGTCCGGTGCAATAGTATCAACTTAAATTACTACACTTTTAGGTTTAATTATATATTCTAGGATTTTGGGTAGGTATTTTAACAAGACTTTCAGCCTGTATTTCGCTGATTTGTACTCATCGACTTTTTTCACTAGGTCGTTTTGGTTCTTGTAGTTTTGACTCTGTAAAAGTATTACTTTTCACAGAGCCCCACGTTGGGCGCCATGTTGAGAGTAGGTGAGGTCCTGATAATTTATTCCGGGAAATTACTCTGACCTACTAATTGACCTGACCGAAGTTATTGAGTCTATGTAAGTTTACTGCATGGCTCAGATCCACCAACGTCAGCAAGATCTCACCTCTATTAACTCCCCGAAGAACCAGGTTCAATTAACTGCTGTTTCAATTCAGACAACTCTCTTAAATCTGTTTAAGCGATCGCGAAGGATTTTGATATCAGTAAATGAGGTGTGTTCCTACCTAAGTGTGTGTGTGGCAGGGTGCAGTCTTACCTTTGAAGCAGGAGAGGAGAGCACAGGTGTCTTTTAAGTTATCCCAGTCCAAAAGGTAGGATCAGTTTATTTGAAGAAAAATAGTGTAGGTCCAAACTAATACAGGGTTTTTACCTTCTCTCTTTACAACATTATAATCATACTAAACAAAATGATGCTGTGATCATGTTCAAATATGAAACTTTAATTCACAGTCTTACATTTATTACCAAAATTGTAATTTCAACTGCCCAATTCAGTTGTGATTTCTAAATCTCCCAATATAATTTAGAGGCATTTCCTCATAAATGACCGGTGATAATCAAAAGCACATTCAAACTTTCATTTTCACCCAATCAATTCACATCAATTTCATACCTTTTTTTCCGACACAGACGGCGGGAATAACATTCAAAAACCCATTCCTATCCGCATGAATTCGGAGGAAGGTCCTCACAGGTGGCGGGTACTAATATTCATACACGTTTTCCGACACAGACGGCGGGAATAACATTCAAAAACCCATTCTTATCTGCATGAATTCGGAGGAAGGTCCTCACAGGTGGCGGTTACTAATACTCACATACACATCTCAATTCATTCCACTCATTCACAAAGTAATTCACTCAGCTTTCAACGAAGAAAATCAAGAGATATTTACCAAGTTTGAGAGAACCTTTACCGAGATCTATTAACCCAGCTCTGAGGGCCAGAGCCTACCGGGAGAGAGTATACCAGGGGAACGCCCCTCTCTCTCGCTCCCTCCCAAAAAGACAGTCTCTTTATGCTAAAAAAAACAGGATAGAAAACCCCAAAAACACCTCCTCCATACCCAACCAATTAAACAAACTGGGCATGGCCTCTGATGTACAGGGCTGGACATGACCAGACATATTCCATAGCTTATGGCATAAGACACACCTTCCCATGTTTGTGTAAAAAGGGACATGACCAGACATATTCTATGGCTATGACATAACAACCTTTTTGAGGCCTCAATGTATTTCTCCTTAAGTCCGGAGCCCCCCTCCCTGTGTACTGCTATGAGAAGAGAGGGAAGAAACTGCCTACTCCCTTATCACTGACACCCATAAATCATTATAGGTCTTACACTCAACTTAACAAACCACTTGGTTTTGTTTATACTGTAACTATAGAAAAACCTAAAATATGAAGCATTTTCATTGTGGGTTATACAACAATATAATTGATTATATTTGATTATAACTAACTTTCGTTTTAAGTATTCAACATACTATGAAGCTCTCAACACCCTCTTTTTAAAACGCAAAGTTATCAAACAGCAACAACTAAAATTGTAAGCATACATACATATTCAAAAACCATCAAGAAGCATTCTCATTATGGGTTTATACAAGAATATGATTGATCATATTTTGATTTATAATTAACTTTCGTTTTAAGTATTCACTTCATATGGAGATCTCAACACTTGTCATAGGTCACCCCAAAGGACTTCCACATAGCACTATTGGGGCTCCCCATATCAGTGGTGATGTTAACCACATGAAGCCCTATAGATGCCGCTGCTTCAACGATGGTGAGTATTATGGGCCGGTACACTGCACCGTCAGTAGAATTACCACTGTAGTGGTAAGCCACAACCTGTTTCCACCGCGTAGTAGCACCAGCCAGCATGAATACTAAGGCATGAGTGGCCTGGCCTTTGTGGCCAGGTACTGTTGTGTTCCCAAACAGCCTCCCTGTTCCCAGATGCAGCTCCACGCTAGGGGTTATGGACATCTCATCCAAGGTGAGCACACATTTCTTCTCCATCTCACTCATGCCATCTGCCTTCAGCCTCAGCATATCAAACACCTCCCCCAACACTCCTGGCTCCAGTTTGACGTGCTGCATCCTCCTCTGAATGGTCCTGATGTCAGGCAGAGGCATATTCATGGCTTGGAGGGTTTTATATACTGTAGTGCCACAACAGAACCTTAGTTGTATTGCTTTTTTCACGGTTTCTTTCCTCCACCGTATCCCACCTTTTTTTGATTGCCCAAGTGCTCTAATTTGGTCTATGTTGAAGATTTTTTTAAACTTTAGATTAATCAAATTGTGTTGTTTTTTTTATGCCGAATTAATCCTTTTCTGGTTTACCAGAGCCCTCTCTGCTCTCTTTCTTAGTAATCTCTCCCTTCTCAGTTGCCTCATTAGATCCTCCACGTGAGCCCGGTCACAACTGGCCCTTGGCAGTCTGGTCCCTGGAGCACCTGACCCTGGCAAACTGGCCTCTTCATAGCTGACCCCTGACTGACTGGCTCCTGGCACACTGATCTCTGGTAAGGTGGCCTCTTGATTGTCGGCCCCTGACATACTGGCCCCTGGCAGTCTGCTGACATCTGTCTCACTCTCTCTGTCTGTTATGTCCCTTTCATTCCCTTGGAACTCCACCTCAATATCTCCCTGAATCTCTGTAACAATAACAAGGCAATTGCTGTTATATGTGTATGCTGCCTTTACATGTGCACCTATTGTCATTTAAGGGTACACTACACTCCTATAGTGACATTCATCTAAGTTCGTCTATTGGCAATGTTAAAGTATGAAGAAATCTGTAGATTATCTACATGTGGTATATGAGTCTTCAGAGAATCCCTTAACCCTGGTAGTTTTGAAGCTGTATAATCTGAAGGTTGCATTAGGAGTGTAGTCTATCCTTGAATTATATAACATGGGAAACATTGTTAGCTTCATATATCATACCAATGTTTGATGTGCCATAATGGGTGTGGTCATCATTCCTGACAGCTGGAGGCATACTCCTTGACGTGGAGTTCCTCCTTTTCGGCTTAGGCCGATGTATAAATACTGTTGGAACAGCATCTGGCCTCAACCTCAAATTTCCTCCTGATTTGTTGCCAATATATTGATCGTCTTCAAAGTGTACCTGTAGGTAGGTAGGTTTGATCAGTTTCCTCTGCACACTTCAAATGTCATTGAAGAGTCATAATTCTCTACACTTGGAAATATGATGCCCTTTAAAATGTTAATACAGATGTAGCGCTTCATTTCAGACGCCTACCCGTGCGGGTCCGTGATCGGCACGGGGTGGGCCCCTGCTGAAATGGAAAACCCCCCGCAGGACTTGAAATGCCCCCTTGATAAATACATTTAATTATAAAGAAACCAGCTGCAATGGATCATGGATCCACCAGGGGAGCCGTGATTAAAAAGCTGCCACACTGGAACTCATGTGAAATAAACAGCTGATCTACAGGTATCTGATATAGCGGATATTTGTTAAGATCCATATGTCACGGATAGGATCATATTCTGTGCTAAATAAGAGACATGTAATCATTTACTAAACATCACCATGTTTTTATTTAACAAAATAATGTTTAATTCACGTTGGCGTAAGTACAAAACCATCGCTATGTTTTTAGATTAGGAAATGCATCCAGGCTCAAACAAACGATTTTCAATCATCATCCTCACGATCATTTAATGTATCATATGTTCGCGAGTTGAAATGAATGCACTAAATGTAATCCACGTGAGTTTACAACAACAAAAATAATCGCTTTGTTTTTATATCACATCCGACCGGAGGAAAATGCAGCACGGGTCTCACTACCGATCATCCTAATCCCACGGGCAAACAATAATATGTACAGTGTTAATAGTTTACTGTATTATTAGTATTATTAGTGTCTAATATTACTGGGGATTTCGGAATGGTAGCCTACTGGATTTTGATTTATTGTATCGGCTTCATATCACAATATATTCCCGAAGTCTGAAATGCAAAAATGTCCCACATTAGGGCAATTCACCCTACATTTAATCATTCAAACGAAATCATATTTCGTTTCTTTTTAACGAAATAAATGTGGTTTAATCCACATAATTTACTGTGTTAATTGTTTACTGTAGTATTGTGCACATTACTTTTCGCTGCTTGTTGCACCTGGTTAGAAGCTAAACTGCATTTCGTTGTCTCAGTACCTGCAATATGTGCAATAACAATAAAGTTGAATCTAATCTTGAGCAGGAACAAATGTATTTAGGCTACTTAGTACATATCTGACATAAACAATTAAACACATTTGTGCATTCTTTAAACCGAGTCAAGCCGAGTCCGGAGGTGGCGGCACAATAAAGTGTGCACCTGATTGTTTAACTTGAAAGTGCCTTATGACATTTAATCATTCAAACAAAATCATATTTCGTTTATTTTTAACGAAATAAATGTGGTTTAATCCACATAATTTACTGTGTTAATTGTTTACTGAAGTATTGTTTAACTTGAAGGTGCCTGATGTGAACATTTCCAGAAGAACTCTAGCTTGAATGGCCTTTGTATGTATACAGTAGGCCTACAGTATAGCCCAACCATGTACACCTTCCTTTTTTCCCGTCCAAAGTTTGAATTGGAGAAAGGTAATGGTTGTCGATGGTGCTTTTATAGCCTATTGTATAATAACTGTGATTTATATTGCTTTTCAAATGCATATGACCACCCATTTACACTGCTCTTCCCGTCAAGAATATGAATAGAACTTAGATAGATCACTTTACATTTCTGCAAATTAATTTGTAATCACACACGTCTCCCCGTCCCGAAAATGATAAATAAAATAAAAAGAGGAAACAATTTTCAAGTTCAGTTTTCAACGTTTTATTTAAAATAACTGACATAACAGACACCATACTGTAGGCCTATCTGCTGCGGAAACCAGGACGAGCTATTTCGGGATCTGTTTTTCGGGGGCTCCTCAGTCTCTCATTTACCCGGCTCCTGATCTTATGCCACTGGTCAATGTTCAGATTTGGGAACCAATTGGAAACATAGGACTCAATGTTTTTCAACCTCTTGACGGGAAAAAAGGAAGGTGTAAATGGTTGAATGATGAATAAACAGTGAGGAGGGGTACAGTATGAATACACTAGATATACACAGCAGCCCAGCCTGTGAGCAGTATGAACACCAATGAGCGCTCAGCTCGAGATACCAGTCGAGAGAGAGAATGATATATCTGCATTTACTCTTTTGGTTTGATTAGGACACATCCTGGGGATTGTGTTTACAAACATAGACCAGACCATTCACCAGCCCCCACCCCCCATGTTGCCTATGCTGTCCTGTGTTGCGAACTCTTTGTTTAAAACGAATTGGCCATCGGAATGTGTGGAGGAATTATCCCAAGGGTCACATTCCACAAAGTATAATGGCTCCCCCCAAAGTATAATTTGTGTGTTTTTTTGTTTTTTTTTATCAGTGAGCACTCATTTGCATTGGTGGCAATGAGTGCTCAGTGAGTAAAAAAAACTTAAAAAACCATAAATTATACTTTGGGGGGAGCACCTGGCAGCATGCCACCGAATATCCATAGATGGACCGGAATCGGAACACTTTCCATACCAGAAAGCCCTGGAGAGGTTTTTTGACAAGCCGCGACTGATCCACTGCTCAAACAGGCTGTGCCGTCTGTGCAACCATTAAGTTTGTTGCTCATTTCATTCACCAGTTTGTATATAGTTAAAATAAAGTTATCCGGTGATTGACGATCAGATACCAGTGTGGAGTTTTCTGTCTTAAATTTGATATAGATCATGTTCTTTGTTGGTTTGTGAGGATGTTCATACACACTTGGTAAGATGTGTGTGTGAAAGAAGACCACAAAAAACAGCAGTGACTGCTCTCAGCTGTTTAACACTTAAAGACCTAGACACCATCACCAGTTGTAGGTTGTTTGAAGTGCAGTGTTACTATGAAAATTCACTAGAATGCAGGAATTGAGAAAAAAAATCTCAACACCCCGAGTCGTTCCCCCAAAGTACATTTCATTTCTGCGGGAATCACTGATATATTTACCATTCAATAACGCAATCGCTGCTGTCTGTCTGTCCCATAGAAGAACATGACAGCGCAGCGCAACTATACTACGGACGTGACTGCCCTGGCAGTGACAGCAACATAGCCTGCTTGTGCTACCACACTTTCCCCTCAAAATATCGTTAAATAACGAAACTTGTAAATAGTGCCAATCCATACAAAGTGTAACCACATCATGTAAATATGAAAGCAATCTTTAAAAAATAACAGCGTTGGTTTAATCTATGACTATTTTGACCATGTTTGTGCTGTTTTTGCCATAGAGAAGCATTGCCACGGAAGTGCGTTTGGAACTATCCCGGTATACAGAAACCACGTGACCGGCTGGCGGCGACATCAAAGAGTGTCGTAACTCTTATCTCTCTAGGGCTCTGGAGATGACCACGTATAATGGGTTGGAGCACTAGCCAATAGAAGCATGAGTTTTACGTAGTGATGTCATTATGTTACAATAGTAAACAGTCCAATAGAGGCATTTCAGGGAGTGGGGGGAGTGTGGAAGAACCCACTGTTCACTGTGACCCTTGCTCTCTATTACAGTTAATTCAGTGTACAATGTAAAAACAGCATTTGCACTTCAGTGGTTTCCTGTTCAGAAATTACAACATTTTACCTCGTCCTGAACGCCGCTATTTTGGATCCCCTCCAAGGCAATGTAAAAAATAAATGACTTAGATATAACTGCAGTCAGGGTCAGTCTTTGACATAGGCGGTCGCCTAGGGTGCCAGATCTGGGAGGGAACAAAAACATTACTGACTGCAGGTCTATAAGTAAGACCATAGCCCATATTAAATTACTGGAGTGAATGTATTAAAGTGTGAAGCGGCTGGGATGAGGATCAGCACCTCCAAATCTGAGGCCATGGTTCTCAGCAGGAAACCGATGGACTGTCCACTTCAAGTAGGGAATGAGTCCTTACCCCAAGTGAAGGAGTTCAAGTATCTCGGGGTCTTGTTCTCGAGTGAGGGAACAATGGAGCGTGAGATGGGCCGGAGAATCTGGGCAGCGGGAGCGGTACTGCAGTCGCTTTACCGCACCGTTGTGACGAAAAGGGAGCTGAGCCAGAAGGCAAAGCTCTCTGTCTACCGGGCCATTTTCGTTCCTACCCTCACCTATGGTCATGAAGGATGGGTCATGACCGAAAGAACGAGATCGCGGATACAAGCGGCCAAGATGGGTTTTCTCCGCAGGGTGGCTGGTGTCTCCCTTAGGGATAAGGTGAGAAGTTCGGTCATCAGGGAGGGAGCCGCTCCTCCTTCGCGTCGAAAGGAGCCAGTTGAGGTGGTTCGGGCACCTAGTTAGGATGTCACCTGGGCGCCTCCCTAGGGAGGTGTTCCAGGCACGTCCAGCTGGGAAGAGACCAAGGGGTAGACCTAGGACCAGGTGGAGGGATTATATCTCTTCGCTGGCCTGGGAGCGCCTTGGGATCCCCCAGTCAGAGCTGGTTGATGTCGCCAGGGAAAAGAAAGTTTGGGGCTCTCTGCTGGAACTGCTACCCCCGCGACCCGACCACGGATAAGCGGGAGAAGATGGATGGATGGAATGTATTAAAGCCCAATACGACGGACGGATGGATAGATATTCTTTATTGATCCCAAACTGGGAAATTATTTTATAACAGCAGCAGCAAGTTATCAAACAGAAAATAATATAATATAATAAATTAATCAAAGTACTAAACTGATTTAGGAAAAATTAGCAAACATAAGTGTTGGTAGTTTATTTTATTTTTGATGCAATGAGTGAGAGGGTGAAGACGTCCAAATTCACCACATGCAAGGTTTTTGAAGGACAATAACTGGGTAGACAATGGTTGAGTTGAAACAATAGGTGTAGAGTTCTGTGTGAGGTGGCGGTTTTGAAGAGAGTGACTGCTCTGGCAGCAATGATTTCCTGTATCAGTCATGGAGAGACGAGTGGAGAGACAGCCAGCTCTCCCTCTAACAGACTGAATCAACTCTGTGTGTCCAGTAGCTGGTGGAGCGGCTGGTAAGGTTAATCCATAGTGGATCCAACAGTCTATTCAGCGTCCACCACGACTTGAAATGTGTCTACTTGGAAGCTATCTACAGATCCAGACTTCTTAATCAGTTCAATAAGTCTGACCGTGCATTTTCTTTGTTCAGTTGCAGCAAATGTACATATTTTGTAAGATGCTGTTCAAACAAGATACAGCTCCAGAACAGGTTACACAGGAGCTATTCAAATAAATCACTCCCTGACTCAATTGACACCAACCAGGATTGGGAGGGTTACTTTAAAAATGTATTCCATTACAATAACTGGTAACCTGTAAAAAACTTAATCTGAGAATGAACATATAAAAGTAATGTAACCTGATGACTTTACATTACGTTTGGATGACCTCAATATCAATGCAAATAAATACAAGAGAAGAATGATTTCAATAATATGTTTTTACTTAAGTGTATTATGTAAAACAGCAGAACAATGTGACCTTAGAAAAGAAACCAAGATATTTAGGATAAAAATGTATTGTATTGGTAGTAAAGCCTGCCTCAGCATATTCAGGCAGTAGCCTATACAACAACACTCACCCCTAATTTCCACCGGGTCCGTCTGCGCTGCGTTACGGCTGCACCGCGGCGTTCGCAGGGATCGCGGCCACTCTAGTCAATGTGTGCTATTCCACCACACGTGGCGCGTTACGGCTCAGAAGCGTCTCGGCGCAGGGCTTCTCTAAAATTAGGATGAATCCTATTTTTTACGCGACGCAGCCGTAAGGTAATGTCGGGCAGGCAGGAAGTGGAACGTTCAGAGCATATATAGCATATATATATATATACACACACAAACTAATTTTGCAGACCCTATCCTATGGGCTCAGAACAGTACACACATGCACACAGAAGGATTCACACTTGTGTTTTTCAATGCACACACAAATGTGATCCGTTTCATATACAGAAAAAAGTTTGACATATGTATTTGTGATCCTCACATATTTGTTTTCCGTTGAAATCCCCTGAACCTGCAAACACAAACCGCTTTCTGTGCACGGATCGCTGTGCATTTGTGTGTGGGTTTTTTGAGACTCCCCTGACAGTCACCCCATTCGTACTTGTAATTTTTTCTATCTATAGCCAATCAGATGTCTCCTTCATTCTAAGCCAATCACATGAGTGCGCCCCCACGAGGGTATGATTTATGGCATTTAACTTGTTGAGATGCCCAAATATGTCTGCGAGGTAAGCCAGCCTGGCGCATCACCTCTCATCCGCGAGCTTGTCTTTATGTGGGACAACGTGTTCGCGTGAAAACTCCAAAAGCTCTTCCCGAAGCTCATAAAGACGGGATAGGACTTTCCCCCATGACAGCCAACGTACCTCTGTGTGGAGGATCAGGCTTTGGTGGTCGGCTCCCATCTCGGCGCACAGCTGGGAGAAGAGGCGAGATTTCAGGGGCCTTGATTTGATGTAATTCACCATCTGCACAGCCTGATTCAGCACCTCAGTCAACTCCGGGGGCATGGTTTTGGCAACTAATGCCTCTCGATGCAAAATGCAGTGGTTTGTCACGATATGTGGGTTTTGTGCTCTCACTTAAGCAATAAATCCTTTCACTCTCCCCGTCATGCTTGCCGCACCATCTGTGCAAAGACTGACGCACATATTCCAGGTCAGACTGTTCTCTTTTAAATAGGTATTAGTTACCCTGAATATTTCTTCTCCCGTAGTATGGCTTTCCATTTCTTTGCAGAAGAAAAACGTCTCTTTGATAGAGTCAGCATCAACATATCTGACGTTTGCCAGAAGTTGGGCAGCCCCACTTATGTCAGTAGATTCGTCTATTTGTAGGGAAAATCTGCCGCTCGCCTGCAGTTTCTCTGTCAAATTTTGCTCAATGTCTTCTGACATGTCGTCGATTCTTCTTTTGATTGTATTATCAGACAACGGCACTTTGGATAGCTCATTTGCGGCATCTGGACCGAGGATGAGTGTCTCCGCTATTGTGTGACGTTTCTTCTGCTTTGCAATGAGCTCCGCTAGCATGTAACTAGCCTCCATTGCCTTTTCAGACACTTTCACACAATCCAACAAACGGTCTTGCTGCCTCTGGTTCAGATCCTGCGCTCTTTTGAAGTTGGCCAAGTTTCTCTGAACATGGATGGGATGTTTGGTTTCCAAGTGCCTCTTCAGCTTGCTTGGAACCATGTTCGCATTAGCTAACTTCTCCCGACAGACGACGCACTCGGGCTGAGGATTGTTGACATCCCCGGTTCAACTGAAGCCATAAGACAGGTAACTTTCATGATACTGTCTGCTGACAGTTTTTTTCCTCTTTTCTTTCGGTGGTGTGTTGTCGGCAGTCTCTGCACTGGTGGTTGGTGGTTTGCTCCGCACAAGAAAGCGCTCCATTTTCCCTCTTGCGTGTTTCTCTGTTTTAATGTTGTCCTTCAGCCTTTGATGTGTCACGGTCTTATAATTCCCACCTGTGCAACTGCGTTAACAGCGAAATATGGGGTTCTGTGAGGATTTTTTTTAAATAATTGTTTTTAGATATAGAGTTTGCCTCTATTATGAAATGAGTGCATACAAAGTACTGACATAGTAAATAAAAAAATAATTATTTTTGTGTAGTTGTATATTGCAATAATAACGTATGGTTGTCACAAAATCCCACGGCACACCCGGACTTGCCTCACGCCACACCGTTTGGGAACCACTGATGTAGAGATCTGAGTCCAGCGGGCTGCTTGTGTTTCTCTTCCTCACAGGACATCATATGACCAGCAGATCCTGTGTGAACACACTACGTTAGTCAGTGGACGTCCGACAACATGCACACTAACTTATATTGCAGCTATAGGCTAAACTTTGGTTTAAATTGCGTGAATAAACTAGCTAGAGAGCTAAAGTTAATTGCATTCATCCAATGTCAGAAGGATTACCTTTTAAAAAACGTTGTAATGCTTTTCTTTCATTTCAATTTGAGTAAAATATTGAAGATATAACATTGTATTTTTTTCTTTTTACACTGACTCAAATATAATGAAAAGACTACGTCAGTCGAAGCTCAGCTTTGGTACGGAAGAGACAGGACAGGCAGAGAGAGAGAGAAAGTGATGGAAGTCATGGAGGAACTGCAGGTACAGTCACACAAAAGTATGTAGGCTTAATAACCCCATCTATCTATTTATCTATCCATCTATAACAATAGTCTTCATTTACAATATAGACCAGGGGTACTCAAACTTTTTTGTTAAAGGTCCACTTGTGAATTTTATACAAGGTCAATAGTCCGGATCAATGCCAGTAAACGAAAAATACAAATGATTTTGAATACAAATAAAATAAAAGAAGCCTCCCATGAGTAAATAAGCTATAAAGTAGATTTTAAAAACGTTTTATAGAATACAAAGCTCACTGCAGGACGTTGTAGAAATGCGTGTGTGCACCACGACTAGGGCTGCACGATTTTGGGAAAAAAAATCTAATTGCGATTTTTCTGACAAATATTGCGATTGCGATTTGCGATATTTGTTTTTAAGCAACCCAACGGAAGTTTATTATAAAATGCGGCCATAACTCCGGCTAGGAAGGTCGTATCAACGTGCTCCCGTCTCTAGCACCCTCGCAGCCCGAGCTACGAGTGAAAGAACTAAACATACATGAAACTTCCGTTGGGTTGCTTTAAAGTCAAGCTTCAGTTTAAGATTCACCCTGTAATAGAAACATGTGATGGAGCATTACTAACCTGACCCAGATGGTTTGTTTCACCAAACCATCTAGAGGTCCATTGGAAGCCATTTGGAAAGGGCAGGCACTTTCAAAAGCACTTGGCAGGTGATTGGATCAATCTGTCTATCACCTTCTATCATGGGCTACTTCTGATTGATTAACAATGGCTGGTACATGTGGAGCACAGCACTTCTGATTGGTGTGGATGACTGACACACAATAATAAAAAAAAAAAAATAGTTAAAAAAAAAAAAGTAAGAAGAAAAAAAAATAAAGTAAAAAAAAATCGCAGGCTTTGCGATTTGATAATCGCATCATTTAAAATCGCGATTTCAATTTAAAATCGATTAATCGTTCAGCCTTAACCACGACCAAGGTAATTCACTTTACATTAGGCGCATTCACACCGCAGTACTTTTCCCACAAAGGTTCATGAGAACTTAGTTCATGAGAACTCTTTAGTTCTCGAGAACTTAGTTCATGAGAACTCTTTAGTTCTCGAGAACTTAGTTCATGAGAACTCTTTAGTTCTCATGAACTAAACTAAACAAAACATGGCATAACTTGAAACGGTAGCACAGAAAACAACAACACAAAAACTGACCGTGAGAAACATGGAGGAAGACCGGAGAGACAAACATGAAGCGTGACGTGAAGGGAGGACAAACAAACAATGAACCGACAGGGGAACACAGGAAGAGACAAGACTAAATACAGGGAGGAGTAATCACGAGACGAGAAACAGCCGGGCAGGGGAGGCAGAAACACAAGGGCGACGGGTGAACACAATCAGACAATCAGACACACCAGGGAAACTAACGACAGGAAGGAAAACACAGAGAGAAGGACCAGACAAGAAACAAGGAGGAAAACATGAGACAGGAAGAACAGAACAGCAAAAATAAATGTTAAGTTAGTGTGCTATGTGTTGAGTGTATTTTATTGTATTTTCCTTCTCTGTAGTGTACTCCTAGTGGTTTTATGATACTGAAAACTGTATATTTCAACCTTAGTAGCCATAGTGCAGGCTCCAGCACAATCCTCTGTATTGGAACCATGTTCACTTACATTGTCCCTTTCAAATGAAATGGAAATAGTAAACAATAGTGGAAGCTATCCCCAAGAACAACATTCGAAAGCTTAATATGAGGAATTTGAATTATATAAAGTGAAAGCATTTTTAATTGTTAATATGTTACTGTTATAAGTTTCACTTTATTATCTATCCTCAGGATCCTTTCTTAAGTTTCTGGCACCAGCAGCAGCAACGGAAAAGGATAAGGTGCCCCCTCCAAATGCTGATGATGGTAAGTTAAGTATTCCACTTTTAATTGATTATACTGTGCATTGCACTCCAAAGATTCCTTGTAACATGATATTCCCTGTTTCTTTTTTGGTCATAGCAGTTCAGTCAACATCTACCTCCAGTGGGGCGTCAATATCTACCTTGAGTGGGGCGTCAACATCTGCCTCCAGTGGGGCGTCAATATCTACCTTGAGTGGGGCGTTAACATCTGCCTCCAGTGGGGTGTCAACATCTGCCTCCAGTGAGGCGTCAATATCTACCTTGAGTGGCGCGTCAACATAAATTGTAAATAAAAAGACAATAATTGCAGCTGTTATTTCTGTAGCCAGTATCCCTGCAGTAAATCAATGAAGGATTAAACGGGTAATATTAATACATTATTAAAGGGCTGTTTCAGTTATATATCCCCCTTTTCTTTTTTTTCGAGCAGCATATACAATACAGTCCATCTGATAAAGTAAGTCATTGTCCCTCAGAACACAATCTGCTGCCTTTTAGAACCTGCCATCTGACTCATGACCCATAAATACAAATGCTACATAATTGCATGGGTATAATTTAGCACGGGTGAGACAAACAAATCAGTCTGTTTTCCATCTTCAAGGTGGTGTTCACCTCTGGCCGTGCGATTGCTAATGCAGCGGCACTTCCACCATTAGATCTGTTCCCTGAAATGGCAGTAAACATCGTCTTTGAGGAGAATGCAAATGCTGGGCGTAGAGGTGGATCCATCAGTTTAATGACGTGTTCATAAGACAGTTAGTGAATATCAAGATGATGGCTGCAGCTACAGCTGCCTCTAATTGTAGGGCTGGGAAGAATGGCTTCTTGCTAGATGGGGATTAACTTCAAAGAGACACCATTAATTCACTTTCTTTCCATCCTTCAATACTTCTGTTCTTCTTTCTCCTTTCCCACCCTCTTCACTCTATCCGTGTTCCCTTTGTTTGCTTTGCCCCACCTTTATCCCTTTATTTAGCATTCTGTTACAGTACATCTGTTTTTCTCTCCTGCCCTTAATTGCTCTTTCTGAGTGTTAAGCAGGTATGTGTGAGGCGACATGGAATGGGATCAAAATGCAGACAATTAAACATAAAGGAACAGCTAAGAGGTTTATGTTATAAATAAGCTCGATGGCAAGTCCAAACAGAAGTATGAATGAGTCGACAGGAAAGCAGGAATGGGGCAGGGAAAAGTTCTCTAAGGTACCTATAAGTGAGGGTTCTAGTGCAGATAGTGAGGTATGAGTCTACAGGGCCGTATCCAGGATTTCCTAAATACCGTGGTCCAAACATGTCAGGGGGGTTCGGGGGTATACCCCCCGAGATTTTTGGGATTTTCATGATCTAGTTAGGTGCTTTTTAAGTCTTGTGGGGGGTCACAAATTGGATAATACACTGAACAAAAATATAAATGCAACACTTTTGTTTTTGCTCCCATTTTTCATGAGATGAACTCAAAGATCTAAAACATTTTCTATATACACAAAATAACCATTTCTCTCAAATATTGTTCACAAATCTGAAAATCTGTGATAGTGAGCACTTCTCCTTTGCCGAGATAATGAGGGCATATCAAGATGCTGATTAGACAGCATGATTATTGCACAGGTGTGCCTTAGGCTGGCCACAATAAAAGGCCACTCCGAAACGTGCAGTCTTGCTTTATTGGGGGGGTCTGGGGGCGTCTGGGGGAGTCCGAAAACCAGTCAGTATCTGGTGTGACCACCATTTTCCTCTCGCAGTGCAACACATCTCCTTCGCATAGAGTTGATCAGGTTGTTGATTGTGGCCTGTGGAATGTTGGTCCACCCCTCTTCAATGGCTGTGCGAAGTTGCTGGATATTGGCAGGAACTGGAACACGCTGTCGTATACGCCGATCCAGAGCATCCCAAACATGCTCAATGGGTGACATGTCCGGTGAGTATGCTGGCCATGCAAGAACTGGGATGTTTTCAGCCTCCAGGAATTGTGTACAGATCCTTGCAACATGGGGCCGTGCATTATCATGCTGCAACATGAGGTGATGGTCGTGGATGAATGGCACAACAATGGGCCTCAGGATCTCGTCACGGTATCTCTGTGCATTCACAATGTCATCAATAAAATGCACCTGTGTTCGTCGTCCATAACATACGCCTGCCCATACCATAACCCCACCACCACCATGGGCCACTCGATTCACAACATTGACATCAGAAAACTGCTCACCCACACAACGCCACACACGCTGTCTGCCATCTGCCCTGAACAGTGAAACCCGGGATTCATCCGTGAAGAGAACACCTCTCTAACGTGCCAGACGCCATCGAATGTGAGCATTTGCCCACTCAAGTCGGTTACGATGACAAACCGGAGTCAGGTCGAGACCCCGATGAGGACGACGAGCATGCAGATGAGCTTCCCTGAGACGGTTTCTGACAGTTTGTGCAGAAATTCTTTGGTTATGCAAACCGATTGTTGCAGCAGCTGTCCGAGTGGCTGGTCTCAGACGATCTTGGAGATGAACATGCTGGATGTGGAGGTCCTGGGCTGGTGTGGTTACACGTGGTCTGCGGTTGTGAGGCCGGTTGGATGTACTGCCAAATTCTCTGAAACGCCTTTGGAGACGGCTTATGGTAGAGAAATTAACATTCAATTCACGGGCAACAGCTCTGGTGGACATTCCTGCTGTCAGCATGCTAATTGCACACTCCCTCAAAACTTGCGACATCTGTGGTTCCCAAACGGTGTGGCGTGAGGCAAGTCCGGGTGTGCCGTGGGATTTTGTGACAACCATACGTTATTATTGCAATATACAACTACACAAAAATAATTATTTTTTTATTTACTATGTCAGTACTTTGTATGCACTCATTTCATAATACAGAGGCAAACTCTATATCTAAAAACAATTATTTAAAAAAAATCCTCACAGAACCCCATATTTCGCTGGTAACGCAGTTGCACAGGTGGGAATTATAAGACCGTGACACATCAAAGGCTGAAGGACAACATTAAAAAAGAGAAACACGCAAGAGGGAAAATGGAGCGCTTTCTTGTGCGGAGCAAACCACCAACCACCAGTGCAGAGACTGCCGACAACACACCACCGAAAGAAAAGAGGAAAAAAACTGTCAGCAGACAGTATCATGAAAGTTACCTGTCTTATGGCTTCAGTTGAACCGGGGATGTCAACAATCCTCAGCCCGAGTGCGTCGTCTGTCGGGAGAAGTTAGCTAATGCGAACATGGTTCCAAGCAAGCTGAAGAGGCACTTGGAAACCAAACATCCCATCCATGTTCAGAGAAACTTGGCCAACTTCAAAAGAGCGCAGGATCTGAACCAGAGGCAGCAAGACCGTTTGTTGGATTGTGTGAAAGTGTCTGAAAAGGCAATGGAGGCTAGTTACATGCTAGCGGAGCTCATTGCAAAGCAGAAGAAACGTCACACAATAGCGGAGACACTCATCCTCGGTCCAGATGCCGCAAATGAGCTATCCAAAGTGCCGTTGTCTGATAATACAATCAAAAGAAGAATCGACGACATGTCAGAAGACAATGAGCAAAATTTGACAGAGAAACTGCAGGCGAGCGGCAGATTTTCCCTACAAATAGACGAATCTACTGACATAAGTGGGGCTGCCCAACTTCTGGCAAACGTCAGATATGTTGATGCTGACTCTATCAAAAAGACGTTTTTCTTCTGCAAAGAAATGGAAAGCCATACTACGGGAGAAGAAATATTCAGGGTAACTAATAACTATTTAAAAGAGAAGAGTCTGACCTGGAATATGTGCGTCAGTCTTTGCACCAGTGGCGAACCGTCAGGGCCTTCAAGGTATTCAGAGAATACCCTGGAACACTCAGATAAAACAAACAAAAAATCGATTTAATTATATAAATAAAATGTAATAAAATGTATTTAAAATGAATAAATGAGAATCGTATATTTGTTGTTGATCTGTAATATTACAGTGTTACGTTGATTTGTTTGTCCTTCTCTGACCATGCACTACGCATTTCAGTAGAAAAGAAAGCAACCAATCAGATCTTGTTCTGGGTTTCTGGGTAGAATATCCTTCAACCAAGGTATTCTACATCCTTGATAGAATGCCCTGGCCGTTGCACTGAATGAGAGCGTACGTTTGGACTGACAGTTTGATCAACCAATCATATATTGATGCGGGGGGTGGGTGTGTCTACAGAAGGTCCAGTTGTGATGGCCACGGTTCGCCACTGCTTTGCACAGATGGTGCGGCAAGCATGACGGGGAGAGTGAAAGGATTTATTGCTAAGGTGAGAGCACAAAACCCACATATCATGACAAACCACTGCATTTTGCATCGAGAGGCATTAGTTGCCAAAACCATGCCCCCGGAGTTGACTGAGGTGCTGAATCAGGCTGTGCAGATGGTGAATTACATCAAATCAAGGCCCCTGAAATCTCGCCTCTTCTCCCAGCTGTGCGCCGAGATGGGAGCCGACCACCAAAGCCTGATCCTCCACACAGAGGTACGTTGGCTGTCACAGGGGAAAGTCCTATCCCGTCTTTATGAGCTTCGGGAAGAGCTTTTGGAGTTTTCACGTGAAAACGCTGTCCCACATAAAGACAAGCTCGCGGATGAGAGGTGGTGCGCCAGGCTGGCTTACCTCGCAGACATATTTGGGCATCTCAACAAGTTAAACGCCAAGGTTCAGGGCAGGAATGAAAACATTTTATCATTCACAGACAAGATTCGGGGGTTTATTCGCAAACTTATCCTGTGGCGCGAGGCTTTGGAACAGGGCTCCATGGACATGTTCCCGCTGGCATCAGCTGCGCCGCAGGCAGCTAGGGAGCGCGCTGTATATGCCGAACACCTTCAGACCTTAAAAGAGAGGTTTGAGCGCTATTTTCCACGTGTGGCTGACATCGAGGACTATGACTGGATCCGAGACCCATTCCACCAGGAATCTTCAACAGAAATGCTCACTATGAAGGAGAGAGAGGAGTGCGCAGAGCTTCGTGTGGACCGCACACTGAAACTCAAATTTAGTGAGCTCCCACTGGATCAGTTTTGGTTGGCTTCTGCATCGGAGTACCCAAGCATCTCCCACCACGCGATTGAGCAACTTCTTATTTTTCCCACTACCTACCTGTGTGAGTTGGCGTTCTCTACTCTGGTTTACATGAAGAACAACAGGAGGTCACGGCTCTCTGTTGAACAGGACTTGCGAGTGGCCCTCTCCTCAGTGCCACCAAGGATTAAAAACATCTGCGCGCCCCGACAGGCACATGTATCTCACTAATTTGTTAGTCGGCAAAATATTTACAATAGCACATGTTCCAATGCTGATTGCTGAAATGTTACATTTATAATTTGTAGTTCAGGACCATGGACAATGCAGCTTCCTTGCATTGACAGTTCTCTGTGCCTCATTTTTTATTTTGTGACCTGTCTGGTTTAAATGAGTGTGTTGCTGCTTTGATGAAGCCTAATTTGATAAAGTTTCAAATTAATTTCTGAAATATTTCGTTAATAAATATTTCATGAGTAATATCGTTGTCACATTTTATTTGGCATTAGTAAATAATTATGCACATTTACAGATATTTTACATGATATGAGTGATAACACGTGTTATAAGAACCACTGCTCTAGATACCTCATCACTCCTCCGCTGCTCCGGTACAATTACGGGCTGCGGTGGTTTGTTGATATGTCGTCTTCTTCTGTTTGCTTTAATCAAGGTTACGTAGTTCTGCAGCGCCCCCATCGGCAGTAAATGGAAGTACTACAAAGAATCCCGTTTCGTGCAATTATTTCACAAGTTTTGTTATATACACAGCTCGGAAAAAATTACAGAGGTCCGGACCTCGGTGACCTCAATGGTGGATACGGCCCTGGTCCTAATACTAGGATGTGTTAAATGCAGAGTCTGCATTTTACTGTGTCCGTGGTCTGATCCCTAGCCCCTGCAGTTTACATGTTGATGTATCCTTGGGCAAGATACTGAACCCCAAATTGCCTCCATGGCAGGGCCATAAGTGTGTACATATGTGTGAATGGAAGTCTCCTGAGCATGTGGCACCTTGTATGGCAGCCTCTGTAAGAATGTGTGTGAATGGGTGATTGCTGACTTAATACGTAAAAGCACTATGAGGGTCAAAAAGACTAATATAACCGCCGTCCATTTATCCACAATTTTTTTGCTGCATTATTCCTTATGATCAGAAGTAAAGACCGGCCACAATGTAACATGCCAGTTTGATTAAATTGACATGGACACATGATTTTGTCTTTCAAAATTCATTGACACCCATAGACTTTCCTCGTGTTGTGTTTTCCTTTGAACAGTGAACAGCTAAATCTGAAGAAAGGCAGCCAACTGGATTAATTCCTTCTTTACCTTATATCTCTGCTGAATAAAGAGGCTTTAAATATTCAAGCAGTCTTACCATTATCGGCCCTCTCTTCCATCCTTTGGCAGGTATCCACTGTTATCTTTGCTGAGAAGGAAATTATAGCTCAATCATCTGGCCCACAAGCTGTGTCAGCCCTGAACCCCACACCATCCCCCCCCCCCCCCCCCCCACCCCCAGCCTCTCTTCATCTTTATTACACAGGTTTGGGAGCTCCAGTACTTCACAGGCACATTAAAGTCAAAGTCTGAAAAAAAGCTCCAAATTAGATCAAGGCCAGAGACCCAAAGGAAGACCCATACATGCATGTTTTAATGTGTTAAAGGCAGTGCAGTGCGGTCAGGGGACGCAGAGCATTTCCTGTCAATGAAATACTGAAGCTGTTACAAACGTTTAAAAATAATAGAAAATACAATCAAATAAATATTTGAAGTACCATTTTTCCACTGATCTTTATTAGCTCCTCACTCTGATTGCGCAATCCCCAAGAAACTGTATAGAGCGTGGGCAATAAGTCTGTGCCTGATCTCTGTATTTTAACCAATGTAATGTTTGTAGACCACTGCATTACATGTCAGTATCCCTCCGCGTCTGACAAAAGCTACAACTGTTACATTACGTCCGCTACGAAACTAAGATGGAAACATGTAAGGCAGTGGTTCCCAAACTTTTTCTGTCAGGCCCCCTTGGTTAATTGGAAATATTTTCGGGCCCCCCAACCCGGTTCCCAGCTATATTGGTAGGATTAATTGTATATTGTTGTAAAAACATTACATTTTCTCTGCTAAGATACAAAGATCCAACTATAATTTTATATTTTATTATGGATTACACATGAACATGAAAAGTGCTTGTAATAGATACTGTGAATTAATTTGGCCTAATTAAAACTAGTCCTTCTTCCCTGAGTAGTAGATGTTTTAATTCAAATGTTTTTTATATTGAGACTGCCACTCTCAGTTCATTCTCAATGTTCAGCTTTGATCTGTATTTCGTTTTGATGGCAGCAACAGCAGAAAAGCCTGTCTCACACAAGTCAGATGTTGCAAAAGGCAGCAGTATGCCCACAGCTCTCTGACCAATGAGATATTTTCGAGCAGTGTTTGTTTCAATTTCTTACCGCGCCCTCCCTGCAGTACCTCCGCAACCCACCAGGGGTCGCGCCCTACAGTTTGAAAACCACTGATGTAAGGGATAATGTGCAGCAAGGACTTATTGACCGTTGTTAAGGACGCTCACATCTGCAGAAAGAAGTCCGGTCAATTTAACTGCATACAGTTGGGCTGTCCAAACTGGGACAAGAAAACAGCAGAGAAGTAACGGGGCAGAAACCCTCCTTTTTACGCAACGGTCCAGACATAGACATCAAACGGTGACACATATTCAGTTGCCAGTTACTTTGGCATTAGGGCAGGGATATCTAGATACTTTCCAAGGTTTGACATAATGAATTGTGCTACTTTTAAAGCAAGCAACGATGTTTTCAAATCTGTAATCAAAAAGGGGGTTGTCGACCCTCCGCTTCGCGTCGGGCCTTAACCACGTCCCTTAGCTGTGATATAATGACCATGTACCACAGCCTGTCGTGAGCTATTACTTAAACATACAAATATAATTATTACAAATAATGAACTTTGACTGCAACTGTGCAACAAAGGATACAGGAGGATACAAACAGCTAGCTAAACAGTAGGCTATGCTATGCATGCTACAGTAGCTTAAAACAAGTAGCTAATGACTACCTTACAGCTTGTGTTACACTGTATGCTGTAAGCAGCTGTTGTAAATGAAGCTGAACAAAAATGGCTACTTACCAGTAACTTGATAGATTATTAGGTTAAAATCCTGTTGTTCCACTGCTTTCAAGTGTTCCGCTTCCAAGATGAACGTAGATTGCTCCAACTCAACATGCGGTCTAGAAGAGTCCTGGCGTGTGTTCAGTTTTGAAACTTTACCGATGAAACTCAAAAGATATAAGTTACTCTAACTTCATATTTCCCTATAGTTGAGCGAACGCAGAAATATTTGTTTTAAATCGTTACATTTGTAAGTTACATTTTTTTTGTTATTTTCAGTTTGACCGACTTATTAAAATGAGTTGTTGAATTATGATCAGTAGAAATGGCCATGTCATGGGACCTTTAAAATAACTTCATTTGACCTTCCTGCAATGTTGCAATATAAATATATACTATGGTAATGACGTGACCGGCATACGCCTCTTATTGGCTTACCATGATATTCTTTCCTTGACTTTAACCAATCTCAACTCAAAACCAACGGATAAAAGCAACAGATACTAGCCAATCATAGGCAGAGTGTGCAGGGTCATAAAAAGAAGGTCCAAAGACATTATACAACAATATATGACAAATTATTCTGTTAGATAAAGGGAGAGTTTGTATTTTCAGAGCAATGGGCCCTTTGGAAAATGTGTGGTTGTTTGCAAACACTGGGCTGATGGTCAGATTGGCTTTCATTCCAATGAGACAAATTCCAAACTATTGGGGCTACTATAATTGACCATCAGAAGAACAATGACAAGTGTTTTCTCTGCCTCGTGTGCAGGTATAGGATAAGTCAAAGAACATGTCTGTAAAGATAGAGCTTTGAAACCCTATGCGAGATCATGACATGCCTATGATAATGGAACTGGGGTATGGTTTGTATGCATGCAACTCAGAACGTAACCCATAAACATTACAACAGTAGCTCAGTGAATAAAAACAAATCAATTGATGTACAAACGTTTACAAGGGTATAGCAGTTCTGTTCAAAGTTCAACAAAGTTACCTCATGCTGAATACGATGCATAGTGAATGTTTTGTCCATGATGGAGTGAAACATTTTTGGGATCAGAGCTGTGGATAGGAAGGAGACCAGATGGGACAGTTGGAAGTGTCTCCAATTTATTTCGATTTAAAGTGTATCTGCACGGCCAATACACTGCACCGGCATGTAGCTATGTACTTTCCGTGCGTAAAACATGTCCTTCAAAGAAGACTTCTGAAAGTAAACAGGTCTTTGTGTACACGTCTGGGAGTATAAACAAGGAGTCAACATGCTCACAATAAAAACTGATATTGTGCTTATGATGGAGTCATATACTGGCTTATATTATTTAATAGTTATCCATTTATTTTAATATTGTTTTTTGTTCATAGTAAGTCTTCCTTTCATTCAAGTTTATCAAATAAGTTGTTTTATGCCTTTGTTTTGGAAAGGCAGCTTTTGGGCACCGGGGGAGAGGAGACCTGGTAATTATACATTTGAGAAACAGGTGGTGGTGGACATCGCACCCGGTAGGCCTATGGTTTTTTACCATTGGGTAAGAACACGGACAAGAAAATGTTGTGCTTGTATACTGTGCCATCAAGAGAATAAATTGCACAACAATTATTTTTGCTCGGACCCTTTTTTCTATCCATGCGTAAAACTCGCTGACGGGTGCCTCTAAGCGGCACTTTGTTTGGAGTTTTATTTCTGTTTTTGGCCGCTTCAGCTTATGTTAATCACATGTTTACCATGTGTACTATTAGTTTAATATATTAGCATGCTAATTGTCACTAAAGACAAGTTATCCTCAAGGGGATGTCACTAGTTTCACACACTAAATGAGAGATGATAAACTGAAGGCAGAGTGAGTCACAGGTTGTGATACATTGATCAGCAATAGAGTGTAAATGTCACTGATTAATTGTTGAAGTAATCCAGTCGATCACCCCACATTGTGACCCGTCCTGTTTGACTCTGAGCACATCAAATTGAAGACTCAAGCTAACTCGGCCTCCCTGACCGTGAACATCCCAAACAGGGCGGGATACATGTTGTGTCAGAGGTCTTAGCAGCTTAGATCTCCCGGCAGCCCACACTAGGAAAAATGCTCAGCTCACAAATGAATCAATAGTGCTGAGGCCCAGCTTCAGGCAAGGCCAGGTATCGGGGGGAACGGGCGGGGGCTGTTGGTTCCCTGCCAGCATTCTAGAAGAGCCTCTGTATGCTCTCCTTTGTCATTTACACAGGGTAAGCAAGACCTCAGGGAGATGTGTCTGTTGCTTTCTTTTAACTAACGGCAATTAAACTGAGCAAGTTTTTCTTTCTCCCCTAATAAGAGTGGATGATTAACGGAGAGCTGGCAGCAGAGTGCCTCCAGAACAACAGCAGACAACCACAGCATCTCAAAGTGTCTGCCGAGCTGTTTTTTGTATGTCCTCCTTAAACAACTAACCAATGTGTCATAAAGCATCTCTCTGAATCCGGATATATAATGGAGAGAAAAAGTTTGCATTGAAAGGATTGCCAGGATCGCTCAATGGGCCCATTAGGGGAATAATGACAGGTAAAGGTATTCAGAGGCATGCATGCGCAGATAGCTGCTCTCCGATTGACTGGAACCAACTTTTGAATCTGCATCCTCCTACGGACATTTTGTGTTTATTGTATTTTGTGTGGGAGACAGACAGAGAGAGACGTGCTGCTATCATTTTGGGCCATCCTTCCCTTAATATATTAGCTAATTTAAATTCAATCATCCATTTTTCTAAACTGTTTATCGTGGTCAGGGCAGTGGGAGGCCAAAGCTGCATTATTGAATTTTCCCTCACCACATAGCTTTTTCTTCATATTTGTTTGGAGACAACAGGTAGGTAAAGTCAGTGTCGAGGCTGAAACTGAGCGCTCACGATGCAGCGAGCACCCATCCTGCTGACATACCCTTGAGCTAAAGCCCTTTCTCTTGCTATGCAGACAACCCTTTGTTCTAACCTCCCTGTGGAAACGCAAGGAAATAAGAAAGACGTTTTAACTTAATCTTTGCATTTTGTTCCACTGTGGCCTGACCTGAGTTCTCTCTCCAGTATACACTCAATACGGCAAACATTTATCTTGACTTCTGACCCGGGTAAATGCTGCAGGCTACATTATTTGATGAGACTGAAACAGTTTATTATTAATTATTAATGCTTTGGTGATGATTATTCCAACAACACAGTGATGTTTTCAACTAAAGTTGAGTTACTCAGTTATAGCTACAGTGTTTTCAAAGGTTACCGTGCGTACTGTGCAGGGTTGGGTTGTAACCAGTGGTGTAGTCTACGTGATACGCTGGTATACGCCGTATACCCACTAGAAAATGCCAGTGATTTCCGTATACCCTCTTAAAAATGAGCGATGATACATAACAACATCATTTTGTGACTGCGCTTTCACACTTTCGCCTCTTCTGTGTTAATACTTTTGGACGTCTGGGGCTTCCGTCGCCTGTGGCCTGTTGCTAAGCAACAGCAACACACTTTGTTCGGCTCTGACAAACCCCACGTTTCTCTAACGTTATCAGAATCTGATCTGTCCACCATTCAAGTTCCCGGAGCGCTAAACAGGAAGCAAACATGAAACGAAAACAGACGACAATATTTCAATGTTTTCCGAAGTTTTCCCCTATTACCACTACAGAAGAAGAGCCAGGTCAGGCGGCTGTCCTAAAGGTGACAGAGAACGAGCCCGGCGCTACCGCAAATGTACCCGGTAAGTGAAATTAGCATGGTTATCATTAACGTAACTGTAGCTAACAGCTAACTTGATCAACGTTAGTGTGGTGGATCAATGGAAGAGAAAGGGAGCGAGATACTGTGTGTGTGTGTGTGTGTGTGTGTGTGTGTGTGTGTGTGTGGTGTGTGTGTGTGTGTGTGTGTGTGTGTGTGTGTGTGTGTGTGTGTGTGTGTGTGTGTGTGTGTGTGTGTGTGTGTGTGTGTGTGTGTGTGTGTGTGTGTGTGTGTGTGTGTGTGTGTGTGTGTGTGCGCAGTCATAAACAGAACACAATGTTTATATTATCTCCTTGTTTCGGACACAGATGAGAGCTCCTGGCCAGCCTTGTGGACTGAAAGTCAGGCTATGGAATTTAAGAACAGGCATCCTTGGTTAGAGTGGAGGGACAGAAAGTTAGGTAAATGTCAGCACACATGCAAAGGAAGCTGATCTAAACAACAGAAATTCATAAAGTCAATGACTATGCAAATGAGAGTTAATGGTCATGTTAGTTCATGGTCATGTTAAAAGTGCATTTAAAACATTTGCACCATTACATTACTATATGTTAGTTATCAGTAGTTGTCAAATAATTAGCTATTGAAAAGTGGAACATTTTTCTCCTTTTATCTGATTTCCATGCGTTTGTTAGCCATGATCTAAATATTGTAAGCAGTTTATTAAATACTTTTGAGTAAATCTTGGCTCTTTTCTGCAGATGTTATTGGTAAAAACGTGTATTATGCTAATTAGTCATGGTTTTGTTTATTTCCAGGTTGTGCTCTTTGCAGCGCTACAAAATCAACCGGTGTCCTCACAGAACAACGAGTGTCTATGTCTGAGGAGTGGGTGCACTTTAAGATCCAGTCCTCAGATTCAAGCAGATCAACATCTCTGGCCTCTTTGAGAAACAAGATTAGACGACATGAGACGTCCAGAGCACACAAAATACCCCAGGAGCTCACGGAGAAGGGTGGACAGGATGTAGTTGGAAATGTGGTGAGAGCTGTGTCAGAGACTGTGTTTGCAGAGACAGATTCTGTATTCAGAACAGCATACTATCTTGCGAAGATGAACCGACCTTTTACTGACCATGATAGTCTCATTGAGCTTCAGGAAACAAATGGTGCAAACATGGGCACTAGTCTGCACTCAAGGTACAGTTCCACAACAATTGTAGAACACATAGCAAAAGAGATGCAGAAAAAAATAGTTCACAGTATTGTGACGTCTTCAAGCAAGTTGTCTGTTCTCATTGACGAGGCTACATCTGCAGGGCTTGTGGACTAACACAGTGAACCCAGTATGGACATGTTGAGTGCTTTTTCAACCCTCATTTATTGAGGTGAAGCTTATTTGTTAATTTGTTTCTTGTTTGAAGCTAATTTGTCTTGTAGCACTTTGAGGATGTTTGCTTGTTCATTTAAGCTGATACAGTACATAGTTTGACAATGATTTATGGAAGATAATAGGGCTGAACAAGTTTGAATAAATATCTAATGCATTGAAAAATATGTTAAAAATGATTATTGTGTGATATTTGTGCAGATCTATGCGAAACAAATATGTTTTTTTAAGTGTAGAATATGATGTGTGGGCCAGGACATCTGTAGCATGACCATATTTATTGTATATTACTTGAAAATTGCAGCAGGCCATATTGAGATTTTGATAAAAATGTCGATTAATTGTTCAACCCTAGAAGATAAGTGGGCTTTTTCCATCATTGTTCATTCTTTTATTTTTTTATTGTTAATGTCACTGGCAGTTAAAAGTCACATAAAAATGCTTATAATACATTGACATGTTGAGAACACATAACCAGTCTCAAGACTAGTTATGCA
Source organism: Gymnodraco acuticeps (assembly GCF_902827175.1). NCBI lineage: Eukaryota > Metazoa > Chordata > Actinopteri > Perciformes > Bathydraconidae > Gymnodraco > Gymnodraco acuticeps. The sequence continues at coordinate 1,257,988 of NW_022991451.1, forward strand.
TTAGTGAGTGTGATGGTGTTCATGAGGTGTTGCTTCGCGCTCTAGGATGGATGAATACAATTATTACAGTATACCCACTACAAAAAAGTAGACACCACTGGTTGTAACGGAATACATGTAACGGCGTTACGTAATCAGAATACAAAAATCAAGTAACTGTATTCAGCTCGCGTTACATTTGAAAAACGAGTAATCTGATTACAGTTACTTTCGTAAACCTGAAGTGAATACATTTTGGATTACTTATTGGAATTATTGGTGGAAAGCTTTCCTCACAACATTTAATATTCATTACTAAAGGTACAGCCGAATCATCACAGCCCACAAAACCTATTACCGCCGCAGATGGACCAAAAAAGCGTTTGAAAAAAAATCGCGGGTCCGCTCAGTGAAACAATAACAACGAAACATGGAGGAACACAAGTCTGCGTTTAAATCGCGTGTGTGTGTGGTTAAAACACATCAGCCTGCGGTCGCTCTTTAGCCTTACTAATGATTCTGAAGGTAAACACAGTGAAGGCGGTGCTTGAAAGGCACGGCGCGCTCCTCTTCTCAGAGGCTGAGTTAACCCTCCCGCTGCCTCCTGGTGCTGCAGAGATTTCATGAAGTGAAGGAGGTGTTCCTTCTATAAAACAGCTGTGGGCAGCAGATACTGTGAGTCATGGACATGAATTCATAGATCAAGGCAGACTGGTGCACACACTCTCCTGTTTTGCCAATCCGGTGCTAAAACAAATATAGCTCTACACCCCTGGCCGACATGTCCTTAAAATGAAGTCCGAGTTTGACATTTTAATTCATGTCCTGCCAACACTGGCAGGACAGAAGGCGACACGCCCGTTCTAAGCCGTGTCCCTCACTCCTCACATCCCAAGCTGCATCCCCAAAAAGTGTATTATGTTGTTACATCGTTTCAGATGTTGTGTTTCAGTTGTGCTCTTGATAAGCCATTAAAACAGTAAAAACACATTCCTTTTGCTTTTTGTGTCTCCTGTACACCAAAACATACCCATCTGTGATGGAAAAAGAAAGTAATCCAAAAGTAATCTAAAAGTAATCTGATTACGTTACTTTTTTAAGACACGTAACTAACTGTATTCGGATTACTTTCAGAGCCATGTAATCAGTAATCAGTAACTGATTACATTTACAAAGTAACCCTCCCAACCCTGGTACTGTGATAAGTGTTAACCTACAGCTCCGTGAATCGAAATAAAGTTTATTTAATTTGGTCACCCAACATTACTCAATACCAATTTACAGCAGCAATCTTGTTAATGTGTCTTACGGCCATTGCTGTTATAGTTATTGTTACTGCAAATAACAACAACAACAACTATTGAGTTAGGAAGATAACTAGTACCACTTGACAAATATAAAAATAAATATGCTCTAATGTAAAAAATGGCAGGCTGGATTTAGCATCTTTAGTTGCCCCCTTTTGGAGGAAGCTTCCTCTTTGTTTTCTGAAGAGGTTATGTGGAACAACAGGAGTTGCAATTCTAAAGATCCTGAGCCATAAATGATGAATCAAAATCATCGAAATACTTAACAACAAGCTATCTTCCGATGAGAATGTCTCTAATCCAGAGAGAACAAGTGACTCATTACAAGATTCAGACTTTAGCTTCTCATCCGAGCACATCTAACTTCTTCACGAGAAGCCATCCCAAGAAGCAAGCAACTAAACCTTGGGTCTTCCACAATTTATACCTTTTATTGTCAATTTAGAACTAATCTGTTTTACTGTTGATTTGACCTGCAGTTTTAAATATATACCACACTAAGGAACTAATAATCAAGACACTAATGTAACATGACCTTCAAAATCTCCTTCAGACCTTATGAACAACACATATCCAATACATTCGGCTGCAAGCCTTGGACTAAATCTGATACACTTATATCCTCTGGATCATGAATCCTTGCGATCACTGTATTGTCTCCAATTGGGTAACATTTTCTTGGAGAATGGGACATTGCAGGATCAAAACCCCAGAGTACAATAAAACAAATTGGTAACACTTTACAATAAGGTACACAAAATGTGCTTAGCTACTGAGTAGTGAATAAGGAACGACTAGATAGTTAATGGTTAGTTAATGAGGAGTTCCTGAGTGACTGCGATTGAAGAACTGTATTAATGAATGATTCATTAATGGTTAGTTAATGAGTTACTTTGATTGAAGAACTGGTTAGTTACTGGTTAACAGACTAGGGGGTGATGAGTTTCCTGTCTTCTGTTTTTGTAGTGGTGTGACATGCAACATGGATGTTAAATGACCTTGTGTGTTTGTTGCCAATCAATCAATGTTTATTTATATAGCCCAATATCACAAATGTTACATTTGTCTCAGTGGACTTCACAGTTTGTACAGAATATCAGTATGACAATAATATATTGTCCTCAGGTATGTTTGTATTATATTTGATTACTCAAAGATACCGTATTTTCCGGACTATAAATCGCGTTTTTACCTGTCTGGCTGTATCCTGCGATTATACTCCGAAGTGATTTTCGTCTGGGATTCCAAATCCAAAAGAGGTAGGTTTGCGCGTGGCAAATGTGCACGCCCAAACTAGGTAATCAGAAGAAATGGAACCCCAGTAATTACATGTATAAACCATGTATTTAACATATATTGCATCATTTTATGCATTTTTCAGAAAAGGTGGTAAACAGTGACATCAACGACATTTTTGGTCTGTAAAATGTCCAAAAGTAAAAGAATGGGAGATAAATATCCCAAAGTCTCCACATTTTATTATATTTTGTGTGTTTCTGGTCCTCTTTCAGTTGAGACAGTGTATGCAGGATGTGTAAGGATGTAGGAAAGCCAGAACTCTTGTGTGAACATTGGATGAAGCCAGGTTCATATTCTTGTTTCATGTTGATGACATATTAGTCAAAGGTTTGCACAGAGCGATATATCTTTGTGTTGCGCCATAAATCAGAAAATACTGTATTAAAAAAGTCATTTCCTGCATGTTTTTGCAGTGTGATATAAATAAATGTACAGGCTTTCAGATTGCTGTAGTTCACTAAACAGAGACATTAACGACATGTTTGGTGTTGAAAATGTCCGAAAAAGTGAAAGAATGGGAGATAAATATCCCCAAATCTCAAAATTGTATTATATTTTGTGTGTGTTTGTGGTCCTCTTTCAGTTGAGACACTGTAGGTGAAGGATGCTTCAGGAAAAGACCAAACACTGGATGTCTTTCAGTCGCCAACATGTGTTTTCGAAACACTGATATTAACGGGGAAACCCTGCAGGACTCAAATGCCTCGTCTCTGTTCCCCTAAACTCATTTGGGAGTGATGACTGATTATTATCAGTCCCGGGGGACTGTGTTTTCCGAAGTGGAGGCTGGCTTGACCGCAGCCCCGGGGGTAACGCTGCCTTTCCTCTGCACGTTGTTTCTCTTTCAGAAACACAGTGGACTGTTTGTATGATGGGATCACAGACACGCTGCAATCGGTTTCCACTAAAAGTCGAGTCCAGTGTCTATGTAGTGTCATTTTAATTTTTTATAATTTGGGAAGAATTAAATTCGGTAGGAAAAGCCAGCTAAATCAGTAGGCGGTAGAAACATGTCAAAAGCGGTAGACTACCGCCCAAATCGGTAGGGTTGGCACTTGGCAGGTATGAAAACGGTTAATCCAATGTCTCTGTGTAACTTTAAAATGATTGCTGATAATCCATCATTACAATTATAAATAATAAACGCAATAAACGGATTATAATGGTTAGCCGACCGGAGCTTCCGGTTTAGGAGGTGCGCACGCAGCGTCTCGTTTTAACTGAATAATGGTCATGTTTACATGGATTTATGAACTGCCCCTAATTACCGCCCCCCCTTCCAGAGACACACCTGTCAAACACACTCATACCTGCTTGCATGAAATTGAAAAAGTTACATTAAATTAAAAATAAATTACAATAAAATAACTGTTTAATCTTCACATCTTGTAATCATGTCTATAATTTTGAGCACCAAATTATTGAAAAGTATCGAAAAATACCGGTATCGATAAGCAGTATCGGTATCGATAAAATCCTAACGATACCCATCCTTATTCTTCACTGACAGGATGATTGAGCGTACCAATCTGTACTCACACCGTGGCATGTGTCACTATCAGAAGGCTTGTAGGATTTTGTTGTTGTTGTCAATTTTGGTTGATGTTACTGTCCTGACTCCATATATCAAATAGGCTTCATTTAATTGTAGTTAAACTACTATATATTCTTGCATTAAGGGCTCCTTAAGAAAAAAGTTCCCACCCTGTCACTTAACCCAGCTGCTCTCTGGTTTTGCATCGTAAAGCATTTGAGTGTTTTGTAGTGCTATATGAATAGTTAATTACTAAAGTGTATTGCTTGTGAACACCACGGAATAGTGAGAACAACTCCATTATTAAAGAGAAAAAGCATTTCATCACAAAGCTGGTCACATGACCAAATAGCATACTGGAAGTGGGACATGTTTACCTGCATTTACCACTGATTATTGTGCCGGAGCGGCTCAGTTGCAAACCAGCTCCATCTGTGCCTGAGGGCAGGGCACATACACACTGACCAAACATTTTCTGTTCACTTCCATTCTTGTTAAACAGTTGGAAAAAGCTCTCTATTGACCCTTTTCCTTTACTGTTCTTGTAGAGCGACCATCGGTGCACACTTGACCGATCTATTGTTATTTAGTGTTATATTTACACAAGCATTGTATTCACTGAAGTGTTCGGCAGGTTCACTGCTGTCTCCAGAACTTTGAGTTAGTTTGGTTAAGACTTTGACATTGTAATGACAGCTTACTGTATATGTATTATTATGTTTTTGTCGATCATTTGGGGATATTTTTGGGTAGTTGGATAATATTCCAAACACCGATCATCATGTAATGTTCACCTTAAAGGTGGGGTAGGTACGTTTGAGAAACCGGCTCGAGATACACTTTTTGTTATATTCCATGGAATGCTCTTAACATCCTGATAGCAATGAATATCTGAAGTGCTTTGACAAAAAATTCATAAAAAAATGTCATCTCTGGAAGCCGTGGCGCTGTAAAAAGCACGACCAATCATCTGAGCCGGCCCGGCTAAAGTAACTGGATGGCCTACCTGCCTGTCAGCCTTCCATCTGTGCACAAACTTATCTCGTGCCCTCATTGGTCATGTGCGCATTTGTGTGTGTTGGAGGAGGGGCTCTGTGAGGAAGTGGCAGATTTTTTCCGGTTGTGTATTTTTAAATTCTAGCGCACTCCAGCTGGTTTCTCCAAAATTACCTACCCCACCTTTAAATTAGAAACAATGTAATCTCGTTTAGTATTTTTTATTAAATATTGTGGAGCAAGGACCATCATCAAAGTTAATTTAAATAAATATGAAAAGATGTATTTAAATCAAATGTTTTCAAATAAAGTAAGATATTGTATTAATTGAATAATAATCACTGTATATGACGGGCCCAGCTGAGCTGTCACAGGGAACTTCCTGCTCATCAGCACCCTCTTTACTGAAAGTGACTGACATGTTCCCCCTTCACCAGTGACTGCTCAGTGAAACTCCAGCTGCCACATTGCTTTATTAACGGCAGAGCCAGGACTCATACTGACTGTTCTGTGAAGCAGGAAGTGTCATGAATGTGTAAGAAAATGATGAAATTGACAATTATCCAAATACCGCAGCGGATACAGAACATTTGATCAGCAAATAAGGTTTGGGATGATGACAATCCAACAGGTTCAATAGACACAACTCGCTTTTCATTCCTCACCAATACAGATAGGAGCCAGAGTTAAGCAGGAATCACCAAAGCGCCTCAGCAGGATACACTTTGGTGCAAGCCCTTGGACAATAATGGCTGGTTCAGGACCTGTGTAGTGTGTCATCTGGGTGCCAGGCTGGTCTACAAGTGATCAGATGCTGGCTGCAGGAACAGAACGGTCCCCCACGTCTGGTGCAGCCAGGTGGAGGGCCGGCTGGTCACTGGTGCCAGATGTTTGTAACTCCCTGGTGTTCTGTGAGCCGGGGCCAGAGCTAGCGCCAGTGCCCCGCTCAGAGTTGGGAGGCATCAAAATGGTAATCCCAAAGCATGTGTTTGCAGTAGAGATATATATGATGTCTCCTGTATAAATCTGATGCTTCACAAGGGCGTCTTGGCACTGATGATGAGGTTTTGCTAGTGTTAGCTTCATACAGTCTGATGCTTGAGGATGTTTACCTTTATTTTTGTTGCAGTGTCAGTAAAAAACATTGACAATCAGGTCCACATTTTATGAAACTCTTCTTGATATCCCAGGATGCCAGGAACAACAAATGAGGGGGTAGTGCCTGGTATCCTAACGTTATCAAGAAGAGTTTAGTAAAATGATTCTGATTCTGATTTGAACGCAGCAAAAAGGGCCCTGGTTGCTTGGGATTGAGAGAGAGGGGTGCCCGACCTTTCCAATCACTCAGCCGTATCTCTGTGGTCTCTGTTGAGTTTGTGATGTGAGGTTATGCATGTCATTTAAAAATACCCTCTAGACAAAAGAGGTAAGCCGTGAACATGTTTAATAAATAAAAGAGAAGTAGACCCAGTATTAACACTAGACAGTGACCATGCATACTACACAATACAAATTATAATTGACTGTTTTTAAAGACAGTCAGTCAGAAAGAAATCAGGTGTACAGGTGTGTAGGATTATTCAATCAATCGATCAGACAAAATACTTTATTAATCCAAGGGGAAAATGAGTGAAACATGAACATATTGACCCTGTGGAGGAAAATGTTGATGGAAACGTTGTCGTCAGGTAGGTTGCGCTAGACTTTTTCGCTGCCCGTCATTTTGACGGACAGGATCGTAAAACTTCCGTAAAAATCCAGAATTATAAATATTCGGTTAACGCGACCTCTGCGTTAGGTATATCCTGCTGCAGCCATGTTTATGTAAACCACTTTGAACTACACTCCAGATATTCCAACACAGTCTCACGGCATTTCGTGTTATAGTCACGAAATTAATCTATTGATTCGTGTTCACTTACACGATTTTCGCATTTTTTTCAATTTTTTCAGAACGATTTAAAAGCAATGTAAATAATAACTAATTTAAAGGAAAAAGAGATTTAAAAAAATACAGATTTCAGTATTCTGACAGAGAACGATTTTAGAAGCAATTTATTTCTATTGGTAGTATGTTTCGTCCCTGTACCAAACAGTGTTGGGCAAGTTACTTCCAAAATGTAATATATTACATATTACTTATTACTTTCTTTTGAAAGTAATAAGTTACATTACAATTTTACTGTCTCTGAAATATAATGAGTTACACTACTTTTGAGTTACTTTCACCAAAATAATCGCAAAATAATGGCTAGGTATTTTAAATGCTAAAATGTAGTTTAGTGCAGCTCATTATACATCCAGTGAAGGGCAATGTGGTTTAGCATAACCACTGTGTAGGCCCTTAAGGCTACTAACAACTTTTATTACACGGCTTAGTTGAATACTGGATTCTGATTGTAAATTCTTAACATGTGACACGTTGTTAATACAGCAGTACAGACCACTGTCAAGGACTATAATGAAGGTTGCTAAGGAGGATCAAGAAAGAGAAAGGAAAAGAGGTTAAAAGACGGAGCGCTGGACGTCAGATAAATCACCAGAAGAAGGCAGAGAGGAAGTAAACACTAACAGGACACGGAATGGGCTCTGTAGTGTGTTTAGTATATGGCCATATACAGGCCCGGTTCCAGAACAAAATGACTCAGGGTGCCTCTGAGATTACAGGGGGCGCAGCAGTAGTAGGTTTACATGAGCAATAGTGGCTGGCAACAGCAATGAAAAATAGCATTGATGGCAGAGAATTCAAATAGAACCCGGTGTGAGAAGGAGGAGGTCTGAGAGACAGAGAGAAAACTAACATTTCCTCGTTCTCTCCGTATATAACAATCCTAAGCAAAACGCAATGCCACCAAAAAAAGATTCCTCCGCATCCTGAGGAGGTTGATGACATTAAACGATCGTTAGACATGTTGACGGAGGAGGTATCTGTTGTAAGACAGCAACAGATAGCAATTATGAGCCTGGTGGAGGAAGTTAAAGCCCTGAGGCTAGAAAACTCCGAAAAAGAAAAGAGGATATTCTCGCTGGAAAATCGGGTGGATGAGCTGGAACAATACACCCGAATTAACAACATCATAATCACTGGACTGGAGACGAAACCCCGCTCATACGCCCGGGCGGCGACGAGGATGACCGGAGGGGACACAAGCGAGGAGAATGCTACATCTGTGGAGCTACAGGTGACGGCCTTCCTCAACACCAAGGGAATAGAGATTGACAGCGACAACATTGAGGCCTGTCACCCGCTACCACGGAGAAATAAAACTGATAAACTGGCAATAATAATAAGGTTTGCCAACAGAAAACAGAAAACTGAACTTCTGAAACAGGGAAGACGGCTTAAGGGCTCGGATGTATGAATGAACACCTCACTAAAAGAAATGCTGAGATCGCCAGAAAGGCCCGATTCCTGAGAAAACAGCAAAAAATACAATCAACATGGACTGCAAACTGCAAAATCTTCATCAAGCTTAACGGATCACCAGAACAAGCCAAAGTGTTAATCATCAGGGACCTGGAGGAACTTGAAAAATACCAATGAAACAAATCAGACAAGGTAACGAAAATAAAACACTACCATGACAATTCCAGATAATATACACATATCTCCATCAAGACTTGAAACGTTTGCATATACAGAGCATAAAGCACAGGACATGGAAAATGACATTGATCCGGTAAACAACTTACTGAACAGCTGCAACTATTTCACAGAAGAGCAATTCAATGTAACGTGTCAATCAGAAGAGAACATATCAATGATCCACTTCAATAGCAGAAGCCTATGCCAACTTCCTCAACATTAAAGAATATCTAAGTCAGTTTAAGAACCCATTCAACATCATAGCAATATCAGAGACCTGGATCAGTGCTGAGAAAGGTGTGGACTTTGAGATGGATGGCTACGAACTGAATTATACAAACAGAAGGAATAAGAGTGGAGGGGGTCTGGCGATCTATGTGGATAAAGGAATGAACTAGAAGGTGGTGGAGAGCATGACAACAGCTGTTGACGATTTGTTTGAATGTGTTACAGTAGAAATTTGTATGGAAAAGTCTAAAAATGTTTATTGTGAGTTGTATATACAGAGCTCCTGGAACCTGTATTGACACATTTACAGATAGGGTAGAAAACATGTTTACTAAATCATTACAAAAAATGATGTTTATCTGTGGGGATTACAATATTGACCTGTTGAATCCAAATAAGCATAAAATGACAGAACACTTCATCAATACATTGTACAGTATGGGTTTGTATCCTTAAATGACCAGACCTAGTAGAATCACTTCTCATTCTGCTACATTAATAGACAACATATTCACAAACATTATGGAAAACAATACAGTAGGCGGACTATTATATATAGTGACATCAGTGATCATTTTCCTGTTTTTATTGTCTATCACTGCAGTTCTAAGAAACCTAAAGTCGCCAGCCATTTCAAATACAAAAGATTGAGAACTGAAGATAACGTAATTGCATTTAAGAATGATTTACTAAAGCAGAATTGGAGGGTAGTATATGAGAGAGACGATATTGACAAGGCCTATGATGAATTTCTAAACATCTTTAAAGCACTTTATGACAAAAAGTGTCCTGTGAAACAATGCAGAGAGAGACACAAACAAACTCACAGTGCATGGATCACTAAGGGCCTCAACAATGCCTGCAAAAAGAAAAATACACTATATAGACAATTCATAAAATATAGAACTTCAGAAGCAGAAAATAAATATAAAAGATATAAGAATAAATTAACCCATATTCTGAGGATATGTAAAAAAGAATACTATAATAAAATATTAGAGAATAATAAGAATAATATGAAAGGTTTATGGAAAGTATTAAATAGTGTCATTAGAAATGGAGCAAAAAGCTCTGGTTACCCTGAGTTTTTTGTGGACAAAAATAATGTTATTAATAATACAGAAGATGTGGTTAATGGTTTTAATGAATTATTTGTAAATGTGGGGCCAGATCTGGCAGAAAAAATTAAAACCGTAGAAACAACTAATGGGGAAGAAACGGACCTTTGGAATGAAAACAATAGCTCTTTCTTCCTCACACCAGTCGAAGAAAAAGAAATCATCGATACTGTGTGAAAATGTAAAAGCAAATCCTCGACCGATTGGAATAATATTGATGATTATAGTAAAAAACATTATTGAAGAAATTGCAGAACCATTGACTCATCTCTTTAACTTGTCTTTTCAATCTGGTAAATTCCCAAATAAAATGAAAATAGCAAAAGTTATACCATTATATAAAACTGGGGATAAACACCATTACACAAATCACAAACCTGTTTCATTGCTCTCTCAGTTTTCCAAGATCCTTGAAAAGCTTTTTACAAAAAGACTTGACAGTTTCATGGAAACACATCAGCTTTTGGATGACAGTCAATATGGATTCAGGAAAGATAGATCAACATCTATGGCACTAATGGAATTAAGTGAGGAAATAGCAAACTGCATGGACAACACACTCTCACTCCATAATCGTCCAGGAGCGACGTTTGGTCAGGGTCCCGTGGCGTGCAGTTGTGACGCTCCTAGGCTCCTTCAGCTTCATAAAGGGACGCAAATAGCTTTCAACTGATTGCAATGTATTCCCATCTGCGGCGGGATTTGACGCTCATGGAAGCACGGCATTCGTTTGTGTCGGCTGCCCTTAAAGGCAATGTGAGCGTCCATTCCCATTGGATAACGGAGAATTGTACACCAGGAAGTAAGTATTCCCCTTACTGTCGATTGATTTTACAGTGATATCTGCACTACTCATCGACTAAAAAACACCAGATTATCCTTGTTGATTACACAACATTGATTGGTTTAAATTGTGTGCAATGCTTTTGTATTTTTCCCCTTCGATTCGGAGGAACACATATTTTTTCGGAGTAAAGGATGGCAGAAGACACTACACTACCCAGAATCCCCAGCTATCGTTTAGGACTACACCATGTGCTCTGTTTGACAAACCCCGTGATTAGTTCTCAAGCTCTGTGATTGGTTGACCTCCAACTGCATTCCATAGAAAAAACGTTTCGGAAAAGATAAATCATACTTTATTCAGCAGTGCTTGCTTTACTCTTTGAAAGTCATCACATGAATGCATTGTAATAAATGGTTCGGCTGCATTAAATATATTACACATCTGTCGTAGTTCTTTATTTTTATTAACTACAGAGATCGGGCTCAGAATAGACCGGAAACTATTCTTTTACTGTTCTGTTTTAATTTCACAATAAAGTTAGTAGTAATATTTTGTTTTGATATTATTGTTTTTTATTAACAACTAGACCGCTGGGTCATGTTAAGACCATCTTTTCTGTGTTGCTGTGGGTTTTTTCCATCGCTTTTGTGTATCAAAACAATAACTAAATATATCCGTCGTACACTAAACCAGAAACAGCAGTATATTTTATTTAGTTAACACTGTAAACTTGACAGCTTTTTAACCCAAACCACCTACTGGTTAAAGCACGTTATTACACGTTTAGAGTAATGCAATGCAGGTAGATTGTGTTGCTTTTAATGACTGTTTAAAATGCCTTTTTCTTAATGTCTTTTATTATTATTAACTACGTGTTACTTGTTGCTAGGGACGCTGCTATCGATATTATTTCTGTTATGTTGTGTAATTGTTTAATGGTGTTATCTGTATTGCTACCCCCTTCCCCGTCAATGTATAGTGTTGGTCCAGAGCGCAAACGTATTAGTTTAACAAAATCCGCATCTAAAATTGTGGCATAGATACGTTATTTTCCCCTGTGCAATTCTCCATTTACTCAACAATTTGTTGAAATTGGTGAACATAAATCAGAATACATGAACATAACTTGTGGAGTACCTCAGGGGTCCGTGTTGGGTCCAAAGCTGTTCATAATATACATCAACAACATTTGCAGAGTATCAAATATATTGAAATGTATTTTATTTGCAGATGACACTAATATTTGTTGTTCCGGTTACAATTATAAAGAGCTAATGGAAGTGATAACAGCAGAAATGATTAAAGTAAAACATTGGTTTGACACAAACAAATTATCATTAAATATAAGCAAAACAAAGATTATGTTATTTGGAAAACATAAAACAAATCCACAGATACAATTAATACTAGATAACATACACATAGAAAGAGTATATGAAATGAAGTTCCTTGGTGTGGTTTTAGACCACAAAATCAGCTGGAAACCTCATATCACTCATGTAAAAGCAAAACTGGCTAAAACTATCGCAATATTGGGAAAAGCCAGATACATTCTGGACTATAACTCATTGTATACTCTATATAACACACTAATATTGCCATATCTGATTTACTGTGTGGAGATTTGGGGAAACACGTACAAAACCAACCTACAGCCGTTATGCACATTACAAAAAAGGACTATAAGAGTTATCAATAATGTTGGATATCTTGAACACACTAATGTATTCTTTTTGAAGTCACACATATTGAAGTTCATTGATCTGGTTACATTTAAAACGGCACAAATCATGTACAGAGCAAGACATAATCTACTTCCTAGGAAATTAAAAACATTGTTCATAGACAGAGAGGGTGAGTATAATTTGAGATACACAGAAACCCTTTTTTGTAAAAATATGAGAATGAAGAAAGGTGATTGAAGATGAGAAATGATTGTATATGTATGAATGTAAATGTATGTAGGAATAACTTGCATAATGATTTAAAGGACAATCATTGATCAAGTAAGGGGTGGGAATTAATAAGCATTTGCTTCCTCCTACTCCCTTTCGGACACATATGATTTATTATTATTATTATTAATATGAAGACTTTTTTTTGTTTTTTTGTTGAATATACAAATATTACCATGAATGTGGATAAATACTGTATTATAACAATACGGTATTCTGTTTTTCACATTTGTTATTTTTTATTTGTTATTTTTTAATCTGTTCGAAATAAAGACTGAAAATGAAAATAAAAAAATGAAAAATGGTCCCCAATGAACAGATTATGGCATTAGTTATGTTTTGAAACCAAACAAGTGAGAACATTTCAAGTGTGTTAACAGTGTGTGGAACCTTGGGTGCCCGAGCATGTGATAATTACTCCCTCCTTTATCAAGGATTTTAAAAACAGAAGTCATTTAATTAATGGTTTGTAGTTCAATTCAGGAATTTTCACTTATGGAGAATATGTTTGTACTTTAAATATCATCTCTAAATTTCAGGTCATCACTGATTAAATAGATGACCATTAGGAGGTGGTGGCGCTTGTCTTTTAAAACTCATAATCTGGTGCCGTGCGCTCCCTGTGAAGCAGCAAGTAAGATTGAAAACATCTGCAGGGTGGGTTGAGCGACCCCTTCTCCCTGAGCGATATTGGTTGTCTAAAATATGCACCATTACAATGAGTAATCCTAGGCCCCGCATGTATTACTCCCAATTATATTACTTTTTCAAAATTTTAAATTTGTAATCGCTCTTTGCCCAGTCTCTTTTAAAACTCTACATCTTGGACGACAAATACATGTTATTTCCACCTTAACAGTTCTCCTGTGGTAATATGCTACAATGGTGAAATCTATATTTGGCTTGGTTCTAGCTCTACCTTTAACATTTTCCATTCAAATAAAGATTTGTCTGCTTTTATAGAGTGGTTAATAAAACTATCCCTTTAAACTGTAGATCACTATTGTAACAAATTAAATCTTCCCCAAATGCACACATGAATAAGAATCTCTTAAAGAATAATTTGTTTATATTATGAAAATATTGAATAATATGTTCTACTCTGGACTCCTAAGTAATATTTCCATCATGTCTACCCCTTTATCCCACAGTACCCTCAGTGTGTTTTATGTGTAAACTCACTCACTCCCGTTTTCCTTCTCTCCCCCTCTGGTTGTCAAGCCACGACCCCCTCACGTTCTGCTGGACCATGCCAACTCCTCAGTCCACCTTCTCCTCAGTCCACCTTCTCCTCAGTCCATCCGCTCTTGAATCCTTCCGCTGCAACTCTTTTCAGTGGCCCAACTGCTTTGCATTTCATCTCCTCCTTTACTGTTGCATGGAGGGCGTATTCTGCTCTCATGTCCCACACTCTGCTCTTGTGCCAAATCTCGTGGCTCAGCTTGGAACTTCATTTCCTGTCTGAGGGACCGATGAGAGTGTGCCTCTTTATGTCAGCATGCTGTTTTGGTTCTGGATGCCTCAGGTGGAGATGGTTCTGGATGCAGTCTCGTCGTTGTTGGTTCAGCTCTGGTTCTCTGTCTGTTCGATGGAGGAGGAGTCTCCTATGGTGAGGTAATTTGTCTGCTTGGAAGATGGGGTCGTAGCGGTCTGACAGGCAGAGAGAGAGAGAGAGAGAGAGAGAGAGAGAGAGAGAGATCTCGGGACGCATTACCTATAGAAAATTATAACACACTGAGGTAAAATAAATCCAATCTTTTCCACTCTATTTTCTAATCATACTATCTGTCTTAAATGTTAAATGCCATCTAAACACAATTAATGTCTACTAATGGTTTTACCATAATGAATGTCTACTACATATGTAGCACCTCATTTCAGACTCCAGTTAACAGCTTCCTGCCTACGACCTGCCTAAGACCAGTATCGAGGAATGTTAAGCCCTCCCACTATTTTCCAAGAGGGCGTTGCCAGATTTTCAATTTCAGGTTTTAACCAGGAGATGGCGCTTCATTCACAAATACAGAAAGACAAGTTTCATGGACTTGCAGTTGTGTTTTGAAGAACATTTGAACACATCAATATTTTAGATCAAATAAAGTATATCTAATCTTGTAATTCAATAATATATAGTCTTCATATATTAAATAATCATAATAATAATAATGTAAATGTTTACATTACACTTCTTTATTTGTTATGCTCATACTTTTACCTTTACAATCGTTTGCTTTAATATGCAGTATATTTTTTGTATATTTTTGTGTTTGCTTCCTCCTGCTCCCTTTCGGACACATACTGTATGATTTATTATTATTATTAATATCAAGATAGTATTAAGATAAGATAAGATGTTACTTTATTGATTGAACATTTTAGTTTAGAATGTGCTGTCCCACGGTAATTCAGAAGGCTCACAGGTCACATTCCGACCATTATTTAAAACAATACTGTAGGTGCTTTCCCACCTTCTACAGTTTGATTTGTATAGAGGGAGCTCTGTGGCTGATTCGCCGGCGATTAGGTGTGGCGCATTTATCATAGGTGATCAGAGCTAACTGCCTGCCGTCAGATTTCATTTAAAAAACAGGTCTGATTTTAAGACTATGTCTGCGCTCATAAAGAATGATAAGAAGAAGAATAATGCGTATTGAACTGGTTTCATTCATTAGTGAGTTTATTTTACACTAGAACCGCCAATCGGGTCAATTTGTGTGATGTGTGTTGTGTGTGCAATGTAATTTTTTTTCAATCAAATATTAAAGTCTCTTACAGTTGCTTTCGTAAACCTGAAGTGAATACATTTTGGATTACTTATTGGAATTATTGGTGGAAAGATTTCCTCACAACATTTAATATTCATTACTAAAGGAACAGCCGAATCATCACAGCGCACAAAACCTATTACCGCCGCAGATGGACCAACAAAGGGAGCGTTTGAAAAAAAATTGCGGGTCCGCTCAGTGAAACAAATAACAACGAAACATGGAGGAACAAAAGTCTGCGTAAACCTACAGTTAATTTAGCTGCTGGAGAAGAAAGATCAGGGGGGGAGGGGGGGAGAGAGCTGTGGTTGATGGGCCATTAGCTGGCCATTAGTTGTGTAAATACACAGCTGAGAGCTGCCGTTTCATTCAGACTGTTTAAAACACGGTAACAACGGACTATTTTTCTTAGCGGATGCATGTCAATTTAAATCAATACATACAACTATTTTTTTAAATAAATAAAAACATTTTCTAAATCCATAAAAGCATTTCAATTAATATTGGGAGTCATGTCGTTACTTTGTTGAGAATGTGGCCATGTAATAAGCGGGATAATTTGCAGCGACTTGATCCTTATGGGGAAAATAACACCATTCATGCTGATCAAGATCCCTCTGCTACGGGTCGGGATCATGATCTGCCGACGAGACTCCATTAAATTATAAATATTTTTAGTGAATTACTGAGTTTAGGCACGTTAATAACGTTTTAATGAAGTTGAATACAGTATATTCATATGTGTCAGTGATTTCATGTCAATTCGGTGAACATAAACATAAATGATCGTGGTGAAGATGATGATTAAATTAGGATTAAAAATCGAGATTTATAACACCCTATACATAATTGACCCTGCCTTAATTTTGTATCAGACTTATTGGCCCAGTTCCTCATGTTGTGCTTGTGATTACTTTGTCACTTCAGATAAAGGCGGAATTCGGGCGAATAACTACAATTTCGCTGGAGCAGAGCTTCATGTACAAATTCGACCACTACACACCAAAACGTATTGCCCTGATGAAGGCCAAGGGAGGAGTCCTCGGGACCAAGCTGAGGCCGTTCCTGGAAAAACTGAGTCAGGTATGCTTGTTCAAAATTGTGCATGATCACATTTTTTTTTAAGGAAGACAGACCTCACTCACACACACATCACCCAATGCCCAATACTTACACATATACAGCACACATCCTCACACTCGGTTGTTTAAATGCCCCTGCATGGTCCATCTTTCCATGGCTCTTGCTCAGTTTGCTCAAATCACTCTTCCTCGCACATGTATGCTCTTGTTTTCTTCCTTGAAAGTTTATTGTGTATGAATATTAGTTCAGTATTGACACAATATGAATCTCTTCACAGAACCAAAGCATTGACATGAGGCGTGACTCTGTCATCCGCAGCCTCATACTATACCTTGGCGAAAAACAACAGGATCTTTTTGAAGATTGCCTGGTAAAGCATGATTTTTTTTTTTAATGACACTGTTGTAACATTTTAATGTTAAAACAGGAGGACTTTAGATGGAGATAGCAGCTCAACAGTTTATGTCATATAGAAGTGGTTTACATCATCTGAAAGCTGGGTCAAATTGTTCTAGTCACAAATCTATTATAAATTGTAATGTTTTCAGTGTATTACGGCTCAGAACATTGGTCCAAGTATTTGAGAGATGCTATCCTGCTCTATTATGTCCCATAACTTGTTGCAGCAATTTTTGTGTTGATAGAATTTAATACACAGATTTGCTGCTAAATTTAAGCATATTAACCACTCGAGAATTGCCAAATATGGTCAAAAATTCCTTCAAAGTATCACATTAGGACATCAAGACATAGAATAATCTATGCTGTGATTTGGAATAAAAAAATCAGAATTATCTTTAAATTTCTGCAAGAATTGCATTTTCCCGCGATTGGATGGTAAGCACTTCTGTTCTGGAAACTGCTCAGAAACCCCCTTTTTGTAAATAAACCTAGGAACGCCATACATCCTCTGAAAGCCCTCCATCTCTAGTTTATGGCTGTGACTATCCTAGAAGCCACAACAGCTCATTTTATACTGTGAAGTCAATCTTCAAAAAAAGTTTCACTCCAATGGAATGTCTCCTACATCATCACACATGAATATAATTGGGCTCATTGGATCCACATATCAAATTCATGCAATTCCAAGACCCCAGCATGCAAAAATATTAAAATACAACGATTTAAGAAAGGCGAAAAAAACACATTTATACTGCATGCACAGAACTGCATGTTTTTCGTCCCAAACTGCCTGTGATCAGCATGAAGTGTCCATGTGTGTAAAGAGGAGACTCGTGGGTATCCAGAGAACACATTTTCATTCAGATATCTTGAGCTTAAAGGTCAGGGGATGACCCCTTTGAATATGGTCATGTCATTTTCCCCTCGCCAAAATGTTGCCTATCTTTGCAGCGTTATTTAGCCTCTTTGCTGACCAGCATCACATGGTTGGACAAGGCACCAATGGATTCCTCAGATCCTAGTTTCATATGATATCATCTTTACTCTAGCTTCAGAACTGAGCCCTCTCGAGCCTCTGAAAGACAGTACAATGGGCCGGCCCGGATTAGGGCCCTAGGGTCTCAGAGTTAATGATGGTCTTTAGCACATGTGTTCATTCTGCCCTGACAATGAAGTCACTTTGAATGATTCAAGCATTCTATGTTTCTCACTTCATTGTTCTTGTAAATGGTATGCAGGAGGACAGCCGCAGTGATGCAACTGAACACGTCCTGAAGATCCTGGTTGTCCATGGTCCCAATGGAGAGGATCTAGTGGATGCAGCCCTCCTGCTTGAAGGCAGAGAGATTATTCCAGGATGCGGCAGTACTGCCAAAGCATCCTTATGGGGCTGATTTATGCGTTAAACTTGGCATACCCCCCAACACTGCGCTACACTTTTGAGGTGTTCCAGAAACTTTTTCTCGGACTGGATGGGATTAAGCTGACCCCAAAAGTGCAAGCTTTGAATGTGAACCTGCTGTCTTAAAGACATGGAAAAGCCGTCTATTCATATCAAGTATGTTCTTGCATGAGGCATGTATGTCGCTGCAAGTTGAAATGTATTTGACAATTGACTTTATTTCTGTCTGATTTGAAACTTTGAGCTCGCAGACTTGGAGGAAATTACACATGTACATGTAAAGTAATTGTCAAGCTTCTTCACATGCAGACTTCTCAACTGATAGAGTGATTGTGTTAAGTGTGACGCAACAGTTTCTATGGACCTAACTCATTTTCAGTTATTCCTCACCACCTGGGTTTTCTTGTTCTAAACACTTCAGCGTTTTCTCACCTGCCTCTGAGCTTTCATGGTTCTGGCTCTATTCATATCAAGTATGTTCTTGCATGAGGCCCTTTGTATGTCGCTGCAAGTTTAAATGTGTTCGACAATTGACTTCATTTCTGTCTGATTTGAAACTTTGAGCTCGCAGACTTGGAGGAAGTTACACATGTAAAGTAATTGTCAAGCTTCTTCACATGCAGACTTCTCAACAGCGTTTTCTCACCTGCCTCTGAGCTTTCATGGTTCTGGCTCTTGGGCTTTGTGAAAGCTGCTGCTTAGAGATTGTTTGCATGCAGTTATTATAATGTTAATGTTGTCGGTTAATAGTGATTGAATTGTTGACAAAATAAAGTGTAATTGTATTGTATTTTAGTTGTGTGATTTGTGCTCAATGTATATTAAATGCATAGATTATTACATTTATTAGGTAACATTTTTCAAAAGTAAATGAGTAACAATTACATAATTAAAGTGAGTAATATAACTTCAAACAAATGAGTAATTCAACATTTTAAACTGAAAAAATATGATAAAATCTACTTATTTACTTCATAACAGTAACTATTACAGATATATAATATTTACTTAATAATTTGATAACAGTGATGTTCCTGTCCATGAAGAAAATAATTAGACTTTACTTAATTAGTTCAAATACATATAACGTGTAACTTCAACATTATTAAGTAACATTTACTTAATATTTTCACCAATGTTACGTCTGTTGATAAGTACATTTGACTTGATACTGGAAAGTAAGTTCTGCTTGATATTACAGCAGTAAAATATACTTAGAAAAAGTAAGTGCAAATACTTGCTAAGATTTAATCAAGTAAATCCTACAAGTTGTTTCTTTCAGTGTAGGTTCGGCTGCCGGGCTGACGACGGGTCAACGGATCCCTTTATCCGCCATCACGGCTCGGCCGTCGATAGGCGGTAGTCTCCAGGAACTCCCGGAGATCATCGGAAAGGCAGCTGCCTAATGAGATCTCCCCGTTCCCCCGGTTCAGGAGAGCTCTCCTCCGGATGACATAAAAAAAGCTGCATAAGCGGCCGCCTCACAGCCGGTCGGTTGTTAGGCAGCAAAGCTTACGGCTCAAACCAGCTGTCTTTAAAACCTGTCGGTTAATTAGACAGCCCGGGTTTGTTTCCTATGTCACAGATGTGCCTCCTACACACACCTCCGCTCATTCCTCAAGCAGGTTTGAGCGTGAACCTCAATGTCCGTTTTACGAGTTTTCTACTAAAACGGCGACATGAGGAGAGCCGCTATGTAATACAGTGTGTGGAGGTGCATAAGCCAGCTGTTTGTTACCTGTCGGTTAACAGACAGCGGGGCTCGCCGTTTGAGCCGGCTGTAACCTGTTGGTTAGCGCGGCAGCGGGGCTCGCGGCACAAGCCAGCTGTTATTAACCAGTCGGTTATTAAACAGCAGGGCTTGGCGGTTAAACCTGATGCTCCTAATCTGTCGGTTATAGGCAGCACGGTTTTTCCTCTGTCCCAGATGTGCCTATACTACACACGGTCGTAATGAGCCTAGGGCTATTATTACGCACTGTGTGAATAGCACTGCACACACCTCCGCTCATTCCCTCAGCGGGTTTGAGCGTGAATGCGTCTCAATGTCCAGTTTACGAGCCTTCTCCTAAACAGAGACAGGATGAGAACCGGTGTGAGATGCAGAGTGTGGAGGGCCCCTCGCAGCCTTTTCGGTCCGGGCCCCTCTTGGGCTGCTTCACGGGCAACGGCGGCGAGGGCTCTGACGTGGCTCGTCACCATGACAACCACAGCACATCCAAAACATGCGTGCGCTCTCAGAGTATTACTCAGAGTGGCGACGCGTGTATTCGATGGACAGATGGATAATAATAAGCAGCAAGGCCCACCGGGTAAGCCGGCTGCCCCTAACCTGTCGGTTATAGGCAGCATGGCTCGCTGCATAACCGGCTGTCTTTAAAACCTGTTGGGTTTTAGGCAGCTCGGATTTTTTTCCTCTGTCCCAAACCTACCTCCTACACACGGTCGTAATGAGCCACGAGTGCCATTATTACAGTGTGGACAGCACTGCACACACCTCCGCTCATCCCTTAGGGGTGTTGAGCGTGAACGCAGCTTAAATGTCCGGTTTACGAGCCTTCTCCTAAACGCGACATAAGGAGAGCCTGTGTGAAATGCAATGTCTGGAGGGCTCTGGCGTGGCTCGTCACCATGACAACCACAGCACATCCAGAGCAGGTTCGCGCCTTGAGTGACGGCGCATGGGTTAGATGGACAGAGGGAAGTTAATATGCAGCAAGGCTCCCCGGTTAAGCCAGCTGCCTATTGGTTACTTGGCAGCATGGCTCGCTGCCTAAGCCGGCTGGGTTTTTTAACTTATCGGTTAATAAAACAGCTGGGCTTGCTATTCAAATCCGTCTACCGTAAACTTTTTGGGTTTAGGCAGCATGGATTTTTCCTCTGTCTCAGACACCTCCTACCCACGGTCGTAATGAGCCCACGGAGGGCCATTATTACGCCTCGTGTGGACAGCACTGCACACACCTCCGCTCATCCCTTAGTGGTGTTGAGCGTGAACGCGCAGTTTACGAGTATTCTCCTAAACAACGACATATTGAGAGCCTGTGTGAAGTGCAGCGTGTGGAGGGCTCTGACATGGTTTGTCACCAACCACAGCACAGCCAGAGAATGTACACCCGGCGCTATCAGAGTACTGTATGGTACTCAGGGTGGCGGCGAGTGTGTCTGATGGACAGATGGATGAGCAGGCGGATGGGCAGAGGGTAATCTCTGCAGTTCGCCTCTCCCCCCCGCAGTTCTTCGGGATACAGGAAGTCCTGTCATCCCAGGAACAGTGTCTCGCGCTCCGTGCAGAGCGGCAGGAACTCTGGTTAAAGAAAGCCTGTTCCCGGGGTTCCTCAAAGGGAAGAAAATCAGGGGTTGTTACTCCCGCTATTTTCTGGTCCCGAAGGAGACGGGGCGGGGGGAATGAGACCCATCCTCGATCTGTCAGTGTCCAACAAGGGAATGGCCTTTTCCCATGCTGACGACCAAACAGGTGCTGGAGTGTGTTCACCAGGGAGGTGCACATCCATAGTCCTGAAGGATGCTTACCTCCACGTAACCATCATCCCGAAACACAGCAATTTCCTGCGTTTCTCATTCCTGGCTCCACCCACTTTGAAAAAGTGGGTAGAGACGGTTGGAGCAGCTACTCAGAATGGGGATGAGGGTTATTTTGCCTGGACGACCGGCTGTGGCTGGCTCGCTCCAGGGAGGAAGCGGTTTTTCAGACGATACAGTTCGTATCTTATCTGTCAAAGCCTGGGTTTCATTATCAACTGGAAGAAGTGCTGTGCTCTTCCCTTCCAGACATTTAACTGGGAGTGGAATTGAACTCAGCCCACATGAGAGCGCGACTCTCACAGCAGAGAATGGAGAAAGTGACAGCTCTCCTCCGGTGCAGCTGTTAACCTGTCGGTTAGCAGGCAGCACGGTTTTTCCTCTGTCCCAGATGTGCGTACTACACACGGTCGTAATGAGCCCATGGCTGTTGTTACGCACTGTGTGAATAGCACTGCACACACCTCCGCTCATTCCCTCAGCGGGTTTGAGCGTGAACGCGCCTCAATGTCCAGTTTACGAGCCTTCTCGTAAACAGAGACAGGATGAGAGCCGGTGTGAGATGCAGTGTGTGGAGGCCCCCTCGCAGCCTTTTTGGACCGGGCCCCTCTTGGGTTGCTTCACGGGCAACGGCGGCGAGGGCTCTGACGTGGCTCGTCACCATGACAACCACAGCACATCCAGAGCAGGTCGCGCGCTCTCAGAGTATTACTCAGAGGGGCGACGCGCGTGTTCGATGAACAGATGGATAATAATAAGCAGCAAGGCTCACCTTGCTGCATAAACCGGCTGTCTTTAAAAACCTATTGGTTTTTAAGCAGCTCGGACAGCTCTCCTCCGGCGCGTCACACCCCGTGGGGTGGTGACAGCCCTCTCCGTGATGCAGCTGTTAGGTATGATATCAGCTGGTCACGTGGTGATCCCCCTGGGTCTCCTTCACAGTGAGGAGACTCCAGAGGTGGTTTATTTGCCTGCGTATCGACCCCGTGCGTCAGAGGAGACGCATGGTGTACATTCCTCCTTCCGTGGGTTTGGATTGAACCCACTGGAAAAATCTCCACGTCAGTGGGGGTGCCCCTGAGCAGAGTAACGTCTCACACCACAGTGTTCACAGACGCATCTCTAGCAGGCTGAGGAACGTGCATGTCGCAGGCAGTGGGGGGACAGTGGCCGGGTCACATGTCTCTCCATATAAACGTGCTGGAATTACTATATGGAAAGTAATCCAGCACTTCGCCCTGTTGCTGTACAATCAACATGTGTTGATTCGAACAGACAACAAAGCAGCGGCGGCCTACATAAATCGCCAGGGAGGTGTTCGATCAGTGCAGCTGCTGAACACATCCTACACAGCCAAATGGACAATGTTCCGTTTGGGGTGTAGGGAAAATCCTGGACCCCGTTGGGCCCCCTGCCTCGTGCTGTCGTTCCTCCAGCTGTTGCTGGACATTAATTGGCTTATAGCACGGTAAAAACATGCTGCTGCCATTTCATCTTGCCACGTAGATTGGTGTCAGCACGGTGTGTAGTCACCCTCTGACAAAACGTTTTCTAAGGGGAGCACAGAGACTCAGACCTGTGTCACGCGCTTTGGCGCCTCAATGGGTTTTCGGCTTTAGTGTTACGCGCACTGAGTAAAGCTCCATTTGAACCTTTGGATCAGGTTCCCCTGAAGTTCTTGTCAGCCAAAGTAGCTCTGCTCTTGGCTCTGACATCAGCTAAAAGGGTGAGTGACTGGTCTGCTCTCTCTGTGGCTCCGTCATGTCTCCAGATCCAAGGAGATGGCAGCTTAGCTGTTTTGCGCCCTAACCCGGTTTTTTATGTCAAAGGTTATCACAAGCTCGTTTTAGATCGAGAGTGATAACTTTGGATGGCTTCTTTCCTCCTCCTCACCTCCTTTACGGCGTTGCAAGGAGGAATGACAGTGAAAGACATTTGCACTGCTGCATCTTGGTCTTCCCCCTGTTCTTTTATTCGTTTGTATTTGAGGGATTCTCCCATTCCTCTCTGACACATTCAGTACTGAATAGCCTGCCAGAATGAGTAATGTCGTGGTTTTTCAATTGCATGCCCACTCTCCTGCCTGTCGGCACTTAGAGAGCTGCCTTTTTTCCCCCTCTCTTGATCGTTTTTAACAAGTGAGACTCGATCTCTACTTTTTATAAACGACAGGTAGGCCGAGTAAGCCTACCTTCGTTCCCTGATGGAGAATATTCATTTTTTAATGCTATATTCCCTGGGAATGTGATGCTCCATTTACGCATGGCGAAATGGACATGGGTTATTAACTGAGTAGGTGTGTTTTGTGCTTCTGGTAATGACGGAACCAGTGGGGCGTAGACTACATCCTGCTTCGCCCTTAACCCAATAGCGATAGCCTTAGAGGGCGAAGCCTTATACGATATAGAACTGGGGTTACGTAATGTAACCCAGCTTCTATGAGTATAGGCGCAGCCCTCTAAGGTTCGGGCCCCACTGGTTCCGCGAATAGCTGAAGAAAAGCTGTTGGAGTGGATTGTAGGGCCTACTTCCTATTTATACGGAAGTGAGCCCGGAGGTGGGGCCCACGTCATAGGTGGGCGTGGAATAAGTCTGTCAGTGCTGCACACATGCAGTGGGATTAACCCAATAGCAATAGCCTTAGAGGGCTGCGCCTATACTCATAGAAGCTGGGTTACATTACGTAACCCCAGTTCTATATCGTATAAGGCTTCGCCCTCTAAGGCTATCGCTATTGGGTTAAAGGCGAAGCAGGATGTAGTCTACTGGTTCCGTCGTTACCAGAAGCATAGAAGCTGGGTTACATTACGTAACCCCAGGTCTCAAGTCAAGCTGGAGGTTTTCCCTTGAGCGAGGGCAGATCAGGTACCAATCACGGCCCTCGCGTTTCAAACTGTCCAAAATTAGGTGCTACATCTGTAATAATTTTACCATATCCCTAAACATTGTTTTCACCCACTGTAACATGGCTACTCCAAATAACTATTTCTGGTAACCATTTTCTTCTATAAATTGAAATACCTCCATGTTTCAAGCACCACATATTTCACACACTATAAAAGAACGTCCCCATATTTTCTCCATCATTTTAAATCTCACTGTTACTTAGAACATAAGTAACTTTTGTGACTGGATATATCTGTGCGATGTCGCCACAATCTGCTGGGGAATTTTGTTCATATAGGTTATACTTACAGCTATACGTACAGCTGTACTTGTGGGTTAGTAGCCTGTTTCTACTGTAATCATTTTCAATAATTGTGCTCAGGTCACCAGTCGGTTGTCCATAAACGTAACAGGGGGTGTTTCTGGTACAGACTAAAACATGGATCCAGTGTATTTGGAGATTCCCCTAATCTGTAAATCCCCATCACTTACATATCCCGATCACTTAAACCCATTTCATCATTTGATACAAGAACTGCATATAGGGGGGGTGAATCATCTTGATTATAACCGCCTCACCTTTGGGAACGAGTATTTCTAACTCTTCCTCTTGTTGCTCAGCTGATCTTTTCATGGGAGCCTGCCTGCAGACCTCCACTCTCAGGACAGTTCCGGTGCAGGCTGCACTCTTAGGACACCTCCATTGTCAGTACAGGAAGTGACGATTCTGACGAACACGTTTTTTTTCCCGCCCACCGAAGGACTTGTTTGATGGAATTTTTCAAATCACAATGCACTTTGGGCCGGCCTTGGTCAAGCCCTTTTGACCCCTCTAGCCTGGTTCTCGTAAAAGTTTTTCGCTCAAATGACACCATGGAGGAATGTAACAGGAGTTAACAGGGGACTCTGCCCGCCTCACGAGTGCCTATTTTCGGACGCTTTTTTTTCACTTTCCCCTTTATTTTCCCCCGGTTTTATTATTTTTTAGGCTATTTCACCCGGTTTCTACCGGGTACATTGCCCGGTCTCGGGTGTCCCCCCACGGCCTGTGTCCACCCCCCCATCCATATATTAACGGATTTTGACCATTTTTGTTGCATTTTTCTCCTCTCACTGATCGAATGGCGAACGCGACCCACTGTCGGAGGGCCACCGCGCCGGCCCGGCCTAGTGCCGGTGCTCTGGCGGTCGGTTCCTCTGAACTGCGGGTTCGACTCTTATGGCCGGGAGGGTGTGCTGCGTTGGGGTGGGCGGACTTACCCCACTCTGCGTGTCTCTTCCTTCCCGGGCCGGACGATATGAAGCGTGACCAAGACGCACCGTCCAGGGGTCCCACGGGTCCAGCAGCGGGGTGGAGGTTCCCAGCTCCGCCGCGTATATATATATATATATATTAGTGCTCTCAAAATTATCGCGTTAACGGCGGTAATTCATTTTTTGAATTAATTGCGTTAAAATATTTAACGCATTTAACGCATGTGCAGATTGGCCCGCCCCATACGTGCCACCAGTGGCAGCGCCAGGGTATGGCTGGGGTAGTCTACACCTATACCAAGAAATGGCTTAGCCCCACCATGAAAAATGATGTCAAAGTAAGCAAAATAAAGTCTGCCAACTCGCACGGAGTAAATTGCACAGACAGCAGTTAGTAAGATTGATTTCAGTAGCCACGGTTTTGAAAACTTTTGTCACGTAGTGATCGTCTTCTCAATAGAACATCTTTGATAACGGCGTGGTGTTGTTGCAGGAAGTCCCGACGGAGAATACTTTTGCTGTAGTACAGGGGTGCACATAACTGGTACGCAGGTTATGTACGTAATCTGAAATGCGTACCGTCACTTGTGTCACAAAGCGCATTTGCATACCGACGTACTTGTGAAGCTTTTCCAGAAGGCGGTTAGATCACCGGACGACAGAGTCGGTCTCAGTGCGCAGGCAGGGCTGCTGTTAACGTCGGTCTGGACAATGGAACTGTGCCAAAACTACGCCAACCGGCTGCGGAGGGAGACTCCCCCCCCCCCCCCCCCCCCCTTCACTGGAGAACTGCGCTAAAACAGCTGATCACAACGTTCACACTCAGTGGTCACAAAGTACTCCACTAGCCGCCCCCCCCTCTGTCGACTTTCCTGAAGTACTCCCCCGTTGATAGAAATCAACACGTAATGAATTAAGACCCCACGGTTTGATGATTGATAGGTGTGTGGGTTGTCTTTCATTTTGACACGCAGAAAAAATGTTATAATAAACATAGATACTGTATGTTAAATGGATATATCCGCCTTCTTTCATTTATCTTTGCATTCCCACAACAATATACATAAATAAATGACATATTTTGGACATAGTTCGAATGGTGATTCATCATGATTAATGAATTTTTAAGCTGTGATTAATCCGATTAAAAATGTTAATCGTTTGACAGCCCTAATATATATATATATAGGGACACCTTGTATTGTAGTTAATATCTTCATCACTTAGATTGATTGAACTGTTCTGCCCTTACAGCGCGTATCCCTATGCGTAGCTAGACAGTTAGCTAACATTTAAAAGTCCTCCAATAAAGATGCAAGGTTTTCTTTCTTGACTTTACTGTTCTTCTTTTACTTTGTAAAACTGTAACAATACAGAAATAAAACACATAAGTATGCAGGCTTTACATAACATATAAGTAGCACTGTACAAACGACACATATACTACTATTAGGAATTAGCTATCATTAGCATCACTATTAGCTAGCACACGTCAGAATCGGCACTTCCTGTACTGACAGTGGAGGTGTCCTGAGAGTGGAGGTCTGCACCGGAACTGTCCTGAGAGTGGAGGTCTGCAGGCAGACCCCTCTCGATCTTTTGGCTCTGGGGATAAGTGAAAGTCTCTGAAACACAGCTGGAGTTTTGTTAGTGATGTGGGCATTCTCTATGAGTGAACTAATGGATCCATGTCTGACATGATATTGTACTCCCCATCCAACCAGAAAGGTGCCAAGTGTAATGAGCACAATCAACAATGATATTCTGACTCTTATCCCTAGGGGACCCCACAATTGGTTTGGCTTTGCTCTTGACACAATCTCTATTGTATCCATGGTTGTGTCAGTTACAGAATTTAAATGATGAGTACAAAAATAACGTATACAAAAATGTGACTCTTTTTCAGGTGTAAAACAAAAAATAGGTTTTCACTTTAGTGTACAATCTATAAAAATCTAAAGACAATTCGTCTTTAGAGCTGTTCTCATTCATAACACTCCGTTCGATGTCTCACTATGGGATGTGCCTCAACGCGTATGCAAACAGAAGCATCAATCTCATTACGCAAATCCTGATTGGCTCGTGATCTTGACGTTAACGTCAGGGAATCCACCCACCCTTTAAGTAGCTTGCTCTACGACGCAGCGTCATTCAAACATCTCTTCTCGCTTCAGAGCACATCTCGAATTATCAGTAACCGGGCTAGCTTAACGGTCCACAGACTGAACCCAAAGCTAACATTCGGTCGACAGGCGCTTGCCGGTTACTTTTTTTGCTTTGCAAGAAGACTGAACAATATTAACACACCAGTTAATATTGTAATCTGCCTCGCCGTTTCTTTCTGTCGAAATAACAGTAAGGTTTGATTTTTTTCTTCAAGCTAGTAACATACCTGTTGCTAGTTTTTTCTTCCCTCCACACCGACACCACGGTAAAGAGGATGTTCTCTTTTCTATCTCACACCAGAGGAGACAGAGATAAAAAAAAGGTATTAACACACCAGTTAATATTCTTTAAGGTAAGATGGCGCCTGCCCATTAAGGGCTTTGTAGGCGAGAAGAAGAATTTTAAATTCTATCCTGTGTTCTATAGGGAGCCAGTGTAAGGCAGCCAGAACAGGAGTAATGTGGTCCCTTTTCCTAACTCTGGTTAGTACACGAGCTGCAGCATTTTGAATCAGCTGAAGTGACTTGACTGACTTCTTGATACACCCTGATAATAAGGAGTTACAATAATCCAGCCTTGAAGTAACAAATGCATTGACTAGTTTCTCTGCATCATTTTGAGGCAAGATATGCCTGATTTTTGCAATGTTACGTAGATGGAAGTAGGCGGTCCTTGAAATTGATTTTATGTGGGCGTTAAAGGATAAATCCTGATCAAATATAACACCAAGATTCCTTACAGTCTCACTGGAGGCCAAATTAATGCCATCCATAGTTAGTATATCTTTAGATAATTTGTTTCGTAGATTCTTCGGGCCAAGTACAATAACTTCAGTTTTGGTCGTGTTTAACATAAAAAAATGTAAGGTCATCCACGTTTTTAAGTCCTTAAGGCAGTCTTGAATTTTATTTAGATGATTAATTTCATCAGGCTTGATTGATAAATATAGTTGAGTATCATCCGCATAACAATGAAAGTTTACAGAATGATTCCTTATAATATTGCCTAACGGAAGCATATATAATGTGAACAAAATAGGTCCGAGCACTGAGCCCTGTGGCACTCCATGGCTAACTTTGGTTTGCGTGGAAGATTCATCGTTGACACGTACAAACTGAGAGCGTTCATATAGATAGGACCTAAACCAGCCTAAAGCAGTTCCCTGTATGCCAACTAAGTGCTCTAATCTTTGCAATAGGATATCATGGTCGATAGTATCAACTGCAGCACTGAGATCGAGCAAAACAAGAATAGAGACATGTCCCTTGTCTGAGGCTATTAGAATGTCATTTGTGACTTTAACCAGAGCTGTCTCTGTGCTATGATGTGTTCTAAAGCCAGACTGAAAATCTTCAAATAAATCATTGTTTTTTAAGTAATCACACAGCTGTTTTGCGACCGCTTTCTCAAGAATTTTTGAGAGGATCGGAAGATTAGAAATAGGTCTATAGTTGGCTAAAACCTCTGGATCGAGGTTGTGCTTTTTAAGAAGCGGTTTTATCACTGCTACTTTGAATGATTGTGGAACATAGCCTGATAATAAAGACATATTCATAATATTTAATAAAGAAGTGCTACTTAATGGAAAAACTTCCTTCAACAGCTTAGTTGGAATATAGATAGTATAAGAAATGTGGAGAATATGACAGTTTAATGGTGGAGGTATACACACATATTGATAGATGTCTTGTAATGCACTGTTAAGTAACCTCAGCTGCGACCCAAATTTTTCATTCATTGCATAACTACACCGTAGTTGTGTATATGATATGTCAATACACCTTAGAAAATCTTGAAAGGGATGTGCAAAATAGCCATTATACAGTCTTTAATGAACTATTAGTAGAGAATAACGAGTAATGAATATACTTTATTACTCGTTCCCATTCATGTCAATTGCAGATAAATGTTTAGTCTTCTCAAGCACCAACTATCAAATATCTCTCTTGATTGTTGTCACTTGACAATCACCTTCCCTGAATTTTACTCAGGTGTAACTAAAGTCTGATTTAAGGGTTGTTTATATATTTCACATCATTAATCAGAATCTGCAAAGTAACTCAAATAAATGTAGTGGAGTAAAAATACCAGGTTAACCTCTGAATTGTAGTGGAGTAGAATTACAAAGAAACAATGAGCTGTCATGTGGGTATATATTAATGCTGCCCATTATGGACAGAAGCGATTTTCACCCATTTATTAATTATATGTTTTACATTTGATAATACCAATGTGTTTAATACTGATAACTTCTAATTGTGGGAAAAACGAAAACGTTCAGTAGAGACGTCCCATAGAACATTTAGTAGTTCTGGGGGGGGGGGCTTTCAATTCCAGTTGTGGATAGTCTGGCGTGGTTTCGTTCCATTTCAAACAGCTGTTTGACGCTCGGCGTAACCTTGGCACACTGCCACTCCAACATCCAATCCCAGAGCTTAAAGATTAATCACGGGGACAGTAGTCCTAAACGATAGCTGGGGATTATGGGTAGTGTAGTGTCTTCGGCCATCCTAAACTCCAAAATGTTTTTCGGATTTCATCACGCATTAACACCATATCCCTACGTGCATTGCGGATAAAACATCCAATCAGCGAGCTTAAATCATAGCTGAGGATCTTGGGTAATCAGTTCAGAGGCTGTGTATCGCAATGATGCTCGAAATGTCCCTTATAGGCCTACGTCTGTTTCCGATTATTTTTATTTTGAAATTCAGTTCCCGACGGATGCCAAAAAAGCCTGAGATTATGGAATTAAACAAATAAATAAAAACAAGGATAATTGTGTGTTATTGGTGAGTAAATAACTGTGTTATTTAGAAAAGAATAACAAATTAGAAGGAAAAAAAGATTTAAAAAATACAGATTTCAGTATTCTGAGGCTCTGAGACCCATTTATTTTCCTCACAGACGACAAAAAAAGTCAGAAATTATACGATTTAAAATAAAAAACTAAGGGAAACTTCTGTGTAGCAATGCAGTGGGAGTCACCGACTCATGAAGGAGACACAGGACGAGCAGGAGTTCTGATGTCAAACACTGGTAGTTTATTACAAGCATCGGCCGGAGAATTCATATCACAAGTCACAGCAGCAAAAAGTTCTGACTGCACCGGTGGGTTGTCATGTCAATTCTGCCCAGCCTATCTCTCGAATAGACTTTTAACTAGTTTACAGAGAGCTAATCAGCATATTGGGGGAAGGTATACGTGAACACCTGGAGACACTGAATCACTTATCTGACTCTATGGCTCTTGTGACCGAGAGTTGACCGGTCATACATCTGGTAATGTCAGCAATAGCTGAGACTTCCCATTCCTTAAGACAGATAACAGACTTAGGGTTCGGTCGTAAAACGTCAACAGGCCAAATATCTTAAGTAAAGACTAAATTAATCCCTAACAAAAACAATAATCGTGGCTTGATATTGAGTAAGAACATGTTTTTATGAACCCCACAGCTTCCGGTCTTCCAAGACCCGAACGGACAAAAAGACGTGCTGCAGGCACGAAACATACTACCAATAGAAATACATTGCTTTTAAATCGTTCTGTGTGACACGAAAAAAAGGGGAAAATCGTGTTGGTGAACACGAATCAATAGATTACATGTCGTGACTATAACACGAAATGCCGTGAGACTGGGTTGAATATTCACAACTATATGTTCATTAGTTTACTATAGCCTTAAACTAAGAATCTTGATTTTTTTGTTAGCTTCAAATGATCCCCTCTATGCTTGTATAGCAGCCCAGAATGGACAAACAAAGATTTGTAATTTACCTAAATGCCCTTCCTCCGAGTTCACCACACCTAAAGAACGAGTGCAGAACATTCATCATGGTTTAGGTATGCACCAAGGTTGTCATAATCCTGGTGTTATTTTTGTTTCCTGTTTCATTTTGAAATTAGTTTTTTCCTGTCTGTCCTGTCTCGTTTAACTTCCTATCTCTGTGTTGTACAATCTGTTTGATTGTCTGATTATTTTCACCTTCTACCGTTGTGTTTTTGTATGCCTTCCTTATAGCTTTTACTTGTATCTGTGATTATTCCTGTGAATATAGGACTGTCTAGCTCAGTGTTCTCTGTCAGTTTGTTGTCAATGTTCCAGTCTATGTTTCCCCGGTGTTGTCCAGTAAGTCATAGTACTTGGTTTACAATCTCTGTCTGACCCTGGATGTTCCTCATGTAATGGTTTATTTGCCATTGTACTGTTTCCCTGTGAAATGTTTCAATGTGCCTGCTCCCCTTAATTTCTTGTTTATTTCATACCAGCTTTATTAAATTAAGTTCTGCTTTCCCTACCCAACCCTGATAGAGGTAGTGATGGTTCTTACCGATTCCCAGTTATATCTCATAAATGCAGGACATGTAGGTTGTGCCAGTTCCTCCACTTTTTTTTAACCTTTTCAGTGCCATGCAGTTCATGATAGAAATCTGCTTGGAATTACAGGAGGAAGTTGGGGTAAAACTTGGTATGTTGAATAATATGAGTTAAGGGGAAACAGCCATTTTTAAAACACAGTGCTTTCTGTGAATTGCTGCTAAGATCAGTCTTGTGACACAGGTAAAGACCCTGCTGTGCTGGCATGTCCTGCCTATTATAAAGAGCAAAGCAGACTGGTTCCTGTGCCTGCATCATAAGGCAGTCTCCTTCATGATCACTGCTGACTGATGCCTTATTGCTGCTCCTCACCTCCATCACACTAATGGAGCAGCTGCAGCCCTAACAGCCCTTCAGCTGACGGGTGCACATTAGAACATGCAAGGTGCTCTTCTCATTTTCATTATTCTATGATAATGCATCCCACGCTGCAAACACAAACACAGCCCCCATATATATACGTGCACACTGCACGGTACATACACACATCATGCTACATCTCCATCAACAAAACATTTGCCCGTCCTCTGGGAAAAGGACCAGCAGTAAAGATCATCTGTGATGGAGCCGGAGAGACTCGCAGCATCATGTAAACTACAGCCAGGATTTTAATATTCAGATCCATCATGCTGTTCAGCAGCTTTCACATGAATCAGCTGTCAGCACTGCGGCCACAGAGATGAACATGTCTTTAGATACATAAAATGAAACCCCTGCAAATCATTTTCAGTATATAACATGCAACTTTTATCAGGACATGTCATATTATTAGTCGTTGACTATGAATTTTTAAATATATTATAAAGGACAGGATATTTTGGCCTGTTCTGTATAAGTTGGGCTTCAATTTCAGAATTAATGAATTTATATGAATTTGTGAAAATGTTTGACTGCTGTTCATGTCAAATATTGAATTTGAACTTTGACACCATAA
The DNA here is from genome assembly GCF_902827175.1 of Gymnodraco acuticeps. Classification (NCBI taxonomy): domain Eukaryota; kingdom Metazoa; phylum Chordata; class Actinopteri; order Perciformes; family Bathydraconidae; genus Gymnodraco; species Gymnodraco acuticeps. The sequence goes on from NW_022991451.1 coordinate 1,291,591, forward strand.
TATTTAAAATGTATTGTGGCTGTGCTGTTTGGCTATCAATGAAAACCAAGCAGCTGCAAAGCAGGTGTCGGGTTTAGTATGACCAAGTTTGGTTATAAGCAAATATAACAAACAAATAATATCAATATAAAGATCTTCATATTAATTTAATCTAAATAGCTCAATATTATTGTAGCATTTTAAATATGTGGGTTGAATAGCTCAAAACACTATTAAATTGCTATAGCATAAGGCAGGGGTGGGGAACCTCCGGCCCCCGGGCCGTATACGGCCCGCGAGACCATTTGGTGTGGCCCTCGAGGTAATTTATAAACACACGCAAAAAAGAAAAAAAATTAAAGAAATCTAGACCGCAAAATAATTAAACAAGTGAGTGCCTGTTTTTCCTAGCCAAGGTCAGGGTCCTTGAACACAACACAAGCCTAACGTGTCATCACGTGGTATATGTCTCGTCTGACCCCCAAAACACACCAGGAGCGTCTGCGCCGCGTTACGTTGCGGCTGCGCCACGCTGCGACCTCCTCCTGCGACAACACACACCAGACGCGTTTCAAAGAGCGTTGTGTGTGCAGCCTCGCAGTTGTTGTTGATTTTGGAATATTTCCTGGACATTTCCATAAACATTTCCTGGACATTTCCATAAACATTGATTGATTGATTGATTGACATTTGTACTTCTACAAGTAAGTAGGCTATACGTAGTTAAATGGTTTATGTTTGAGTCTGTTTAAATCGTGTTTATTGTTGTTATTTCCTATTTTGTTGTGTTGTAGACAGACACAGTTAATAATAATTGTAATATTCCAGTTATAAACGACATGAATCAAAGATGTGTTGCTGTATTTTAGTGGTAAAAAAATATGCATTCATCATCATAATTATTCTATATATATATATCATTTACAGTAAATTAGTATATGTGGGGGATGGGCCTGGCCCGGATGCTCACCTTTCCACTTCCTGCGAGGGGGGGGCTGCCTGCCCGACTTTACCTTACGGCTGCGCCGCGGCAAAAAATAGGATTCATCCTAATTTTAGAGAAGCGCTGCGCCGAGCCGCTTCTGGGAAAGCGTCTGACCCCCAAAACACACCAGGAGCGTCTGCGTCGTGTTACGGCCGCGCCGCGGTGGTCGTAAGGATCGCGGCCACTCTAGTCAATGGGTGCTATTACACCACACGCGCCGTGTTACGGCTCAGACGCGTCCCAGAAGCGGCTCGGCGCAGCGCTTCTCTGAAATTAGGATGAATCCTATTTTTGCCGCGGCGCAGCCGTAAGTTAAAGTCGGGCAGGCAGCCCCCCCCTCGCAGGAAGTGGAAAGGTGAGCATCCGGGCCAGGCCCATCCCCCACATATACTAATTTAGCAGACCCCACAACACCTCCACTACGAAACGCACCATGGACGACGAGGTGTTCATAATGGAAGTGGAGAAACACACAATTTTATATGATGTAACCAATGCTTTTTACAAGGACAACATCAGAAAGGACAAGGCCTGGTTTTTAGTCGCTGCAGTTTGTGGAGTGGAAGGTAACAACTACATATTAATGTTTTAAAGTTAATTAATACTTGTAGGTACAGTACAGAGCCATTCAATAAACACAATTTAAACAGACACAAAAATAAAACATTTAACTACGTATAGCCTACTTACTTGTAGAAGTACAAATGTCCAGGAAATATTCCAAAATTAACAACAACTGCGAGGCTGCACACACGACGCTCCGCTTCCGCAACGTTTTGAAACGCGTCTGGTGTGTGTTGTCGCAGGAGGAGGTCGCAGCGTGGCGCAGCCGCAACGTAACGCGGCGCAGACGCTCCTGGTGTGTTTTGGGGGTGAGCCGTAACACGGCGCGTGTGGTGTAATAGCACCCATTGACTAGAGTGGCCGCGATCCTTACGACCACCGCGGCGCTGCCGTAACCCGACGCAGACGCTCCTGGTGTGTTTTGGGGGTGACAGGGGTGTAGTTCTGACGGGGAGCACCAGAACGCAGTGAGCACCAGAACGCAGCTCCGCTCCGGCACTTCCAAAAATTGCAGGACCCATAAGGAGCTGTACACATGGTGCAGTTTTTGCGTGGCTGTGTCTTACCCCCAAAACACACCAGGAGCGTCTGCGGCGCGTTACGTTGCGGCTGCGCCACGCTGCGACCTCCTCCTGCGACAACACACACCAGACGCGTTTCAAAACGTTGCGGAAGCGGAGCGTCGTGTGTGCAGCCTCGCAGTTGTTGTTGATTTTGGAATATTTCCATTATAAATGCAAGGTTTTCCACCACAGCATACTGTATTTAAACATTATTGAGAGTATTTTGGGTAGTTGTTATAACACATGAATAAAAACAAATTATAATACAAAAATATAATATCATTATAAAGAGTTAAACACAACTGTATTGATCCCTGGGCGAAATTCACAAGATAAAGTATAGTTAAAAAACCAATATTTATAAAAATATAAAATAATAATAATATAATAATCTTGATATAGGAAATAAGATCTTACTTTATTGTGAAATGCAAGTTTACTGAACAGTTTTTTAATGACTTTCCCAAGATGTTAAACTACTGAATGGCTCTGTACTGTACCTACAAGTATTAATTAACTTAAAAACATTAATATGTAGTTGTTACCTTCCACTCCACAAACTGCAGCGACTAAAAACCAGGCCTTGTCCTTTCTGATGTTGTCCTTGTAAAAAGCATTGGTTACATCATATAAAATTGTGTGTTTCTCCACTTCCATTATGAACGCCTCGTCGTCCATGGTGCGTTTCGTAGTGGAGGTGTTGTGGGGTCTGCTAAATTAGTATATGTGGGGGATGGGCCTGGCCCGGATGCTCACCTTTCCACTTCCTGCGAGGGGGGGGGCTGCCTGCCCGACATTACCTTACGGCTGCGCCGCGGCAAAAATAGGATTCATCCTAATTTTAGAGAAGCGCTGCGCCGAGCCGCTTCTGGGACGCGTCTGAGCCGTAACACGGCGCGTGTGGTGTAATAGCACCCATTGACTAGAGTGGCCGCGATCCTTACGACCGGCGCGGCCGTAACACGACGCAGACGCTCCTGGTGTGTTTTGGGGGTTAGTTGTAAGCCCAGTGGCGATCTGTCATACTGATCATACAGTCAATAACTTTGTTGTTATTAGCATCTGGTTAGCTAGCTATGCTAACGAATATAAGAAGCTTTTTCTACAACCATGAGGTAAAGGCACATCTTTATATGATCATTATAGAGAATAAAGTAAACAAGTATAAAATACTACATGACAGTAAAAAAAAGTTATTAATAAACAACAATACAGTTTGAAAGGGGAGTGATTCGTAAAATATCCACAAAGAAAAAGAAAATCTGCTTACAGTTCTGTTTCATATGGGTGTTGAGAGATGTATCCATAGATCTACTAATGTTGCTCTCAAAGTGCACCAGATTGATGCTTTTAACTTCAACATTAAAAAAAAAAATCTTCCAGGGGGGGAGCATGCCCCCGGACCCCCCTAGAGGAGGTTAGGTCCCCCCCACTTAAATCATGTTCACATGGATAGGAGTCTAAATAGATTTGCACACATCTTGTGTCCATATCTTTCTGTTTGGGTGGTCATGCCACAACCGTGCACGTGCATGCATGAGTCATGGCAAGATATCTGGATTAAGAGGTTGCTTTTTCTTTGCACAGCATGAAAGAAAGGTGAAATGAGTGGGCTATGATTTTAGTATTTTTAAGCAGAGGTCAATAATTTGTACGGCCCTCGGAGGATGTTGAAAACATTGAAATGGCCCTTGAGAGGAAAAAGGTTCCCCACCCCTGGCATAAGGGATTACTTACTGTTATAAATCATTGTTATTTACATTATTAGTATGATTTAATTTCCATTAAATCATCTTTAGTGGCACCACCTTGTGTCAAATTAAAACAATAGCCAGTATATGTAGTCTAATGAAATATATTACAATATTAATAGACCAGTAAAGGATTATCGATCCCAAAATGTCGGATAGATGGTAATAATACACAATATATATTTCAGTGTGTGTGTTTTTAAGAGTTAATTGCCAGTAAACGTTTTTCAAAAGCTCACGCATGATATAATTAGTAATAAAGCCCAGCAAAAAAGAGAAATGTGTAAAAAAAAAAAACTAATTCTGACATTAATACGAACATAAAGAATGCCAAGAGGCCTATTACATTTCAATTAACATATTTGTCTGTTTTAGTCTTCCAATCCAACTGTGTACTTGTATGTTTTCATTTTCTGCCAGTTCCTTTCATGCTAACAAAGCAGTCCTACATTATTTCACATTCTGAAACCACCATGATGCCACATTTATGAGTTGCCATACTCTCCATCAGTAATTAATGTAAACACTTATGGCATGTATGACAGAGAGTGCTGCCATTCAGTGTGGTTATATATTCACACAGTCAGCCATAATACATTGTGGCTGAGCGCAGCATTTGTCAATTGATCACCGTCTGTGACCAATTCAGCTTGGTCCCCGCACTAAGCGCTAATTGTCAAAACACTGTGTGGTCTTTTGTTTACTTGTACAGCAAATCAAAAAGCGTTTTAATGACCAAATGTTGGCGCATTGATTCAGCACTGTACTACGGTGTCATTAATAAGCTGTGTGATTTAATGCAGTCGCAGAGTGCGGAGTAAAGCAACACAGTGAAGGTGTGTATGTCTTGAGAAACGGAGCTCTTGTTAGCTGTTGTTGTGTCTCACACTCTCAAGGTAAATGTTTGCTTGTTATTGGATTTTGGAGACACATTAGACATCCTGCAGGAAGACGGATGTGATGTTTGGTGGCAGTGAGATGATGAAGTGGTCCATCTACAGCGACAGTACAACATGCAACGCTGCATACTGATGACACAGTGCCAGAGGAAAAAGGATGTGTACTGACTGTTAGAGTAATATCCACACATTTTAAGAAAACCAGAAAAAAAGTGTTTTGCTTTACTTTCATTTTTAACAACAACATCTGGTTTAGTTTCATCTTTGTTAAAGGGGACCTATCGTGCAAAATGCACTTTTTGATGTATTTTATATATAAATAAGTGTCCCCGGTGTGTCAGGGAACTCACGCAGCGTCAGAAAATTAAACCCTCTCTCTTTTCCTCCGTACCCAAATCTCTAAAACGGGGGAACAACGGAGCTGATCCAGATTTGCGTCCGATATGACGTAATATCTGAAATGTGGACCCACGGTCCTATCAGAAACGTTGCTATCAGAAACAATGCCCGACTGTTTTGGACGTAATATGGTCGGTGTTTACATTAGCATCGCTAACACTCAGAGCTAACCTGTACTGGAGAGCATGTGTGTGAAGAAGCAGGAAATAAAAAGTAACTTACCTTGTGGTATAACCGGCAAGAGAGAAAGCCTTTGAGCTCCATACTGTTTCAGAAATAGTCCTTGATAATCCATGATATGGCGTTTCATCATAGCAGTATCTGCCGGTAGAATCTCCCGCATGAGCTCAGCCCCCTCCTTTTTTTTTATCAATTATTATTTTTATTTTTTTAAAGCTTTATACATAAAATCAACACTTTTGAAACAGGAAGTGAAATATAGGGATATGAGCAGGGGTGCACATAACTTTTTTGCCCTGGTTCTCAAAGGAGCACCTGGAGATGTTGCTTGGTGCTCATCCTTAAAATGAAATCAACCGAGGGGGTTGACTTTATTTGCCAGACACACGACACAGAACACACATGCAGAGGTGAACACAAGACAACATTAGCACGACCAGTAATCCTACAAGCTGTCATCACTACCCTCCTGACTGTTCTCCTCACTGTCTTCCTCTCTGTCAGACATGGTAGCTGATGATGTAGGCCTTCTCTCTGATTGAGTCTGCGATTAGATGCTTGCATCCACAAGTCAACAGCTGGTTTTGGGTCGAAAGTCTCTGTTGTCATCTTAGACAAGTGGATGTAGCCTAATCAAATAAGTATGTGAACATAACCAATAGCCTACCATAGCCAATAACAAATTAATGTAACTTATTTTATTTGTGTTGTTCATTCATATCTTATTTTACCTTAACATTTATTTATTTATGCATTTTTTTTTGTATCTCTCCAGTTTTAAAGGATATTTTTGGTTACTGTCCTATAGTATACATTAGAATGATTTCAAACCTGTTTATACCAATAATTATAAAGGAGTGCCTTGGAAATATGTGTTTACATAAATTGTGACCAAACCGTTTGAACTTAGACTTAAGAGTCCTTTACCTCACTGAGCTGTCATTAACTTATCAGCCTCTCAGTCTGACTGGAGAGGACTCTCCCTCCACATTATTGTAGAAACATCTTCTTCTTATATCCGTTAAAGCAGCTAGCACCAGATTCTAATAACAACAGCGCCGGTACCGGTGCACCCTCCCTCTCTCCCACGCTCACTCGCACGTTGGCTGTGAGCTGCGGGCGCCAGATAAGCCAACATCCCCCATTTTCATCACTTACAGCACCCATCGTACAGGGCAAATGAAACGTGTAACCGGGGTGAAAAGGGTGTTACATTTACTTAATTATGAATATTGTTACATCAAGGCCGAAAATTAGGATGAGCCCCAACAGTCAAAATGTTTTTTTCACATTTGTTATTTGTTATTTTTTAATCTGTTCGAAATAAACACTGAAAGAAAGATGGCCTTTTTAATGTCAGGATTTGGGAAAAGGTAGGACCCAAATGCAGAATAAAAAAGACAAAAATGTCAAGGAACAAAAGGCAAGCTTTATTTAAAAAAAGCTGATGACTGAAAAAACATGACATAAAATAAACAGGTAGCACGAGGTAGCATCAAAACAAAACTGACCGTGACCAACATGGAGGGAGACAGGAAAGACAATGAACCGACAAGGAACACAGGGGAAGACAAGATTGAGGCCCAATCCCAAACCACTCCCTCGACCCTACCCCTCCGTGACGGAGTGAGCTCCGTCTGTAGCCACACTCGCAGCTCAACGAGGCTCCCTCCTGTCAGATGGAGGGAGTAAATACAGCAGCAAGCTTTGGGACGGCCTCCCCTCTCTCCGGCAGAAACAGGAAATGCTGTAACTGTATGTAACAACGGTTTCAAATCAGCATCTCTTAGACAAAAAGTTTAAATGAATAACTCAAATAAAACTCCAAACATCTTTCATTGTGGTTCAAAGCTCTTTTAGTTTTAAACCTGATGTTTATAAGCTTCTTAGTTTTTGCAACAGTCTGTAAATGTACACAACTTTATAATAAAATGCACACATTTACCTTTTTCTAGACTAAACACAGGTATGATCCTAAGTTAAAAACATATGAGGTTATCATGAGGTTGTTAACATCGCAGTTTATCAGTGGATGTTTGCTGGAACTACTTGTAAACAGCTTGTTTCCTGACGGACACACACAGCGTGACTCCGGTCAGGTAGAAACCGGTCTCAAGTCAGCACCGATGTAGACTCGCGGTTTGAGGGCTTGATAGCCCACTCCCCCTCCACACTCGTTGCTTTGGAACAGCCCTCAATATGGCGGACCCTCCGCGTGATCGCGCAAACGGAGCAAGCCCCCAGGAAGTGCGCCGGACTCAGATGGAAATATTCGTGCTGGCCAAACGGCGGTACTGCACATCCGTTTGGTTGCCAGGCCCGGAAACACTTTTTCCCATTGACTTACATGGGGAAAGAATGGTCTGTAAATCGTTGGATAATTTTTTTTAAACTAAATAAACTACCCAGTATGAACACTTGTATAGCCCTTATTAAAAACATTTGTTCCTCAAGTTGTAAAAATGTGCTAATAACGTTATTCTGAGAGTTATTTCCCTCTGCATTATGAACGCGCATCTAACCCACGGGACCGCGCCCCCCTGCACGTTCATGTTACGTGTTCAGCACTACATGCGTTTATCTTTACCCATGGATGCACAATAACAACGGACCCATATCGCCTTACTGCCAGCCCACGGAGCTGTAATAATGGATATATTGCACATGTTTGCTGTAATTCATCATTTGTAAAATAGTATACTACATGGGCTGTATGATTAAATCTTGTACCGTAAATGTTGTATTAAATAAAGTTAATATTACCGACGTTAGATTAACGTCCCTGTAGCTCCTTATTGCACTAAGAAGCGTATTGCACTGTGTATATATATATATACAGTGTAATAATTATGTCATGCTAAATGAAGCTCTGTTGCTTGGATATCACTAGATCCTGTTACAACGTAATATAAGTAGCCTACATAACGATTGATGTGTACATTAGCATCATTACTAGCTAGCCGCTAGCTGCTAACTGCCGCTAACAACAATCCATTACCATGCTGTCATGAACGCGCGGTGCTGTTACGTGTACGCAAATTGACGTGCTTGATAAGAACGAGCATTTTGGTTAAAGTTGCGCATGCGCTATGCGCACATACGGGTACTTCTCAGGCATGCTGGGTAATCTGTGACGTTTCACTCTCTCAAAAGTTGGGCCATTTTATCATCATGCGCTAATGAGCAACTCTCATAGGAATGAATGAGGCCCCGCCTCCCACGCTGTATCCAGTTCTTATTATACATCCATGAAACGGAGGGGTAGGGTGTAGGGGGCGGTTTGGGAATGGGCCTAAATACACAGAAGGGTAATCACAGGACAAGACAAAGCTGGGCAGGGGAGGCAGAAACACAAGGATCCTGATTAAGTAATGCCGTACATGTCATGCGTCATTCCCCAAGCGGGGCCAATAAACCACTATAGAGGTTGTCTAAGTTGCTATAGTAATCTGGTTTTACTGAAACATATAGCGACGTGTCCTCTGCGTAACAACAATGATAGGATATACAACCAAAGCACAAAATATGCGGCCAATGGGAAGCTTGTACAAAGAACAATTAATAGGGCCAATGATTGAGGACACATATGGAGACCAATAAATAGGTAGGTTTATGATTGTAAGTTCATCAGGGTCTGTGTCAGGTAGGACTTATTTAAAGAGGACATGTTATGCTTATTTTCAGGTTCATATTTGTATTTTGTGCCTCTACTCCTGTGACATGATTCCATGCTTTAATGTTCAAAAAGCTCTTGATTTTTCTCATACTGCCTGTGCTGCAGCACCTCTTTTCCCCCTCTGTCTGAAACCAGAGCCCAGTCTGCTCTGATTGGTTAACTGGCTGGCTCTGTTGTGATTTGTCAACCTCTTACAAAGGTGTTGTATATGCCCAACTCCTAAGCATATCACGCACAATGTGTTTGAGCACTAGCCGATAGAAGCAAAAGTCTTACATAGTGATGTCACTATATTACAGAAGAAAACACAGGAGTGTGGGAGAGAATAACTTTGGAATTATGGCCTTTGCAGACCATTTACATGCACTCAAACACACTGAAGTAAAAGGGAACACCACAAAAACATAATAGGGCCTCTTTAATGGATCTGGAGGGTTCAATAACAAGATTGCAGACAGGCGCAGATGGGTGATTGAAGTTTTTCAAGGTAATTGAGTAAGTAAAAATGGAACGATGCTCTATAAATCACAAGAGGTTGAAGGTGATACAATGTTAACTTTGATGCTGTTGATTTAGTTGACAAAAAATCCCGAATACAGTTCACCATCTTCAACTGAGGTGGCAGAGATGGCAGTAGGATTGTAGAAGCTGATTAACTTTGCTAACAGATGTCTGGGAGTGTGTAAATTAATGGTAATGAATTCTGAAAAGTAAGCTGTTCTTGCATTGTTAATATTCTGATTGACACAAGCTCTGATATGTTCTCATATGATGGAAATTAATGAAGGTTTGTCGTCCTCCATCTTCCCTCAGGCATCATTACTCACAGCTACGAATAGCTGCATTTATCAACGTGAATGCTTCGGTGACTGCTACTGACCTGGCTATAATAGGTACAATGGCATCTATCGCTGGGGAAAATAGGTTATTATAAACGTTCGCTAGAACATTAATGTTACAAGGTTCAAGTGGACTATATGTATGAAAATAAATGAGAACTTAAGCGGATCCTTAGGGAACATACTGTTCTCTTCAGGATTGGAGAAGTTACTTGGATACAGGAGTAATATAAAATAAATTTGAAGCCCGAGTATGTCAATATGAGGGAGTTTAAATTCAAGGTTCAAGTAAATGCAAGGTCAAGCATGTCACCTCAGTTGTGAACACGAGATTTGCTGCACCCGCTCAAACAAAATCAGTAACGGCATGATGGGTCATCAATGTTTACATTAAAACCCCTACAACCATAGTTGATAACCTTTTTTTGAGGGGGTGGCAATCAATTGTAATCCTGCAGACAGCCAGGGTTCCTATAGTTGACTATTAACATGACCAAATCATAACACTGACAGTTGTGCTCAGTCATTTGTTTGCAGTTGGAATTGATTCCACAAGCAACAGTATGTTGGCCAAGGGGATCGTTTTTACCTTTCATAGAAACAGCTGTATAATGCAGTGCTAAACTTTGGCTCCACAACTGGTTGCCTAGCAACAGCTGTTTAGGATGCTCTTGATAAGCAAGCTGTTTTACTTAATGTGCTTAACCTACAATGAGTAGATTAGTAGTGTAGCCTATTTTGTTGTGTGTTTGTAGTAACCCAGGTTAAATAAATGTTCCCATCCTTTTTAAGGAAAGCAATTTCAAATTCAATAAACAGAGTTTTTAATAGTTATGTTTTTAAGTCTTACTTTTATTTAGAGAAAAATAGGGAAGATTAACAGCTTAACTGTTTAAATAATTAAATATCTGGTTGTATTGATGCTTTTGCAATAGAGGCTAAAAATCCCTCCCAGCGCTTTTAGGAGTATTTCGAACGTTGGCGGTTCTAATGTTAAATAGTGTAGGATGTACAAAACGGTGGGTTACATATTGTAACCCTGGTTATATAAGCACAGGCGGAGCCCCCTACTGGACTCTATGGGTACTACCCTTAACCATGCTATGCGAGCATTCACATACTGAGTTGCATAAAGGTAGCCGGCCAATCAGGGCGAGCCTACCTGAATGCGCGGCACATGCTCCGCCCTCTACTGGACTATATGGGTACAGTGGGTGGAGCCCTGATGGACAAACACCCTGTCGTTCAACAACATCGACCCTTCACACTGCCCCTGACCGGCTTTTGGTCCCCACTCACACGCTTACCTCGTGTAGAGTGTGCATGGAAAATAGTGAGGAAGGCGAGGAGCGTCCTTCAATCCTGTATGGCAGGGGTCGGCAACAGGCGGACCGCGGTCCGGGTCCGAACCCAGACGCCGACCTATTCGGACCCGGACCTATAATCAATACATTAATAGGAGATTTAAATTTTGACGGGGCGATTCTATTTTAACCGCCACCAACAGGGGGCGAAAGAGATGAGTGAGCGATACAGGGAGAGAAACACAGAAGAAGAGACGAGAGAGCGATTACAGGGAGAGAAACACAGAAGAAGAGCGGGAGAGGAAAGTGAGTGAAGAGAAGAGAAAAGTTAGCGATACAGTGAGAGAAGAGGAAAGTGAGTCAAGAGAAGAGTTAGTGATACAGTGAGAGAAGAGGAAAGTGAGTCAAGAGAAGAGTTAGTGATACAGTGAGAGAAGAGGAAAGTGAGTCAAGAGAAGAGTTAGCGATACAGTGAGAGAAGAGGAAAGTGAGTGAAGAGAAGAGAAAAGTTAGTGATACAGTGAGAGAAGAGGAAAGTGAGTCAAGAGAAGAGTTAGTGATACAGTGAGAGAAGAGGAAAGTGAGTCAAGAGAAGAGTTAGCGATACAGTGAGAGAAGAGGAAAGTGAGTCAAGAGAAGAGTTAGCGATACAGTGAGAGAAGAGGAAAGTGAGTCAAGAGAAGAGTTAGCGATACAGTGAGAGAAGAGGAAAGTGAGTCAAGAGAAGAGTTAGTGATACAGTGAGAGAAGAGGAAAGTGAGTCAAGAGAAGAGTTAGCGATACAGTGAGAGAAGAGGAAAGTGAGTCAAGAGAAGAGTTAGCGATACAGTGAGAGAAGAGGAAAGTGAGTCAAGAGAAGAGTTAGCGATACAGTGAGAGAAGAAGAAAGTGAGTCAAGAGAAGTGTTAGTGATACAGTGAGAGAAGAGGAAAGTGAGTCAAGAGAAGAGTTAGCGATACAGTGAGAGAAGAGGAAAGTGAGTCAAGAGAAGAGTTAGTGATACAGTGAGAGAAGAGGAAAGTGAGTCAAGAGAAGAGTTAGCGATACAGTGAGAGAAGAGGAAAGTGAGTCAAGAGAAGAGTTAGTGATACAGTGAGAGAAGAGGAAAGTGAGTCAAGAGAAGAGTTAGCGATACAGTGAGAGAAGAGGAAAGTGAGTCAAGAGAAGAGTTAGTGATACAGTGAGAGAAGACGGCGGCAGATAGGGGGAGGAGAGTGAGTGAAGAGCAGCGGAGAGGAGAGTGAACAGGCGTGTTAGCGGCAGACAGGGAGAGACAAATAATTACACATGGCGCAAGAGGAAAGTGGACAGTGAGAACAGAGCTTTTAACCCTGAGTGGACGGACTCATTCATGTTCATCCTGCCCACTGGGAGCACAGAACCAGTGTGTCTCATTTGTTCAGAGACCGTGGCGCTCATTAAAAGTGCCAAAACGCCACTATGAGACAAAACACAAAGTGTTTGACCAAACATTCCCTCTCAAGTCAGAACTGAGTTCACAAAAAATAAGCAGTCTGAGAGCCCAATATGATCGTTCCACCAGGATCCTGACCCATTCATTCACTGCCCAACAACATGCTAATGAATGTTCCCTCAGTGGCTTGGATTTGGGGTCAAAACAAAAAACCATTTACTGATGGAGAGGTAGTCAAAGAGTGCATGAGTGCAGTAGCTCAAACCTTGCTTGAGGGAAAACAAAAAGAAGAGCTTTGTGAACAAATTAAGCAAATACCTTTGTCAGCATCATCAGCCACAAAGAGGAGTGAAGTATTAACCCAGGATGTGCTAGCCCAGCTGGATGAAGCCCTTCATAAGGCACCCTGTGTAAGCTTAGCTGTAGATGAGTCCACTGATGTTTCTGACAATGCTCAGCTGTTCATTTATGAAAGGTTCTTCAACAAAGACAAGAAAGTGTTCTGTGAAGACATGTTAGGTGTAACTCCCCTTCAGTTGGTTGACATCACTTCGCATCTGAATGAACTGCATTTGAAGCTACAGGGCAAGGACTATTCCGTTTTATGTTAAAGTAAGCAAAATAAAGTCTGCCAACTCGCGCGGAGTAAATTGCACAGACAGCAGTTAGTAAGATTGATTTCAGTAGCCACTTGTCTGGAAATACCGAAGACCAGAAACGGTTTTGAAAACTTTTGTCACGTAGTGATCGTCTTCTCAATAGAACATCTTTGATAATGTCTTCTGGCCAATCAGAATCAAGATAACGGTGTGGTGTTGTTAAAGGAAGTCCCGACGGAGAACACTTTTGCTGTAGTACAGGGGTGCACATAACTGGTACGCAGGTTATGTACGTAATCTGAAATGCGTACCGTCACTTCACAAAGCGCATTTGCATACCGAGGTACTTGTGAAGCTTTTCCAGAAGGCGGTTAGATCACCGGACGACAGAATCGGTCTCCGTGTGCACAGACACAGGGCTGCTGTTAACGTCGGTCTGTACAACGGAATTGTGCCAAAACTACGCCAACCGGCTGCGGAGGGAGACTCCCCCCCTTCACTGGAGAACTGCGCTAAAACAGCTGATCACAACGTTCACACTCTGTGGTCACGGAGTACTCCACTAGTCCCCCCCCCCCCCCCCCCCCCCCGTCGACTTTCCTGAAGTACTCCCCGGTTGATAGAAATCAACACGTAATGAATTAAGACCCCACGGTTTGATGATTGATAGGTGTGTGGGCTGTCTTTCATTTTGACACGCAGACAAATGTTATAATAAACATACTGTATGTTAAATGGATATATCCGCCTTCTTTCATTTATCTTTCCATTTCCACAACAATATACATAAAGAAATGGCATATTTTGGACATAGTTCGAATGGTGATTAATCATGATTAATTAATTTTTAAGCTGTGATTAATCTGATTAAAAATGTTAATCGTTTGACAGCCCTAATATATATATATATATATATATATATATATATGTGTGTATTATACACATACTAATTGTGGAATAAGCAAGTAGGAGTAGGAGAGAATAGAGCCCAGCGTACAAGACATAGGCTATAGACTCCTTTCTTCACACCATCGCAGGAATCCCAACCACTTTGGCCTGTAACAGGCTCTGGTGGATTCTGCTCTTGCTGCTTGGATAGTCTGAATAACCTCGTCAGACAATCTCCATGTAAGTCTCAGCCTGTCCCTCTCAGGAGCCAAGCCTGGAGAGGTTGGCCCAGAGTGTGTAACGCCCCTATTGCACCTTCCTCCCGAGACAGCGCCCCCCAAACCTGAGGCACCGTCCAGGGCTGGCCCACCATCATCTGTGTCACCTCTGCATACATATACCCAGTGCTTGAATTGGAATGAAAAAGGTGCCAGTACTCTAAAATCAGCAACTTTTTCAAGTCAATTTTATATATACAGCCCACAAACAAGAATTTGGCTACTATAATGCTGGTGGGTTTGTCTCTTTACTACTGTATATTTTAGAAAGGTTCACTGTACTTAACATTTTTTATGATAGGCAGCGGATATGGCTAAAGCTCAGTAAGGTCAATATTAACTGAAAATATAGCAATCAAAGTCTAGATCTTCTGCTGAAGACACATGAAGCAGAGACCTTTCGGGTGAGAGCCCCTCTGGTGGTGTTCAACATTAATGACAAGGAAACAAAGCTCTGGTCAGAAGCATTTTTTATAAAAAGCTTTAACAAAATTAAGTATTTCTGTACATTTTGAATGCAATCTAACTTTCCAACTCAGAAAACGAAAAAGTGCCAAAAGTCTTCTCACATGGCTGAGCTGCTTTGCAATATACTTCACCACTGAAGAATACAAATATGTATAAAGTAAACTATGATGCAATCTAACTTTCCAACTCAGAAAAATGATAAAGAGCATGAACAAAGAACATGTAAAAACAAATGCAAAATTTGCACAATCTAAAATGAGAAACTGTAACTGCAAGTAACAAAGTCTGAGCCATGGTAAAGAGTTACATTGAACACCAAGCTGATCAGATAACTCCCTAGTTGGTCTGAAGTCCTTCTATCTCCAGGATCTGTACAAATCGGCACATTATGCCAAAAGTCTTCTCACTGGGTGAGCTGCTTTGCAATATACTTCACATTGTTAGAAAAGGCTCCAGAAGGCCTTGGGGACATCAGTATCAGGGGCTGGAGCTGGACAGGCTCTTTCATCAGCACTTCTCCTTCCCTTTGCCAGCCAGGACCTCACATACTGTTCCGGATTAAACTGTCCTAGTGATGGTCCATTACATTTAATGAAAACCAGGCTGGACAGTCGGCTGACAGAGAGAGCATTCCTTTTTGCAGTAAGGATATCGTTCATGCAGCTGAATGCCCGCTCACACTCACTAGTGGAGACAGCGATGGTTCGGACTGCTTTCAGTAGAGGCTCCATGGCAGCAGGTGTACGGGATGCCCTGGTTTCCTTGTATTCGCGAAAGCCCTGAACAGTCTCTCTTCTGTCCACTTTCAGCACTTCGCACAAACGTAGCACCTCTACGTCCCCATACTGTACGTCTAACTCCTCTTCAGGCCAACTTCCAGGATGGATAACTTTTTCATGTCCTGGATTAGCTGTTTGTCCCGGGCCTCCCGGCCATGTAATGGGATTTCTCTTGTGCTGACATGAGAGGAGGTTGTGGAAGTCATTCTGTGTCTCAGATTCTCTACCATACTGCGGAAAAACTGACCTGCATGAATCTGTACAAGCCTGCCATTCTCACGCAGGGCAACACCCTTGAAGGACTTCTCAGCTAGAGCTGTATGAACTATAGTCATGTGTGGGCCAGGCATGGTGACCATGGATTCAAAAACTCGTATTTCTCGAGTTAAGAGCCTATCTGCTGTAGGCAGTGTCATCTCTCTTTTTTGGAGTTGCCGAGAGAGGTCGCTGAGCTCTGTGAGCGCATCGTACATCAGTCCCAGATTGCTGACAAACGTTGCAGATGTGAGCACATCATCCAGGCCCTTGTACTTTGCTCTGTCTCTGGAATCCCTGCTCGTGTCGTTTGCAGCATTTGTGAAGTGATCATGAAGCACTCGGTAGTTTTCCCAGACTGCTCTGACGCTCCTTTCACTTGAAGCCACCCAGCGGATGGACAAAACATGCCCTATCACCAGGAGACGCTGTCCGACTGCTTGCGCACACTGCGCTAACTGCCTCTGATTTTTGGGGGAGGCATGGAACAAGGAATAGAGTTTGTCAAAAAAGATCTGGAAATGATTGAGCCCTGAGACCTCCTTGACCACATCCCCAACTGCCAGCTCTAGACGATGATTGGAGCAGTGCCACACAAACAGGCTTGGGAATTTACTACACAACTGGGTAGCAACGCCTGTTCTCTTCCCTAGCATGACTGAAGCCCCATCACATGCAAAAGAAACGAAACACTGACCTAAAAAGTCCTCGTTAAAATCTCTTCCAAGACACTCCATTAACGCCTTTGTGATGTCATCAGCCGTTGTTCCATCCAACTCGATCAGCTCCCAAAAAAACGTTTCGGGCTCAGCATCAGCTAATGCTGAGCGTAGACACACAACAAGCACCGTTTTACCACTAATAGTGGTAGATTCATCGACCAAAACACAGAGTTTTCTTTGGTTTTCTGTAATGTCTTTTGCCATTTTTTTCTTCAGCTCATGAGCTATGTGGTCGATGATTTCGCCACAGGTTTTATTGGAGTGCAAAACCCTGCCCACGTTCAGCCCATTCAGTTTCTGTACATTCAAATCAATTGGCATGTCTGTGAATGGCCGGCTATGTTTGCCAATTTTATATGCCGTTCGAAAAACTCTGATAGTGGTGTCTAATTCAGATTTATGCATAGACTGCACTTGATGTTGAATAGTTTCACGTGAAGCAGATGTAAGGATGTCAGCAGCTTTTACATGGGCTTGTGATTCTTTATGTTCTTTGATTTTTTTTCTCAGGCTAGCTTGTTGTTTGCCCTTGTCAACACCGAAATGAGACACTGCACACTCACCCCATTCAGTTGACAGTTTCAGTCCTTGTCCAGTGTGTATTCCCAAAGATTTGACATCTCTGCATATCCGACATCCTAGCTTCTTATCTTTAAGAAGGAGCCATGCATTGGTCTTGCAAAAATATTGCACCTGGTCCGTTGTCCAGCAGTTAGGTGCATCGCTTTGCCCGGTGTTGGTAGTGGCAGTTGCGCCAGCAGCAGCTAACGTTAGAGGCTCTGGAGGAGGCGGCGGAGCTAGTGCTAATGCTAATGCACTAGAACTTGGAGCAGGAGGATCAACCAAAGAAAGCTCCCCATCAGACACAATTTCCAACACAGGCACAGCATTCTCTGTATTTGAAGTTTCTTCCGGCGACAACCGCTGTCTTTTTGCACTTTTATTAATCCACGCTAACATTTTAGAAATGCTAATTTGTGACGTGACTTGCTTTCCTTCTCTCGGGGGCGTGCCTGCTCTGTTCTATCACTCTACATAGCCACCCACTGGGTGGGAGTTGCACTGCATACACACAACACACGTGCATCTAGGTATGTAAATTGTAAAGCATTAAAACATGGTTTTACTAACAGTTTTCAGTATGTTGTTACTTCGGCATTATTATTATTATTTTGAAACGTGTATTACTATTAAATCACGGTCAAATAGGTTAATTTTGACATAGTCGTTTCCACCACAGTATTTACATGGATAAGATAAGCCCCGCCCCCTCTCCAGCACGTTCTGTTTGAATGACAGGAGTAAACAGCTGACAGCCGCTGTGAAACTCCAGCGGTTAGAGCGATGAGAATGTCCGTTCGGCACCTCATGACGCATCTACTGAGTACCGGGCGGCTGTATATATATATATATATATATGGATGTATAATAAGAACGGCGGGAGAGTGTTGAGTACTGGCACAGTGCATGAGTACCGGAGTACCGCCAGCATGCCGGTACTGAGCAAGAAGTGCCGGTACTCCATGGGTCAGAACCAGAAGTGCCGGTACTGCGTACCGGTGAGTACCGGCCCAATTCCAGCACTGCATGTACCATGGCGCCAACAGGTGACCTGGGGCCACTAGGATGACTGACAGACGCTCCCGTCTGTTAGAAATTAAAATCAATGTTTTGATAGCATAATGCACCTTAAACATACCATCAGTTTAAATGCTGTTTTATACTGAAAAACCAGAAGTTCTTGTGCACAACCAGTTGTTAAGCTTTTGTTCTGAAAATCCTTCATCTCCGGTTAGCATGAGGCTAATATACCATTTACTATAGAGGTGAATTTAGCAGTGATATGATATGATGTTGCACACCGAAACCTACTAATTTCAACACTACAACTATAGACGTCGAGATATTATTATTGTTGGATATTAAATGAAGGTACAGTTTATTTGAGTACGTTATTGTTTACAGATGTGGGTAGCATGCGACAACATTCGGAACGACCGGAAACCAAACTGCTGTGAAGTATTTCTTGTATTTTTGGAGTATTGATTACAGCGTTTAGAATGTGTTAAATGAAAAGTCATGAAAGAGTTAAGGAGGAGAAAAGGCGTGTTTAAATATATATTGAATGTACAATGTCTGTATCCTCTGATATGCGTAACAACGGACATTAAAACGTTGGACAGCCGGCCCGCAGGGAGGAGCCAGTAGAGGATATGTAAACAACCGGACCTGAGGGGTTCGGGCTCTTTTTCTGCTAGCGAGAGCTTTTCTGTCGAACAATATCCTGTTTGTGACTTTACCACGCTTTTTATTAATTAAAGTAACAATTTTGAAACAATCTCAGAGACTCCATTTAGTCTCCTTTTTAAGCTTCTCTTTCTTGGACGCGAGAATAAGAACACAGTTAACACGTCTCACCCTCTCCAGGAGGGGGAGAATGAGACGCGAAAGGCGTAGAGCAGCTTTCTTGGCCGGGCCATGGAAAACCACAGGGCACAGTGTCTGTTGGGCCGGTTGGCGAACAGGTCCACCTCCGCTCTCCCGAACTGGGCGTGAATACCGTGATGTAGGAGGTCACTCGCCCCAGTGGAGTTCCCCTCTGCAGATGTTTTGGGGACCCCCAGTATCGGAGGTTGCCCTCCACTGATGGTCACCAGATGTCGTTTGTGCCTCTTGGGATCTAAACCCTGCAAACCACCTCTGCAGTCTGTTGTACTCGTAGGCTACCCCCTGGAAGGCAAAGCTCCAAAGCACATACTTTTTGTGCTTTGGAGCAATTCCGACATGAAAGTAAGCGTCCTTCAGGTTGATGGTTGTGAACCAATCGCCCGGCTGCACTAGTTCCAGCAATTGTTTTACATATGGACATTTTTGCAGGCAATGTGCTGATTCGGGCTGCGAAGATCCATGTCTTCTTGGAAACCAGGAAGTACATGGAGTAAAGCCTCTTTTCTCTGTCCTGAACGCGCCGCGGCACGCTCTCGGGGGCCGCGCGCCCCGTCCTACTGCGGTCTTCACACAGACGGTGAAATGCATCACTCGGAGCTATTACACTAGGCGAGGTGTGTTTTCTGAACAAGTTACAACTGGGGAGGCGAGTGGGGAATTGTGTCTCATTTGGGTATCTGGCTTGATGACTGTCTCACTTTTAAATGTCATGTAAATAACCTGCTTAAAAAGCTGAGGGTTAGGCTAGGTTTCTTTTACAGAAATAAGTCCTGTTTCTCGCTTGAGGCCAGGAAAAGGCTAGTCACTGTGACCTTTTTACCTGTGCTGGACTATGGTGATTTGTTATATGAATGCACCTAACAATTACCTGAGCAAGTTAGATGCTGCGTATCACAGTGTACTGAGATTTTTGACAAATTGTAAAGCACTTACGCATCACTGTACCCTGTATACCAAGGCGGTTTTGCCATCACTTACTGTACGGAGGCTCAGTCACTGGTACTTTTTCATTTACAAAGCCATGTTGGATAAACTACCATCTTATATCTGCTCCCTGATCTCTCGGCGAATTGAAAGTACTTGTTGCCTGAGATCGCATGCTGTGGTTTTATTAAATGTGCCAAGTGCTAGGACTGTCTTAGGGAAGAAAGCTTTTACTGTAGATGTGCAGCTCCACTAACATGGAACAGTCTGCAAAAATAATGGAAAATTACCAAGCTAGTACCACTACATGTTTTTAAAGCTCGGTTGGATGCTCATGCTACACAATCAGATGCTGTTGGTACCTGTACATGTGGTTAGATATGTAAATTGTAATCCCTGTACATGTTGCTGTATGATGTCCTTTTGTTGTTCTGTTGTTTATGTTTTTATGTCTTCTTGTGGAACCTACTGCTGCAGGTCTCCCTTGAAAAAGAGATCATTGATCTCAATGGGATTTTACCTGGATAAATAAAGGTTTTGAATTTAATTGAATAATGGGTGCCCAATTAACCTTGTATGAAACGGACATTATGGGGAAATGTGGAATTGTGGAGAGAGATGACTCTTACTCTGGGATAAATGCAATCGCTTTTATTGAATGCATTTTTCACACACACACACATCACTCTGGAACTAGGGCAGCATACGCCAAACTGCGACTATTTCTCACCCACGTGACCAAGGAAATAGATCCAAAGAGACCTCCCGTAGACCCGGGGGCTCCCAGGAGATCATCACAGTCTTTTTTTGGGAAAGTGCCATGCGGCGTGATCCCCCAGGGACATCACACGGCAAGCAGCGGCGGCCACACCGTAGACCAAGCTATTCATTTGGCCGATGCTGCGGCCAAATAATCGCTCTGATCCGGTGATGTGGGGGCGAGACGCCCAACACACCCGTGTTTATTTGTAGCCACCCTGTCACGCGGGAGGTTCTCTGCCCAGCCTGCTGCCTGCTGGGAGCAGATGTGCTGCCACGCTCCGCCGCCATGGCCATCACCATGGGGAAGTCCTGGCGGACAGACCTGGCGGTGGACTTCCATGGACGCCGGACCCGGAAGTGCCCGATAACAAGAAGTCCTCGTCATCCTCCTCCCCGGCAAACCGAGCCATCCGCCCCGCTGGAATGACAAACGTGAATGGCGAATGTGAATGGCACCACCTCGGCCATATTCTGGTCCCCCAAACACTCGAAGCAGAGGTGGTGGGGATCGGCGCCCGCTATTAAGCCAGGGTCTCTAGAAGTGGCGACTCCATGAAGGTATGATAAATTCTTTCAAACTTTTTTACTTTCTCTGCATCAGTTGTTGCTCGCTCGCTGAAGAGAAAAAGGATAACAGGATCAGGAGGCGTGGCCGCCTTATATACTGTGTGCCTGCGCGCGCATTCAGGTAGGCTCGCCCTGATTGGCCGGCTACGTTTATGCAACCCAGTATGTGAATGCTCGCATAGCATGGTTAAGGGTAGTACCCATAGAGTCCAGTAGAGGGCGGAGCCTGTGTGAAATATAACCAGCACCCTGTAACTATAGTAGAATTCAGCCATCATTTGTTTCATACATTTTTACACCTTTTCCTACTTTTGAAATGTTGAAATGTCTTCAGGGAAAAAATCCTTTCATTGTGTGTTAGAAAAATATCTTTCTCTTCAATACATTTCTTAAATGTTTTATGTGATGGAAAGTAGCTCAAAGCTAAATTCGGCATATTTACGCTTGAAATATTTATTGTTTTAAGTGTTGATTAATGTGCAATGTCCCTGCCAAATAAACGATTAAAAATAAATAAATAAAAATATCAGGATACATGTATTTATTATCCTTGCAAGAATGGAAGTAGTCCTCACACACAGGGCTGCGTCGGACAAATAGTTCCCCGAATAGAGTCCTTGACATGCTTATACAAGAGAGGGTGTTACAGTCAACAAGATGGAGGAATACTGGTTCAAAGCAGTATTCTGACTTTAGTTAAGATTAACTAAGGCCTGCGTAAGCAATACACATGACAGTCATATGCCTATCTCTCTAAGGGCTGTCATCATGCCAATCTTAGGAACATAGCTATCATAAGTTCAACACAGTGTCTCATGAGCGTCAACCATGTAGTCATACATCCGGGTACATACACAGCTACGTAGGGCCTCTGTTAACATGTGCTACTCTGATATAGAAGGAACATTCAGTATTTTCCGAACATTGTGTAACTAGGATAAAGGTGGCTAATGGCCTTATGCAATTATAGAAGCCTTTAACTGAATTCAGCAATTCAAACTGTCTAGACTTTCTAGGGTTCAGTCAGATCCAAAAACACTTCTCATGAGTTGTTCAGAGGGTAATCCCCAACTAAGTATTTTGTCGATTCATTTGGATCTCCAAAATACAATCCAACGTAAAAAGACATTGCATAATTCAATGTATTCTTATTTGAGCTGATTTGAAACTTAAATTAAAAAAAAGTGTTGTACACTTGTATATTATAAGTTTATATATATATTAGTGCTGTCAAAATTATCGCGTTAACGGCGGTAATTAATTTTTTGAATTAATTGCGTTAAAATATTTAACGCATTTAACGCATGTGCAGAATGGCCCGCCCCATACGTGCCACCAGTGGCAGCGCCAGGGTATGGCTGGGGTAGGCTACATCCATACCAAGAAATGGCTTAGCCCCACCATGAAAAATGATGTTAAAGTAAGCAAAATAAAGTCTGCAAACTCGCGCGGAGTAAATTGCACAGACAGCAGTTAGTAAGATTGATTTCAGTAGCCACGGTTTTGAAAACTTTTGTCACGTAGTGATCGTCTTCTCAATAGAACATCTTTGATAACGGCGTGGTGTTGTTGCAGGAAGTCCCGACGGAGAATACTTTTGCTGTAGTACAGGGGTGCACACAGGGCCGTTTCTTCCTATAGGCGGACTATGCAGATGCATAGGGCCCCCGCGGCCACCAAGCTGAAAGTTCAGGTTCAGCCTCAATATATTTGGGGAGAATTAAAATTAACCATCTTATTTGTAGACAGCCAAGCCCCCTCCTGTGTTCGGTGAAGCATTATATGCTTAAAAATCAAATGTAGGATATAAACACAACTAAACTGCAATGATAGCAAAGCTGTGGCTTGTGTTTTTGTGGTAATAAAGTCCAAATCATCGTTGAGCCAATGAGTGACGTCTGAGGAAGAGGAAACATGTAAATTTAACATTGTTGAGAAAATGCTGCATCTCATGCATTTATGAAATAGAGGAGCCTTATTGTTTACCTTTTTTAATATCATTTTTTATAAGTTTCAATTGCTGGGTTTTTGTGAAATTAGCCTGTTTTCCGCTTAAAGTGTAACAGATTGATGCTTCTCCACAGATCATCTTAAAGGCTTCGGAATCCCCCCATAGTAGTAGTAAAAACTAGGGCCCCAAAACAGCATCTTGCATAGGGCCCCCAAAAGGCTAGAAACGGCCCTGGGTGCACATAACTGGTACGCAGGTTATGTGCGTAATCTGAAATGCTTACCGTCACTTGTGTCACAAAGCGCATTTGCGTACCGACGTACTTGTGAAGCTTTTCCAGAAGGCGGTTAGATCACCGGACGACAGAGTCGGTCTCCGTGTGCACAGACAGGGCTGCTGTTAACGTCGGTCTGTACAACGGAATTGTGCCAACACTACGCCAACCGGCTGCAGAGGGAGACTCCCCCCCCCCCCCCTTCACTGGCGAACTGCGCTAAAACAGCTGATCACAACGTTCACACTCTGTGGTCACGAAATACTCCACTCGCCGCCGCCCCCCCCCCCCCCCCCCCCCCCCCCATCTGTCGACTTTCCTGAAGTAGTACTCCCCCGTTGATATAAATCAACACGTAATGAATTAAGACCCCACGGTTTGATGATTAATAGGTGTGTGGGTTGTCTTTCATTTTGACACGCAGAACAATTTTATAATAAACATAGATACTGTAATGGATATATCCGCCTTCTTTCATTTATCTTTCCATTCCCACAACAATATACATAAATAAATGGCATATTTTGGACATAGTTCTAATCATGATTAATTAATTTTTAAACTGTGATTAATCTGATTAAAAATGTTAATCGTTTGACAGCCCTAATATATATATATATATATATATAAACTTATAATATACAAGTGTACAAAACTTTTTTTTTTAAGTACAGATATTAACCATTACGTAGTGGCTTATTAACATGCATTTAATCATATTGGAATTTTATGAATCATAACATATTTATTCTGCATGTCCCTATTAAACATATGTAAATATACTTTGCTCAGCATTGGCCTTTTAATGTGGTAGTACCATAAGAATAGTGTTCCCCGCTGAATAACACTGAATATTATTATGTAACAGTCCAAATTAAATATGTTTTTAGCTATAGAATTTTGCAATTCAGAATAAGGAATTAATAAGTGATTTATGATGAATGTTTCTAACCAGAATGCTTACGAGTCATTAGTTAAACCTTAATATTCAATATAATACCAAGGATTATAATTGGCAAAGGTATCTGTAAATAAAACATAACAATAAACAATTCCAAACTGGTCTTATTGGAATTTAATGGCTTAAATTTCCATTTCCAAATAAGCTCACCGCACTGTGCTCTTCCTCAGGCTCGGGGAGAGACATTTGTGTTGCAAACCATGAACAACTAGGCAGGAATATACAGTAAATTGGTTGTACTGTCACTCATCTGTTGGCTCTTGCAAGGGATGTGTGCTGCATCTTCTCAAAAGTGTCCTTTATTTTATTAATATTGAATTTGTGGATAACTGGCAGCGTAGAGACAGGCAAGCATTTTGGGGGAACGAGGGTAAGGTTGATCAGATACATGGTATTTGTAGGTATGATACCACAAGGTCCCCAGAAAGTTACCATATCCCAGACAGTTTGTCCCCTTACTTTAACCTGTTTACCTTGTGGAAACAACATGTTCAAAAGTGTTTGGTTGTGAAATGAAGGGCCCTTGACAAATGAACAAACATGTTCAAACTGAATTATTGATAAATACCCATAACTCTACAGCCCTAATTAATGAAATGTTTTCTTTTTTAGGTTTGTTGTTTTTCTTCATAGATTTAAAGGTCCCATGTCATCAGGGACGCGGGAAGGGGGGGTGCTGAGGGGGCTGCAGCAGATCTGTTGGCGGAGAGTTGTAACTGCAATTCCAAAAAGTTCACTAAACAAGTTTATTGTGGCCAGCCTGAGGCACACCTGTGCAATAATCATGCTGTCTAATCAGCATCTTGATATGCCACACCTGTGAGGTGGGATGGATTATCTCGGCAAAGGAGAAGTGCTCACTATCACAGATTTTTTCAGATTTCTGAACAATATTTGAGAGAAATGGTTATTTTGTGTATATAGAAAATGTTTTAGATCTTTGAGTTCATCTCTTGAAAAATGGGAGCAAAAACAAAAGTGTTGCATTTATATTTTTGTTCAGCGTATTTGCAGCAGTAAATGTGGCTATTTGGCCACTGACGTTGCCATAACAACACCTGCATTTAAATGTGCAACCTCTTTTATGACAGATTTCTGCATGACATTATAATTCTTCTGAATGATATTCCTAATGACAGCTAGTTTCTATGTGAACATTATGAGATGGACAGCCAGAGAGAATAAATGAAAAAAAGTTATGAAATACTATATGACAAAACAAGAATAGAGTTTAAAAGGGGAGTGATTTGTAAAATATAGGAAAAAGAAAATCTGCTTACAGTTCTGTTTCATATGGGTGTTGAGAGATGTATCCATAGATCTCTTAATTTTGCTCTCAAAGTGCACCAGATTGATGCTTTTAACTTCAATATTTCAAAAAGAAAAATCTTATCCCCCTCCCACCGCACACACGCTGCACCCCCAACTCTGACTGACTTGTCCCTGCATGTCATGCTTTTCCGGTTATTACCCGTCCCCTTGTGTGTTATGAAGGTTTTTATGCATGTAAACGGTCTGCAGTAGCGAGTACAACTCTAACACAGAAAATCCCTCCCCAAAACACCTCGTTGGAGATTTCGAATTTTCTTCCTGGGTATCGCTACGTAGAGATACCCAGTAGCCACGCCCAGAGCTATGGCCGCACCCTCTGCCAGCCTTTCACGAAACAAAGCTTCCCAAAACCTTTCAGCGATTCATGCCGGATATGTACAGCCAGTGGCGACTAGTCATTAGGGGCAGGGCACAGCCCCACCTAGTGTCAGCAGAAAGTATTAAAAATAATGATTACAACAAAATGCAAAAAAAAAAAATTTTAAGATCATGTTTAATCATCTGATTCGTCTGTACATTGCTGTTTTAGTCTGTGTTCTTCTAATTAGTGTCTACAGTATGTGCCGATTGAGCTGTTTAGAGCCATGTGGGACAAAACCCGATCATGCCCCTCCCTCTCACTGTCTAAGTGAACGGTGACAATAAAAACTACACTGCGCATGCTCAGAGTATTGTCCTATTTAATGTGTGTGGCAAATAAATAATGACCATGCGGGCACTGAGCTGCCATCCCCACCATACGTCATTTCACATAATCCAGAGCTGATTGACTGTAAGTACGTGTGCCGCGAAAAGTGTGGTGTGTGAAGAGGAGACAAGAGAGCTGCAGTGAGGCGTCCTAAAACCCGGAAGTAAGCTGCGCATGGCTTCCCTCGACAAAAAAGCAATGAGATTTCTCCATAGGATTTTAGAAAATAGCTCAAAATAAGATCTGTGGGAAACGTACCTGTTAGATAAATGCACGTTTTGTTCAGCCGGATAATATCCACATGTCTACCCTACTTTTATAATTTTCTAATCATAAATCTATCAATTAGATTTATGATAAGGAGGACTTTTACAAAAAAGTAATAGATTTTTGTCCAGAAGGATAGGAAAATGGACTTCATCTTCAAGTCAAGGTAAGACCGCAATTTTATTGAAAATGGGATCTTACTAAGAGAGAACAATTCAATATTTAAATGATAAAATTACATTTTTTTGGGTATCCTTTTGTTGAACTGTCTGTTTAAAATTAATCGAAGCATCAGACAAAAAAAGCTTTTGAAAATAATATTATATTTTGATTTTGGTCAAAATATAATAGCCAGCCATGAACCTCACTGCACGTCACTGCAGAAGCTTATATATGGACATCTACGTTTTTGTGCCCCACCACTTTTGTACATATAAAAACGCCACTGTGTACAGCGTAGGGCACTGAAGAACGATGCTGTTCCTACTTTGTTTGGACCAGCGGGAGATTTGGGTACACAACCTGTAAGTATTCATTGTTGTTTGTGTATTTCTGATGTTTAAAACAAACAAGGTATCTACCACGACTGTTTAAATGGGTAAACGTTTTTCGGAGTACGTTGGGATCGCGGATAAATGCTCTCCGTAGACCCATGCTCACAGTGTTATAAACCTTTTTCTTACTCAATATTAAATTCTGTTTATTTATATAGCCCAAAATCACAAATCCTATTCGTCTCAGAGGGCTTCACAAGTCAACAAACACAATTGGCAATGTAAAACAATCTAAAAACAACAAACGTATCTTATAAGATCAATGTGAAAATACCAAGTTAAAAATAAACATAATACAATGACACAAATACAGTTATAGTACAATAAATAAAATTCCATAAAATGAAGGGTCCATGAGGATGTATAAAAGGGGGTTTAAAACCAGTCTTAACTGTACGCTGTACTAAAAAGGAAAGTCTTTAACCTACTCTTAAATGTGTGGACACTGTCTGCCTCCCTAATCATCACTGGAAGTTGATTCCAGAGGAACGGGGCTTGGTAGCCGAAAGCTGTAGCACCTGACCTTTTTTTGTGGATTCTTGGAACCACCAACAGACTATGGGATCTTACTGCCCTAGAGGGGCAATAGGAGATTAAAATATCCTATAGGTAGGATGGTCCCTGACCATTTAGCGCTTTGTATGTGAGTAAAAGTATTTTAAAATCAATTCTGGACTTAATGATGATAAAAGCATGGATTAGTGTTTCTGCATTGTTGTGATTTAGGATGTGCCTGATTTTTGCAATATTCCGTAGATGGAAGTAGGAAGTCCTTCAAATGTGCTTTATATGGGATTTAAAAGACAAATCCTCGTCAAAAATAACACCAAGATTTTTTACCGTGGTGCTGGAGGTCATGGTAATACAATTCGAAGAAATTGTGTTGTTGGACAGTTCGTTCCGAAGGTTCTGGGGGCCTAGTATAATGACTTCTGTTTTGTCGGAGTTTAATAATAGAAAGTTGCTGGTCATCCATGTCTTTATGTCTGTGAGGCATTCTTGCAGTTTAACTAATGGAAATTGTACATCTGGTTTAATTGATAGATACAATTGTGTATCATCTGCATAACAATTACAATTAATGGAGTTATTCCTTATGATATTGCCCAATGGTAGCATATATATGATGAACAGGATGGGTCCAAGTACAGACCCTTGCGGTACTCCATGACTGACTGTAGTTTGTAATGAGGATTCATCGTTGACAGATACAAACTGAGACCGTTTTGATAGATAAGACCTGAACCAGCTTAGTGTAGTTCCCCTTATACTGTACCTATCAAAAACTCTAATCTTTGGAGTAGAGATGTCATATGTCAATATCAAGCCTTATTGTTTTTACTTCGGCTGTGAGTGTTTGTGTGTGATCAGGATGAGTTTCGCTTGTTCTAGCTGTATCGCCAAGCCTGTCTGCTCCTGCAGCAGCCCGCAGCAGTGTGTGTGTCTGTGTGTGTGGGAGCAGCAACGAGCCTGTCAGCTTCTCGACCAATCAGAGCACACTGGGCTCACAGGGAGCTCGAACAAGCCGCTTAGGACAGAGTGAATACACATACTTTACAGAGATGCTGTATGAGAAACCAATGTGAGTTTGGAAAATTGCTCAGTATAAATCTATTTTAGTATACCTCAACAATGGAATTATGATCAGTAGAAATGGACATGACATGGGACCTTTAATTAAAAAAAAATCTGGTCATTGCTTTTTTACAATAGAACATATATTCTGTAAAAATAGCTAGACCAATCAATTAAAATAATTTAATAATCCCAAAGGGAAATTATATTTTGTGACAATTACACCATATTAGAATAAAATAAATAAATCATTATCTAAACATGACAAGTAAAAGTAAAAATGTGCAATCAAGATCCAGGGACACAGCATCTGAGGCAAAGGAAAGAGGCAGACGTACAGATGTAGCACTCCAGATCGGACTCACATGGGTGTGTCCCAGTCAAAAGCCCAGCGGATCCCAGTGGCTGGGGGTGTTGCCAAATTGCTAGAGGGCGTTGCCCAATTTCTCCATTTGTTCAATTACAGGATTTAACCATGAGATGGCGCTTCATTCACAAAATACACAAAGACAACTGGGTGTTGTAGAACTTAGTCTGTTTGCAATGTTTGCAGCTCTGCAGTTGTGTTTTCTGAATACTGTAGCATTTAATCACTTATTTGTTACTGTATGGTTTTCACAGGCTACTATAATGAAAAAACATCAATATTTTAGATCAAATAAAGTATATAGTTTGCTTTATGTAGTATATTTCTTGTAATACACAGTACAGTAGATTGAAGTAAATCAACTTATACATTAAGATAAAATAAGATGGACCTTTATTAATCCCATGGGGAAATTCAGTAGTTCAAACAGCAACAGGGTGAGAGTGAAAAACAGGACAGCACAGATTCACACAGATTAATAAAATCAAAAATAAGATGAGCGATAAAAATAATAATAATGAGAAACTATGAAATAAGAAATGAATAAAACTAAAATGTAATTATCATATCATATATTATAATGTATTGTATTATTAAAAAATATCATACATCAACCCCATTATAGCAGATGCCACATTGAATGGATGAACATATTTAAGCATCAATATTACAACAGAGTATTTCTAAATACAAGTTGTAAAAATACTTATATGTATTTAATATTAACCCTTTGGAGTCGACCGTCACGCCGGCGTGATCAGATCACATGACCTGTTCAAGCCGGTGCCGCATAAAACAACAGTCCGGACAACATTGCCGTGTGTTTCTGTCGAAAGTACTGGCTTGAAACTATATCCCGGTCTTTGTTTCATGCAAAAAGACCCAGTAAACACGGAGATACGATGATATAAATTTAATACATTTCAAAAGTATGAAAAATGGAAGCACATATTTGAATATCTTCGCCGTATTTGATCATTTTACGAAACGGAAAATACTGGAAACTGTAGATCCTGCTCAACAGGATGTATATGTGTATTTCTGTCGAAAGTACTGGCTTGAAACTATATGCCAGACTTTGTTTCATGCAAAAAGACCCAATAAACACGGACATACGATGATATAAAGTTAATACAGATATATTTCAGAAGTATGAATAATGGAAGCACATATTTTAATATCTTCGCCGTATTTTATCATTTTACGGAAAGGAAAATACTGGAAATTGTAGATTCTGCTCAACAGGATGTATTTACCAGGGAGGGGGTGAGGTAATCAGGTAAACGGAGTGATACGAAACGAGACGAAAAGAGACGAAGAGGGACGGCGGGAACCGAAGAGAGACGGCGGGAAATGGAGAGAGACAAATATATAGAAAGACAGGCGGCGGGAGACGAAGAGAGACGGCGGGAGACTGCGATTGAAGTAAAGTGACAGACAAACATTGAGAATTTAAATATAGTTAGATAGATTTAGAGTTTTGAAGAGAACTCTGAACGTGAGTCAAGCTTTAAGCTTGTTTTTTGACATGGAGGAGGAGGAACCTGTGATGTTGCCTTCTGTGTCGTAGTTGACAGAAACCGCTTTGAAGCGTGGCACAGATAAAGACAGAAAAAACGGATTTTTGTACATAATGTGTATATATATATTTGTATTATATTTATAATAACACTTTTGCCTTATCAGAATGAAATCCCATGCAACCTCAATCAAACTTTCACATTATCATAGTGACATCCCATGTATATATTTCCAGCTTTTAAATGGTTTCGTTGTGTATGTTTGTGTTACCTACTGTATATGAAAAATAATATCATTTTCAAAATCTGTTTTTACGTTTTTTTTTGTGATTTTGGGTCCAAAATGTTCATATAGTATCTCAAAATGAAAGAAATAACTATCAGGTTATATAGGTGAGGTTGTCCTTAAAAAAAGATACCAAACATTGACATGCCAAACATTTCTTAATGGGGTTTAGTAAGACAAATCAAAAGTATGTGAAAACGGCCAAATTAGCCCAGGACTCCAAAGGGTTAATAACATAATGATTACTTTCAGATGATAATACTTTTCAGGGTTAGGTCCGGTCTGACAGCGCTTAGCTCTCTGCTGCAGAGAAGATCACTGCTCTAAACAAAGTCAAACATCCTACATCCAAACGAAATAAATATAATTAATTATGATGAATACGTTAAGTCTTGTTCATTGTTTTTCACTTTTATTAAATGTTGATATTTCCGGCACAGACCCTTTCATACCGGCAATGCGCGATAGAAGCAACATAAAGTGCGACAGTTTAAATATGCCAGTGTTAATTTCGTCAACGAAAACTATGACGAAAAATGTTCGTCAACGACCTTTTTTACATGACTAAGACGAGACGATGACGAGCTAAAAATAGATTCTTGATAACTAAAACTATGACGAAATGTATATTTAGTTTTCGTTGATGAGACGAGACGGACTAAGGTGTTAATGGTGGACTATCGGACATTCAAAATGCAGCATATTTCCCCCAAGTGTCTGTCAAAATGCGTTTTACGTTTCTAACTTGCAATATCATTATTTCCGCTCTCTTCACTCCAGAAGAGCGATCTCCCTGTGTCTCTCTGTGTGCGGGGGATCACAGGAGGGGGGGGGGGGGGGAGAGCTGTGGAATGTGACTCCACACATTCCGATGTCCAATTAGTTTTAAACAAAGAGTTCCCAACATACAGCATAGGAAACATGGGGGGTTGGGGCTGGTGAACGGTATGGTCCTACGGACATAGGCGGCGCGTGAGGCTCAGGTTTGAGAAGGCTAAATAACTTTTTTTGACCTGACGCTGCCCGGCTCCGGCGTCTATAGAAAAGAGATCAACTCGGTGAAAGCACCGCCTGCTGACCAATCAGAGCTCAGTGTGCAGAGTTTAAATCTATCAAGTCATATTACAGGATAAAGGAAATACAGTTTAAACTGCCGTATGCAGAGAAGACGCCGACGTGTCGCACTTTATCATTCAGATATAATATCATAATATATCACATTTCCTTATCTGAGTCAGCTTCTCGAGCCGTATCTGGCCGTGCATCACCTACAGTGTCACATACTGTATGCAGAAGTATTATTTTAAGCAACACATTAAGTTGACTAAACACTCAACTCAAATGTAATTCAAGACAGATCCACTCGTGTCTTAGATGGGGCAGTGATATCATAAAACTGTTGTACGCTTTCAAACACTCGGTAGTTATTTTTTAACCAGTTGTTCTATATTCACCTTGCA
Organism: Gymnodraco acuticeps; assembly: GCF_902827175.1. NCBI lineage: Eukaryota > Metazoa > Chordata > Actinopteri > Perciformes > Bathydraconidae > Gymnodraco > Gymnodraco acuticeps. Next base: position 1,324,069 of record NW_022991451.1, read on the forward strand.
GGTGCAACTCTGTGGCTTGTATCCTGGATTATATGTTTAAGTCATGGATGGTTAAAGTTCATATTTGTCTAATATTAGATTACTTTTCATTATTGAAGTATGATTCATTCAATTCATTCTATATTTTATTCTGTAGATTGTGTACATTACTTTTCACTTTACTGCTTGTTGCACCTGGTTAGAAGCTAAACTGCATTTCGTTGTCTCAGTACCTGTAATCTGTGCAATAATAATAAAGTTGAATCTAATCTTGAGCAGGAACTAATGTAGGCTATTTACTTAGTACATATCTGACATTAACGATTAAACACATTTGTGCATTCTTTATGAATGCAAACCGAGTCAAGCCGACTCCGGAGGAAATCATATTTTGTTTATTTTTAACGAAATAAATGTGATTTAATCCACATAATTTACTGTGTTAATTGTTTACTGTAGTATTGTTTAACTTGAAGGTGCCTGATGTGAACATTTCCAGAATGTATTGTCTTAACTTTTTAAATGCCTCTGTGATGTGCTGCTACCCATTTTCCCCTCGGGGACTAATAAACGAATACTATACACCTTAATTCATGTAATAAAAAAATCTCAGGCCAGTAACACTCAAAGCTAAATGTGCAATACCATGCTATGTTACTATTTATAATGTTATTGTTGTTACAACAGAAGACGTTTTTATTTAAATTGAAGTTAAATGCATCAATCTGGTGCACTGAGGGCAAAATTAAGAGATTTGTGGATACAGCTCTCCACACTCATATGAAACAGAACTGTTCTTACAATGTGTGTTGGAAGGTATTAAATTACTATGCATATTTTATTGTGTAAACACACAGCTGATCACCTGAGAGCTGCCGTTTCATTCAGACTGTTTAAAAAAAACGACGGTCTGATTTCAACAACTCAATGTGTGATTGTTATAGCAGTAATATTAGACACTAATAATACAGTAAACTATTAACACTGTACATATTATTGTTTGCCCGTGGGATTAAGATTATCGGTAGTGAGAGCCGCTGCATTTTCCTCCGGTCGGATGTGATATAAAAACAAAGCGATTATTTTTGTCGTTGTAAACTCACGTGGATTAAACTACATGTATTAGTGCATTCATTTCAATTCGCGAACATATGATACATTAAATGATCGTGAGGATGATGATTGAAAATCGTTTGTTTGAGCCGGGCTGCATTTCCTGATCTAAAAACATAGCGATGGTTTTTGTACTTACGCCAACGTGAATTAAACATTATTTTGTTAAATAAAAACATGGTGATGTTTAGTAAATGATTACATGTCTCTTATTTAGCACAGAATATGATCCTATCCGTGACATATGGATCTTAACAAATATCCGCTATATCAGATACCTGTAGATCAGCTGTTTATTTCACATGAGTTCCAGTGTGGCAGCTTTTCACGGCTCCCCCTGGTGGATCCATGATCCATTGCAGCTGGTTTCATTATAATTAAATGTATTTATCAAGGGGGCATTTCAAGTCCTGCGGGGGGTTTTCCTTTTCAGCAGGGGCCCACCCCGTGCCGATCACGGACCCGCACAGGTAGGCGTCTGAAATGAAGCGCTACATCTGTAACAGCACAGAGACCCTCTGAAGACTCAGGATCATGGTGTCTCTCAATGCAATCCTTGTAGGCCAAAAAGGTCCGGAGGCCATCAATAGAACCTAGGAAACAATATAAACATTGCCTGAACAGTCCAGAAGCCATCGTAAGATATATCCTGGAGCAGTCATGCTTCCAAAAAGGCACATTAAACTACACTCAAGATATTCCGTTTGACCCATAGCTTGGCCATTTCATTTGCCAGTGATCTTATGTTGCCCATGATGAGAGGGGGGAGACACAGCCTATATTTCCTTTTTTCCATTAACCTGGATCCAGCTCTAATCTTTCATCTCTTCAGTTTACCTTGCATCCTCTGTGTCCATCTCCACATTTCAGTGAGGATAGCCGTTGTTCTGACCACCAAGCTAGCCGGCTTTAGCAGATTTAGCTTCTCCCTGGTGTAAACGAGGCAGACACAGGGTTACTTCACAACAGTGGTAACTCAACAGCTAAAAAACTTAATTTAATACGTGACTAACAGAAGTTATTAACAGAAAATCAAGTAAGATCAAATAAGAAAGATAAAAGTTGAATATATTAAAAAATCTAGCAGGAGCTATACTGCAACAGGCTGCGTACTAACAACATATATAGATCATAATATATAGAAAACACAAGTAAATTAAAGAAAGAATGATATAAAGTGTTTAGTCTTTCAGTTGCAAATGTTTAAGTGCACGCTGCACTGTGTCATCAACTACACTGGCTCCAGATATCAAGATGAAAGTGAGGGTACATTTTAAAAGAGTGCGTTTGTTGGAAGCATCTTTGTGAGGACAGTGGCCCCTGAGATTCTGTGAAGTAATTGTCATTCTATGAAAACATTAACCCTTGGGCCACAAACACAGTTGAAAGAATGGAGCACTTTATTTGCATATATTTACGCTAATGGTTTTGCCATTAGGATGAAACACTCATCAGCATAATAAAATTGCTCTTGCGGGAAAGAGAATCAGTCTCATCTGGAGATGGTCTCAGAGAAGCCTGAGCCACTAATGCAGGACTACCAGGGCCTGCCTGCAGCCCCCCCCCCCCCTGCACAGGGAAGTGGGGGCTTTATATGTTACAATACACAGCTACTGTCATAACAGTATAGGGTTGGGTATCGTTTGAATTTCCACGATTCTGATTCCGATTCCGGTTCTTAACGCTTCTCAATTCCGATTCTTTGAGGGGCCGGTTAAACATTTTGTACATGCTTCTTCCACCCAAAAAACAACATTTATTCGAGAAACCTTTACACAGGTTAGTTTACAGTAATATTCACATATATATGTCCAGTCTGTTTATATTCACTGCTATGTAACTGTAACCTGAGAACCACTGAAGCTACAATACAGCAACAGTCCAACTTTTAAAGGAAACTCCCCCCCCATTTAAAAACAGTTCTTGTTGAGAAAAACAAGCATATCTGCCTTCTCAGGACAGGCAGTATGCGTGAGCGTTCAGCACAGATTGTGTCACCAGCAGTCGCGAAAACACGTTCACTGGGTGTAGAGGAAGCCTGGACACATAAATATGAGAAGGCCATGTCTGACAGGCAAGGATAGGTTGTTCTCATGGTCCACCACCAGGCCGCAGCGTCATCAGACGTAACTATGCGTGGCATAGCCTTATATGCAGCTCCTTCTCTACCTGGTCCTGGATGGGCATGGAATTCTGCTGTGGTGTCACCTTTTGTAGTAATCAGCAGCGAACCGCTTCAACACGTGTATTTCGGTGTATTCATGGCATTCATTTTGTTATTCTACAGTATTGTTGTTTTATAGTTATTTGTTAATGTATGTAACCCAATTTGTGTTCTTTGAAATGGAAAAGGATATCGCATTGTGTTTGTTACTTTCGTTGCAGTTGTATTATATGTCTTAAGTGTAATTTGGCTTGGCTTCCTATTTATGGACATGCTTTTATTTTGAAGGAGAGTTAGCGCAGTTGACAGGAAGTTGTTGTTGCTTTGGAAACAACGTGATGGAGATTAATGTAGAAAAGTCATGTCTACATATAAAGACGGAGAAAGTAAACGATAACGTTTATGGTTAAGTGTTAGCACCCCCCGAAGAGACACAAACTCTTACGTTGATATTGGAGATTTCAATAAATTCAATTCGAAAAAAGAACGGGGAAAAAACAAACAAAACGAATAATGAAATTGAAACCCGAATAGTACTCCAACGAACGAATATTCGGGTACAGCCCTACTCGATACCCAACCCTAGTCATAACCTACAACCTTAAAAGTGCAGACATGCAATATATTATTGAACTATGTTAACAGGGCCCTATTAAGCTCATTTTGAGGATCATATCTGTATTTAGTGTCTCTCCTGTGACAAATTTCGTATTTTTAATGTTCAAAAAGCTCTTTATTTTTCTCATACTGCCTGTGCTGCAGCACCTCTTTTCACCCTCTGTCTGAAACCAGAGCCCAGTCTTCTCTGATTGGTTAGCTGGCCGGCTAGAAGCGTGCATGTTACAAAGCAATGTCACTGTGTTACGGAAGTAAATAAAGTAGTCGAATGGAGGCATTTGAGGCAGTTGGAGGGCGGTGACTGGTAAGATAGAAACTTTGGGATTTTAGCGTCTGCAGACCATTTACATGCACCAAAACCATAATAGGGTCTCTTAAAATAAAGTCAAAATAATTCCATACAGTTTAAAGGACATTGGACAAAAATACCAAAATAGGAGTTCTTCCATAACTCAGGTTTTTAAGGAGCTCAAAATGAATAGTAATCCTGGCAAAAAACAATCACGATACAATGTGCTCAGCCTATAAGGAGCTCTTTTGAAACTATAACCCCTTTACCTTTACAAAAGGAAATGCAATTTTGACAGACATTTTTTTTTACTGCTTCTTATTGCCCTTACATGATCTTATCTGTTTATACACCAAAGTGCATGATATTCGGATCAGGAGAGCACTGGTTCCATCCCCACTGCAGTCAGCATGTTGTTGTCTCTTTGAGCAAGACACTTCACCCCAAACTGCTTCTGTGGGGACTGCCCACAGTACTGAATTAAGTCGCTTTGGATAAAACGTCTAACAACTGACATGTAATGTAATATACAAAAAAAATGGAAAAACACCTTTATTAATATAAAGTTAATACCAACACAAAGTATACTGTTGCTTAAAGCAAAGGATAAATACAGGTTTGCATGTGTGCAGGATTACTGTTTTTTTTAAAGATTGAAAATGGACACTGATGTTTTACAATTACCAGTGTACTGAAATTTCGTATTTGTATTTGTTGGTAGAGTCTTTGAGTTATTTTCTTTTCCATAAACAGATCCCTCCAGAGGGAGTTTATCTCCCACACTCCCCCCTACGTGAAACGCCTCATTGGACTCCTTTGTTTACTACCGTAACATAGTGACATCACTATGTAACACGTGTGCTTCGATTGGCTAGCACTCCAACACATTGTGCCTGATATGCGAAGGGGGAGGACATTTACAATACATTTGACCAGTGAGCAACTACAGTGAATTGACTTGAATTGAATTACTTCTGTAGTTTAATTTAACCAAAAAAGTGGTTTAGTGATTCAACCTGTGTATCATGTTCCAATGTAATGTTGCGTTGATTTCCTTTATCAAGATAAAAGGCTGGCCCCAGCATCTCCGTTGTGAAGCCAGGGGCCTCTGCCCGAGCGTCAATAAGAGATGAGATCCTGTTTGTTATTTCAGTGACTTCTCATGTATATGGCACATGGCTGTTGCAGAGAAAGGCTTCATTTATATTTTTCACCAGCATTGTCATTTTTAGAAGCATTGTTCCATTATCCCTTATATTGAGTGAGACACAGAGATTCATCCATGTGCTTAGACCCTCTATAAATGCTGCTGCACTAATTGGATTATAAGCCAGTGGAAAATGTAGGTTGCCGTTGAATGTTTCAAAGATGTTTCCTTTTTCCTGTGGGGAGAAATGAGTTTCCCTGACATCAATCAGCTCCACAAATGATTTGTTATTCCCTCAAAACATTAAGCCATGATTCAAAGCTGCCTCAGAAATCAATGCCAAGAATTATTAAAAGCTCACTACATCTGAACCATTTAAGTGTGATGGCAAGTGTGAAATCCAAATGAAATCCTTTCACAGTGTGCGGTGTTGTGTAATGAGTTGGGGACAATGCACTGTTTCCCTCAACAGTATTTATGAACTCAGAGCAGTATTTATAATATTTTATTCCATAATGTACTCCTGCACCCACAGGTGCTCCCTACGGTGGTTGACAAGTGCAAATGTGTTTAAGCTGTAAAATAAATATTTCCATTTGGAGAAACAGTCACTGTGACTGAAAACTTGTTGTTTTATCGGCTTATTTTAACAATGTGGTAACATGATTCCTTCCAATATTATTGCAGTTCTGCTGTAAGCTAGCCAGCTAACGTAGCTAACCTACTGTAGTCATTTCTAATATAATGACAAAATACTACCTATTATTAAACAGGCTAATTCTGCCAATAGTGACATTGGACAACTTTATAATCCCTGAACGTCAACAAGCAATCCAGTCCCCGCTGTGTGCGTCACTTTTTAGTGTCCCCTGGCTTCCGTCGTGTTAGCAGCTTCTTGCAGTGTTTTGTTTATGCAGCGCTTTCAGTAAACGCTGCACATGTTCTGTCAAGTTGGTGAATGTTTTCTAAATGCTGCGCACGTGTTGAAAAGTTGCCGAAGATGTTCCTGCATTTTGCATGTGTTTAGGCAAATGTTTTGTTTTGTATTTGCATTGTGTTAGAAAGCACAGCGCATTTCTCCTAAAGTATATGTTTTGCGGCTGTGCAGCGTGTTTCCACCTGTCGGCCACCATAGCTTTGCCTTCAATTCAACCTACTGACCCACAACCCCCCCCCCCCAGTCCTGTGTTGCCCCAGCCAGCACAGACGGTGAAAAGGAGCCAGACATGTCCAAGAGATACAATCGTATGAAGGGGCCTGGCGTAGACCAAGACGCCGCCGTGCATATGTCCTCCACACTCACGCCGTTGAACAAGGCTGTTGATACAGCCATACCACGTGTAGAGTGTGCATGGACCCCAGTGGGGAAGGCTCTCCCCGCCTGCCCATAGGCATGTGAAATGCACTCGCAGAGCCATCCTGTTTCTTGGACAGAGCTTTACTGGCCACACCATCCCCAAAGCACACAAACAGCTGTTCAGTGTGCGTAATGGAAGCCGTGCGCCCTACATAATATGCCAGCGCACGCACCGGGCAGAGGAGGTGCAAATTAGCCTCCCTGTCCCCAATATGGGGTGGAAGACTAAAGCCGTCTAATCGTATAGCCCTCGACCTGAACAAACTCCTTAGGTTCTTGGGAACAAAGGAGGGGTTTGGTCTGAGTGTCGCCCCGCTACGGATGGAGGAGGGACGCCGTAAAATTGGAGTGAGTACCCCAGTTTCAGTGTCCTTTCCATCCATTCTGTCAGTGCACAGTTGAGCTTCAATTCCCCATAAAACTGTGTTAGGGGACCTGCAAGCAGCTGCGGAGTCACAGCTAAGAAGCTGTAGTACAGAAAGGGCCGATTTTCTACTGAGGTCCTTGAACGCACCGCTGCACGCTCTCGGGGGGGGCCCCGTCATAATGCCTTCTTCACACAGACGGTTAGCTATTACACTAGGCCAGGTGTGTTTTCTGACAACAACACGCCGGCCATAATGTCCCTGCACCCGCATAGCGCTTTGACAGCACTTCCTGCGGTTTATCACACTCACATGCGCACGCCCACTGGCTGCCTCCTTGACTGGAGTTACAACTGGGGCGGCGAGTGGGGAATTGTGTCTCATAATGGGTGCCCAATTAACATCGTATGAAACGGACCTTGTCGATTTCAACGAGACATTTATGGGGCAATGTGGAATTGTGGAGAGAGATGACTGACTCTGGGATAAATGCAATCGTTTTTATTGAGTGCATTTTTCACACACACATCACTCTAGAACTAGGGTTACAATACGTAACCCACCGTTCTTGCAACAGGGCCTGCATTTCTGTTGAAAGGAAACCTATCTCCTCCTAGGATGATAGATTTGCCTCTCTTACACCCCTGAATGGAGGAGGGACGCTGCAGAACTGGAGTGAGTAACCCAGTCACAGTATCCTGTCCACCCCTTCTGTCAGTACACAGCTGAGCTTCCATTCCCCATAAAACTGTGTCTTAGGGGACATGCAAGGAGCTGTGGAGCTAAGAAGCTGTGGTACTCCCTGGTGGCCCTCTCCTCCGCCAAACCTTCCATGAAAGGAAGACTAGCTTATGGGGAACCAACATTAAAAGGGCAGATTTTTTGCGGGGCCGCGCGCCTTCGCATTAACGCTGTGTTTTGCATTAACATTGAAATGCATTAATCGGAGCTATTACACCAGGCGAGGTGTGTTTTCTGACAACAACACGCCGGCTTATAGCGTCTCTGAACCTGCACAGTGCTTTGACAGCACTTTCTGCGGTTTATTCCACTCACAGCGGGGCGGCAAGTGTGGGACAGTGTTCTCTCCTCTGAGGATGAGCAAGAAGCAGCATAGGCCGAGCTGCGACTTCTCCTCATCCATGTGACCGAGGAAATCGATCCAAAGAGCCCTTCCGTAGACACGGGGGCTCCCAGGAGATCATCACAGCCTTTTTTTCTTTGGAAAGTGCCATGCGCCGTGATCCCACTGTGGCCAGTGGGAGCAGCTCCGACGCCATGGTCATCACCAGGGGGAAGTCCTGGACAGACCTGGGCGGTGGACTTCCATGGACGCCGGACCCAGAAGTGCCCGACAACGAGAAGTCCTCGTCATCCTTCTCCACGGCAAACGGAGCCATCCGCCCCGCTGGAATAGCGAACGTGAATGGCACCGCCTCGGCCATATCCTGGTCTCCCAAACACTCGAAGCAGAGTTAGTGGGGATCGGCGGCCACTATTAAGCCAGGGCACGAAGGACAGGCCCGGGTCTCTAGAAGTGGCGACTCCATGAAGGTATGATGACTTCTTTCTTCTTCTTTCAAATGTTTTACTTTCCTCTGTCAGGAATCTGCTCAAAATTTCAAATTTTAGAAAACTGATGAAGGTGACAAGTTAGGGGTGGTGGTGGCCCATAGGGACTTGGCATGGGAACTGGAAGGTCACCAGTTCAAGTGCCGGAAAGACCAAGTGCTACCGAGGTGTCCCTGAGCAAGGCACGGTTCCCTACACTGTTCCCTGTGTGCCGTACATAATGGCAGCCCACTGCTCCTAACACGAGGATGGGTCAAATGCAGAGACTGTACATTTTCCCCCTGTGGGACTAATTAAATATTTCTGATTCTGTTTTTTTAAATCCCCTGTATGTGCCACCTAAGAATTAAACTGGAAGTCTAAAAGAGACATTGTCAACAGTGTAGTTACATTCAATGTTCCCACTGAATTTGCCCCGCGGACTAAATCCATAATCTAAGGATTTGATGTTCTAAGACTCTTACAGGATCAGTATCTCTAAATGTGAGGCAATGGTTCAAGCTCAAGTATGTCGAGGTCTTGGATAATGGAGCGTGTGATAGGTTGGTGAATCGGAGCAGCTGGAGAGGTATTTAAGTTTTATGGCATTACCTTTGTGATGAAGCTGAGCCAGAAGGCACAGCTCTCAATCTACTGGTCCTTCTTCATTCTTACCCTCACCTGGTCATGAAGGGTCGGTCATGACCGAAAAAGAACGATATTCGGATACAAGCAGCTGAAATGGGTTTTCTCCGGAGGGTGGCTTGCATTCCCCTTAGGGATAAGGTGAGAAGTTCAGTCATCTGGGAGGGATTCAAAGTGTAGAAAGGAGCCAGTTGAGGTGGATCAGGTAAGGAAGCCACCTGGGCGCCTCCACAAGGAGGTGTTCCAGGCACGTCCAGCTGGGAGGAGACCAAGGGGCAGACCCAGGTGAAGGGATATTATCTTTACGCTGCCTGGGAGCGCCTTGGAATCCCCCAGTCAGAGCTGGTGTATGTGGCCAGTAGTGCTGGGGGGAAACGATTATTTTGAAAACGATTAATCGGGCGATTATTTGATCGATTAGTCGACTAATCGAACGATTATTTTTCTGTTGTTCAATTCATAAAAAACGTAATGTAAAAAAAACGTAATGTAAAAAAAAAATGTTTCACGATACTGTGTCTCAGGGGATCTTAATATTTAAGAACCTATTAATATGTTATACCAGATTAACGGAAATAATCTCTGCTAACTGACGATACAAACCATGTTTACCAACACAAAACAAAACACAAGTCTCATAAGAAGCAAACTAAAATGCTATCTAAATGGACAACGGACATTGGCACAGAACTCAAGATAAAAGTACCCTTATTACTTATCGTAGCTGCACATACAAGATATCCGATTAAAGCTGAGACTCCACAGATTATGTAGGTACATAGTATCATCACTGAGTGATCCGGACTCGCGACAGGGGAAGCAAATACAGTCATCACAACACGTACCTTCACAGAGCTTCTAGGGAGATCGTCTCACCGCCGTAGCTGTCAATCTGATCAAAATACGTGTTCAATGGCATTAAAATGAGAAAAAACGCGGCTGAATCGGTTAATCCATAGGTTTTTAACGTCTATGTATAAAACAATTATTGAATTTATAATCCATAATTCCATTTTTATGTAAAAATCGGAGAGCAAATGCTAGCTGCTAATGGTTGCCACCACAGCTAGCTGCTGCTTCCGGTCAAGCAGCAGTCTCAGTGAGATATAAATATATAAATATCTTCGACGTCGTCGACGCGTCGCTACAGCACTAGTGGCCAGGGAAAGGGAAGTTTAGGACCCTCTACTGGAACTGCTTCCTCTTAGAGCGGACTCCTGGTGGTTCATAGTGGTAGAAGATGAATGAATGAATCCTACAGTGATGGTTTATCTATCAGTTTTACAACCAGACGTGAAAAGTCACTTAATCAAGAACAGAGTTAACACGGTATTACATGTTTTGTTTGATTCCCATCTTCTTTGCTAATAGAAACGTATCTAAAAAGCACCCATTTCTAGTCTAACATTTTCTTTTTTTAACTCATTGCAGCAGAAACTATTGCTTAAAGCTTTTTTCTTGCACACTGTTCGTTTTGTTATATTTAGTCTGAGGTATTAAAATATACTTTGCAAAATTGCAGGCAGCCTGGTCCTGAGGCGATATAACAAAAGCTTTGCACTTACTAAAATCTGTGTTTGAGACTGTGGACAACTCAGTTCATTTGGCTGAGAGTAGGGTAAGGCCCGTACAGTGACTTAATGCCCAGCTAGTTGTGCTCTAAGTGACAGCTGGAGAGCACTTTAAGGCCTCCACATGGGCCAATACAATATTTACGAGGTCTTAGTAAGCAACGGAACACATGAAAAATACAGCTGTCACTGCCTCAACGGTCCCCTGGGATCCACATGCAGGTCAGTGTGGAGGCGGCCACTGCTTCAAACTCAGAGACTCTAGACTCATACAGAACACTGAGCATAGCACATTTTTGGTTTGTTGTATTTGGATTTGAATGTTGAAGTTCTGTGGTATTAAAAAAAAAAGAATGGACCTGGAAATAATAAATAGACGTTACTTGCAGCTGGTTATAAAAAAATAAAAAAGAGCAGTCTGCACGCCATCACGTGTTTTCCTGAAATGGCGTGATGGAGGTAGATTTCCGTTTGGACCAGTGGAAAATGTGTCTCAACTGTGTTTGTGTGTAAAATGCAAATCCACAGATGTAGAAGTGAGAACCACAAATACAAATTGGTTTCACAAAAGCCTTAACAAAAAGTTGTAAATGTTAGAAAGATATTCACATTTTACTTACATTTTTTCAGAGTGTTTTTTAAGGTACTCAAAGACACTTTACAGGGTACAATTCACAATACATCATAAAAACAACACAAAATACATTTTAGATTATAAGCAGTTCTGAAAAGGTGGTGGATTTAAAAAATAAAATAAAAGTTGAACAGGTGCTGTTTGGAGTTCCATCTTACATTTTTGGGTGGAATTCACTAGAATATCTGCATCTCCGTATTATATTTGTTTAACACTTTTGGGTTTTTAGAAATCTTTTTTTGCAGTTCTTGTTTTACATTTACATATTTTCCATTTACAACATTTAGGGATTTACAATGTGATTGTGTGTGTGTGTGTGTGTGTGTGTCCATTTCAGATGTTTACGAACATCAACATTTCCCCTTAATGCCTTATGCGGTTAATTCATCCAATCTTTCACATACTGTAAAGTTTAGAACATTTTAGTGTAGCTTGGTTATTCTTATTGCCACTCCTATCAATAATTTCATGACCCCTCAGATTGTTCTTGGGCCCCTCTGGAGGCCCTTATATTAGGGATTACTGGACCAAACCAGCTGATAAAGTAGTTTGAAAAAGCTCCATCTCAAACAGATGCAACCGTAAAATGGCACACATTAATGCATCAGTATTAACAATATAATAATAACATATTTAGTGTTGATACTTCAATCATGAAGGCTACCTCTATCAGTCCTCATCCATATATTCAGCGTTCTATTCATCTCATCACTGTGGGAATTTTGGGAAAAATATATACCTATAATCTGTTCATACAAATAGTTTTAATTATAGCTGTCCCCTTTGTATACGTCAAACTGTCATAAAGTTATTGGAGTAATGATTAATTGCTATTAGATGTATACACATGCTCCGTATAAACAGTGCATCTCTCTGCATCCTGCATCAGATGAGAGGGAAACTCATCCAACCAATGTGAGACAAACAGCAGGGAGTCCTTGTTCAGGGAAACTGTAAGGCATCAGTAGTCACATCACATCAGTGTGTTCCAACTGCAATTTTCTGCCGCTGAGTGTTGGAGAGTGCAAAGAGAGAGGTAGGGAGAAAATTACAGTAGTCACCTCCGTGATGCAGCCTGCCTAATGGCATGGTGTGGAGGCAGCAGACACACCCGCACAATAACCCAGTGGAGGAAGAAGAAATGCTATATGGGACTGAAGATACAATAAAGTCAGAATGACATGTTAACCAGCGGAGAATGACAAGTAGAGAAAGGCCAGGAAACAATCAAGAAAGAAAAACAACACAAACAAACTGAGGATGGTATTTTGAAGAATAGCTGGAAGAAAATGTATAGACTAAAGTCCATGCTTCAGGTTAAAGGTCCTCAATATGATATTCAGAACATAGATTGAAGGAATGCCAGTGGTGGAATGTAATCAAAATAAATACACTCAACATTGTACCTGTACATACATTTGCATTTTATGCTACATTTACTTTTACTGCATTACATTTTGGAGGCAAGTATTGCATTTTGAACTCTCCTACATGTATTATTTTGTAAAGGATGTGATGCAATACCATGTATTTTTTTAAATACACAGTATTTTAAAATGCATCTAAAATTGTCTCCACATTACAAACAACAACATTAAAATGATTAGATATGATCATGATAAAAACAGAACAGTTACATTCTATAACCTATAAATCCAAGAGCAATTCTACAAGTAAGTACTATAATTTTGGTACATAATGTGCATTTTTCTGATAACACACCCTACTTCTACTTAAGTAACATTTTAAATGTACTTGAATTGGAGTATTTTAAGATCATAATTGTCCTTTCTCTCAAGAAAGGACCTGGGTACTTTTTCCACTACCGAGGAATGCATCCAACTGAGGCCAAAGTGCCGCCAGAGTTAATAGTGTTAACCTGGGGGGGGTGAGGGTTAGGGTCTTATATATAGGATGGCCACTTGCTAGCCACTTCAGCACAAAATATTCTGATGCATGCGTGGCCTGCCTGGGTTTGTAAATAAAGACCAGATAACCAACATGTTACAGCATACACACAGCGAGAGACAATCTGTTGAAGCTCATTTTTGCCCTCCAGTTTACTGCTCATCCTACATGCATACATATAAAGATAATCAGTAACCAAAAGCATCATTATTGCTTTTGTTTAGTACAACAAATGTGACTGCATGCATTAAATCTGTTTGCAGATGATGTGATACAAAACATTGTATTATATGATTAACACCTGATACTTCAATTGGAAACTTGTTCATGCATTAAAAGTGAAGGCCAATGGTGCTTAAAAGCAACACTATCCATTCAGGAAATAATACAGTTAATTACTGTTTAATACAAAATAGTAGTTAATGTCAAAAGGTGTTGCTACTTCATGTGTACACATGGAACCTGACTGTGCTGACTAATGTGTTTGCAGCAGAGTGGTGCTGGATTTATTTGAAAAGACTGTATATGCCATCTGCAATCCAATGCATTCTTCCTCCTCTGCAGATCAATGAGGCTCTTAATAGGAGTTGGTCTACACTGCTGTGATGACTGGATGAAATAATGACACTGGAGAGAATGATCATAACAAGAGAGGAGGAGTGAAATTCATTACAAGTTGTGTTTGTATTGATGTTTATAGTAAAAGTCACATCAAAGCTGTCGAGGAGACAGGTGATGGAGCGAGCAGCGATATAAAAGGCATGCAAATATCAGGATGCAAAGCAACCAACAATGGTGAACTGTGTAGGAAAAATGCTGGATATACAGAGTAATTGTGATGATTCTGTTTAGTTTTGGTTTTGTTGTGTGCTTTTTTTGTGTTTTCTTCTGTCTCCCCCCTCCCTTCTCTGTTTTTCACTGCAGGGTGTGACAGGGAGTTGGCTGGCTCCTCCCAGCAGCAGGCGAGGCACACCTGTTTTCATTCACCTCTTCAACCTCTTGACATAAAAGCCCAGTCCTCTTGCCACTTCCCTGCCAGATAATTCTGTCGTGTTCGACCCTCCGGTGTGTCTCGCTGCTCTCCTCGTCCCTGTGATCTCGTCGCCTGGATTTTTGTCTCCTGTCCTTGCTGTCTCCGTGCCAGCCAGCTTCCTGCCTCCACTGCCGTTACCTTTGCCTCTGCTTTAAATACACTTTTTGTTTTTGACCATCTCTCTCTAAGTCTTTTGCTTTGGGGTCCAATATCTCTAGGCCGTAACAGTAATAACAGTTTAGTACAATGAGCATTATGCTGAACAGCATCAGAACCCTTGCTGTTTCTTTTCTGACCTTAACCACATTTCTTTTTAATGCATTTAACCATGAAAAATGGCTGTGTGGATTTTTGGAACTGCTTTGGTTACAACCATGTTTTTCTAGCATCTTCCTCTCTGAATTTGTTGGTGCATTGTTACATTTATGTTACCACTTTCCACTGTCAATCAGTGCAAAAGTGTGAAAACTGCAGCAGGGAAGTGTTTCCCCTCCCCCACACGCTGGCTCTCATGCATGTGCAATATTGTGTGTGCGTGCATGATTCTGACAAAATCAGAACACACTTTTATAAGCATTGCTCCACCACAGTAGTTGTTGCTAGTTCAAGTTTAAGGTCATTCTAAAACTTGACCTGAAAACTGAAAGACAATTGGTGGAGATTTATTATGTCCTTTAACGACGTCTGTTAACAAAGAGTAAAACATATTGGTTTCCTTCCTGATGATGATAATATGTGTGCTATATTAGGTTCCAGCAAACAACCATTGACCTTTTTCTTCACCTTAACTAAGGCGCTTCAGAATTGCAGAAACTTTTCATTTTAGAGCAGAATTGCTGCTACTTTGCTAAGTGTCGCCTGTTTATCCACCTTTTCTTGACAACTTGTCCGTTTCTAATCTTTTTAATGTTATCAGGATTTCAATTATTTTCAGTGGAGCATGTATCCATTTAGATTACCAATTTATATGTGATTAGTTTACCCAAAATACCAATACTTTGAATTTACGCAGATGTTTGGAGCTATGCAACCCTATCTCCTCAAAATTCATTCCCACAGAACTACATGTAAACTGCATTCTCAATTACGTTTAGCTAGAAACGTATTTTCTCCCACATTACGTTTGTTATATCTCACACAGGCTCAGCCCTCTACTGGACTCTATGTGCACTACCTCTCAACCATACTATGCAAGCATTCACCGACTGAGATATCTATAAACGTAGCCGGCCCAAGCCCCCAGGAAGTGCGCCGGACTCTGATGAGAATATTCGTTGTGGCCAAACGGCGGTACTACACTTCCGTTAGGTTGCCAGGCCCAGAAACACTTTTTCCCATTGACTTACATGGGGAAAGAGTGGTCTGTAAATCGTTGGATAATTTGTTTTAAACTAAATAAACTACCCAGTATGAACATTTGCATAGCCCTTATTAAAAATATTTGGTCCTCAAGTTGTAAAATGTGTTAATAACGTTATTCTGAGAGTTATGTCCCTCGGTATTATGAACGCGCAACTAACCCACGGGACCGCGCCGCCCGGCACGTTCATGTGACGTGTTCACCTTTATCCATGGATGCACAATAAGAACGGACCCATATCGCCTTACTGCCATCCCACGGAGCTGTAATAATGGATATATTGCACATGTTTGCTGTAATTCATCATTTGTCAAATATTATACTACATGGGCTGTATGATGTAAATCTTGTACCGTAAATGTTGTATTAAATAAAGTTAATATTACCGACGTAGATTAACGTCCCTGTAGCTTCTTATTGCACTAAGAAGCTGATTGCACTGTGTATATATATATATATATATACACATATGTATACATATATATATATGTATATATATACATATATATTAGGGGTGTAACGGTTCACAAACATTTCGGTTCGGTACGTACCTCGGTTTTTAGGTCACAGTTCGGTACGTTTTCGGTACAGCAGAAAAACCTCAAGGCCCTGGTTGAGGGAGTTGCTAACCGAGTGGGTGGAGGACTTTTTTGGTAGCTTTGAGGTCAAACCTGTTTCCCAGCCTGCTAGCCCCTGGCATGCTAGCCCCCTGCCTCCCAATTCCCAGCCTGACACCATACATCTCGGTGTGTTCCGTCTGGAGTCAACCCCTGCTTCTTCCCCATTTCCTGCTCCTGTCCAGGAGCCGTTCTTGGGTACTCGTCTGGCTTTTGGAGGTCCACGGAGCCTCCAAAAGGCTCCTAAGAGAAGGAGTCGCAAGTCCAGGCTAGCAGCCCGAGCCCAAGAAGCCATGCTTTGGGCTCAGTTCTGGCCCCAGCAGCCATGGTTCCAGCCCATGCAGCCATGGTTCCGGCCCCAGCAGCAATGGTTCCGTCCCCAGTTCTGGCCCCAGCAGCCATGGTTCCAGCCTCAGTTCTGGCTCCAGCAGCCATGGTTCCGGCTCCAGCAGCCATGGTTCCGGCTCCAGTACTGGCTCTCCGGCCGACGCAAGCCCCCCGTGTTATGTCAGTGGTTCGGCCCACTCCAGCCCCTCGTGTCCTGTCGGCGTACCGACCGACACGAGTTCCCTATCAAGTCCTCTCTCAAGTCCCTTCTCGAGTTCCCTCTCAAGTCACCTCTCGAATCTCCTCTCGAGTTTCCTTTCAAGTCCCTTCTCAAGTCTCCTCTCGAGTTCCCTCTCAGGTCCCCTCTCGAGTTGCCTCTCGAGTCCCCTCTCGAGTTCCCTCTCGAGTCCCCTCTCAAGTCCCCTCTCGAGTTGCTTCTCGAGTCCCCTCTCGAGTTCCCTCTCGAGTCCCCTCTCAAGTCCCCTCTCAAGCCCTCTCTCGAGTTCCCTCTCAAGTCTCCTCTCGCCGGGTTTCCTGCCAACACCATGTCCTGTCCTGTTAGGGGTCCCATCAACACCAGCCCTTGCTCCGTCGTGGGTCCCACCAACACCATTTCCTGTCCTGTTAGGGGTCCCACTGACACCAGCCCATGTTCCGTCCAGGGTCCCGTCTACGCCTGACCTGCCAAGGGTTCCACCAGCTCCTGCCCGTCCTCGAGCCCGGCCCCCTGACTTTCCCGGCCGCGGCCCTCGCCCTTGGACCCCTGACGCTTCTGGCCGCGGTCCTTGCCCTCGGGCCCGGCCCCCTGACTCTTCCAGCCGCTGCCTTCGCCCCTTTATGAACTCTGCCTTTCCCCCGGGTCGTCCGCCTGAGACCCCCACCACGAACTCTGCCTTGCCCCCGGGCCGTCCGCCCGAGTCCCCCTTCTGCTGTTCCCCCAGGCCGTCCGCCCGAGTCCCCCTTCTCGGCCTCTGCTGTGTGCATGGTAGAGTGAGAGTGAGCGAGCGTGTGTGTATGTTTCTGGAAGTGAAACGAGGAAGCAGAAAAACAGAGGTCTGTGATGTATTTTGTGAAACAGAAGAACAACTAAATAAATGCAACGGCCTCCCAAGAAGAGCTCGCCTCTCTCCAGTCATTTAAGCTAAAGTGGGTTATTGAACCTGAAGCTTGTTGCTCCTGCCCTGGGAGACGACAGAGAGTCACCCCCCTGTTTCCTCGACTACGGTCTGGGAGCCGACAGGAAAGTTCAACACACAGATGGCCAGTCCGCCCCTTTGTAGCATATTATTTCGATGAGCAGATCGCCACTGGGCTTTCAACTAAAGACTAAAAAACTGTGGCATTTGTACAGCTCCATATGGGTACTGCAATTTGTGAAGTGCTTTCCTCTGTGGTGAAACGATCAGCACTGCACCACGGAGGAAAGCGGCAGATAGTCGCCTGGAGATAAAGAGAGTGGGGCTGTGTTGCGTGCATAGCTTCCTTCTGCAGGTAACGGGGAGACGCGCACTGGCGGCGGTCTCATTCAGGATCCGAAAATACAATTTAAATATTTTTGCACACTTAGTCCTAGTGTGCCACTGGTTACGGTGCCGCGTGCCAATGGTGGTCAATTGTGATCGGTCAACTGCTAAGACCAATGTCCCGCCCCTTAGCCTATCACAATGTGTTGGAGCGCTAGCCAAGAGAAGTGTTAGTGTTACATAGCGATGTCATTATGTTACAGAAAAAAACAAAGAAAACGTACAAGAGCACATAAGCATTGACAGAACAGATATGCACAAATACAGCACATATTCCAAATCAAAACCCTTACATACAAACCCATAAACAACAGACACAAAAGTAGAAAAGAGCTAATAGGCAAAGACAATATGAAAAACAATGATCTGACCCTTGCTATCTCAGCTGTCTAACTCCACATATTGTTATAAAAGCATTACATCCGGTCGAACAACACTTCAGTACTTAGCCGGCCAGTTTTGACACCATGATGGACAGTTACGTTCACAGTCTCTTCGATTTCAAATCCTACTTCTGTAGCCAGAATTATTCTGCCCTTCAAATGCCGTGCACCTTCCTCTGATGCAAGACTCCAGCCAAGGCTTCACTCACAACCACCTCCAAATCACCATGCTGTCAGACCTAAAACCATGGCAACAGGCATCACAGTCTCCCTTACTCAAACAGTCATGTGCGATTTCTTTAAATGTATTAGCATGCACATTTACATTTGTATATATCAATAATGCTTGTAATAGATTAAATTAGGACTGTTTACAGGCAACAGTAAAAACAAATAGCTGTTGGAGGCATATGAACATCAGATCAGTTTATGTTCACCAATAAGTCAAGTGAACAATCGGGTTGAACTATCTTTTAAAAATAATCTCAGTATTTCTTTCTGAATATTAATAGTTAGTATTAGTAAATTATATACTTTTGTCAACCATGTTAATGGTGTGCAAAGACTAAAATCCCTGTGTTCCCCCCAGATAGAGTTTTTTTTTACATTAAAGCATGGAAACATGTCACAGAGGCACAGAATTAAATGATAAAACCTGAAAATGAGCATTATAGGCCGCCTTTAAGTATTTATTTTATTGAATTAAAAGACAGTATGACATGGGACGTATACAGTATGTATTTATTTAATGTTTCTTATTATTCAGACGTGAACTCTATATAATGAAGGACATACAGTAGAAATATGATATTACTACAAGAGTGAGATTATTTATTTTTTTATCAATTGGTGTGAAGGTGTGCTGTGAGTCTATTGAAACATGCGTGAGTGAACCTTTTCTGAAAAGAACAACAAGTAAAAAACTCTAAAATCTTGTATTTACACAGTTTGATTCTGACATTAAACTCACAAAAATCACTATATATCAGGGAGTTAGTAGGATCTGTACAGACTGGCAATATTATGAGTGTTTTTCCAAGGGTGGGATGAATTACACATCACAGGTTATAATATTTATGCTAGGGTCTATTTGAATCCCTTCTTTTTCTTCTCTCTGTTCAACTTCCTTTTTGTTCTTTTTGACAACAGTCACCCAATGGATTCTTCCATTAAAACAGATGAAATGCCTTCAGAGTACATTACACAAATCCTGATCCATTGAAGTCTCCCAAGATTAATTTTGGTTCAATAATAATTCCAAACGCCACTTAATGACTTTGACAATGTTAGCCCAGGACAGTATCGACAAGGGGAATGTAAGCAGGGAAAAATCTAATTTATCAGATTCATTTTAGAATGTTAATTGATTAATTCAAATCACTCCCCCCCCCCCCCCCTTATTGTGAGAGATAGGGAATGAGTGCTGAAAGTAATATCACCAGAATTTGGACTAAGAGCGCCTACATTTGAAATGAATGATGTATTAGTTTAGAGGGGATTGGAAGGAATCCTTTGTCCTCACAGATCTGCAGTTACCAGCAGTGATTACACAACCTTTCGCCTGCCAATCCACCCGCCAAGTGCACTGCTCATCATCTGTATGTATTGTTTATACTGTTATTATGAAATGGCAATGATTTAGGAAACATAATCCACTGACCTCAAACTTTCTTCCGCTCAGCAGTAGAATGAAAAATAAATAACATTTGCAATTTTAGAAGATAACCATTGTTTAGACACACACACACTCAGATTTAATGGTATTCATATTCTGAAAGCCAATAAATTATGCATTTACTGTAAAGTATCTCCTGCCATCCCTGGAGAATTACCCTTATTATTATGGATTTTGATCAGAGCCCAGGTTTGAGAGTATATCTTCAAGGAAATATATATAACTTATCGCAAAACCACAACTCTGCTACCTTTTTAAATCCCACTCATTGGTAAATAAGACCAAAGGTTTAAACCCTGCTCTCTGGGGGATGTATTGTTCATTATACCTCGCAACAAGGAATTGCTTTATGGAACAAACGCTGCACTACTGATTTTGACAGTATCAAATCGATCCTGTTCAATTCCTGTTAAATTATGAAAAAATAGATAATTTCTGTTTAGATAATTATTCACGTCCTAAAGAGTCATCCTCTGGCATGGATATGCCCAGAAAATATGTGAATCTTAATTTTGAAGGCTTAAAGATTGCACTAAAGTAAAAGTCTGTTTGAATATATCCAATCTTAGATATCCATCCATCCATCTTCTCCCGCTTATCCGTGGTCAGGTCTCGGAGGTAGCAGTTCCAGCAGAGAGCCCCAAACTTTCCTTTCCCTGGCCACATCAACCAGCTCTGACTGGGGGATCCCAAGGCGCTCCCAGGCCAGCGAAGAGATATAATCCCTCCACCTGGTCCTAGGTCTACCCCTTGGTCTTTTCCCAGCTGGACGTGCCTGGAACACCTCCCTAGGGAGGCGCCCAGGTGGCATCCTAACTAGGTGCCCGAACCACCTCAACCGGCTCCTTTCGACGCGAAGGAGGAGCGGCTCAACTCCGAGTCCCTCCCGGATGACTGAACTTCTCACCTTATCCCTAAGGGAGACGCCAGCCACCCTGCGGAGAAAACCCATCTCGGCCGCTTGTATCCGCAATCACGTTCTTTCGGTCATGACCCATCCTTCATGACCATATCTTAGATATCCAGTCAATAAAAAAATTAAGAGAATTACTTATTCTTTGAGAGTAGCAATTAATTAAAAATAACAAATCACAAGGAACTGGTTAAAAGATTACAACTTAATACATTAAGATTAGAAGAATCTTGTTAATGAACTGTATGGAATGTATTAAATAACCACGAGAATAAGAAATCAAGTTCATATATGTCGGGAAAATCGGTCAGATATTGAACATTACTAATGAACCTGTTACGTTCCCTCTTGGCTAGGGGTACAAAGGGAAACGACACGACCAGTTTGGAATTGGTAATTGTTACCGGTGGTTTATTTGTTACCAAAACTTTGACCAGAATAATGTACACACAAACAGTTTGACACCAACAAAGGGCCAAACTGTTACTGGTTAACAAAAGGAGCACTCCAAAAGAGAGTAGCACCAGGGTATACAAAAGGAAAATAAAGTACTTCACTTCTAAAGTGGAACAAAACAATAATCAAAACAAGGCTGTGTGAGAACGCAGCTGTTGCTGATCAACCGGTGCTAATCACCGGGGTCTAAGCACTACGTTCACAAATGCTGATCTACAGGCGCTAAGCTAACCTGGGTCTAAGCTGTTTCACAATGTAAATATCCTAAATGCGGTTCTACAGGAGCTAAGCAACCTGGATCTACGCAACACACACACAAAACCCTATACTAGACACAGAATACTAGGACACACTGCTAATCAGTATGCTCGCACAGAACCCTACAGAATACACTGCTAAGCAGTCTAATGAATCACAAAATACACACTGCTAAGCAGTCTTAGGAATCACAGAAAATGGCTTTGTCACAATGAGAGTTTTGAGGCGCCTGTCACACAATACAGAGCCTCCCGAATGGTGTCCGTGTCCGGCCTTTATACTCCTCCCCCGGATGACGTGGCAGAAGCGGGCAGGGCTTGGGTGACGTCTGTCCAATCCCCGCGGATGTTGCGAGGTCGAGACGGCCACTGACGGCATAGGAACGGCACAGCTCATTTGCACACAGAGTTAAAGGCACAAGGTAGCAGCGGCTGTAACAAAACCTGTGGTAAGTTTTGACAATTACTGTAGGTATGAGTATTAATGTTGTGACCATTATTTGTTAGCTTTATCATAAAAGTTATTGTTAAAGAGGCACTACTATCTCTGTGCATGTAAAATCCCTGTGTCCACTCCAGTGGCAGTTTCTCTCCCCCCTCCCCTGCCTGAAACGCCTCCATTGGACTCCTTTGTTTACTTCTGTACTATAATGGCATCACTATGTTAGATGTGTCCAACACATTGTACATGATAGGCTAAGAGGACGTGACATTTCTAAGTAGTTGACCAATCACAAGAGAGCCGGCTTGATAACCAATCAGAGCAGACTTGGCTCTGGTTTCAGACAGAGGGTGAAAAGATGTGTATGAGAAAAATAAAGAGCTTTTTGAACATTAAAGCATGCGAGACATGTCACACTAGAGACACTAAATACAGACATGAATTTGAACATGAGCATGATAGGGCTCCTTTAAACACCTGAGATCCACAGTAGAGACAGATGTTGTGGCAGAATAGAACCTCAGGGTGCTCGGAGCTCAAGTGTACTGAAAAGGCTCTATAAATATCTAAAGCTACAAATGAGGGACATATCTGAAAGAGATATAGCCAGCAGAAGAGTCAGGTTCATTGTCAAGTTAAAGAGTTAAACAACTTCCAGGATCTTTATAGAAACAGTCTAGACCAGGGGTATTCAACAAAAATTCAACGAGGTCCAGTTAGAGAAAATCTCCCCATGCAAAGGTCCGGAACTTCAAAATGTCTAACTTGCTTTATGAATTAGTGTGATATATATTGAAGTAGCTGTAGCTTTATCAACGTCTGCATGTAATCAACAACTGACTGCCAATCAAATAAAGAAAGTACAAAAACAACAACATTTATTGTCAATTAACATTGAACTCTACAGATATACAGTAAATACTGTGGATATGTGTAATGTTCCTCTCGGGCTGCATTTAAAAATAAAATAGAGAAAATAAATAAAATAGCTTTTGAAAATGTGTGAATCAAGTGCTTAATTTTAGATAAATAAAATAAAGTGTAGCAGCAGCTTGAGTTTCCCTTTTTCTTTGTTAACCGTTTCACATCATGACTTAACAGTTTCAGACGATTATAGAACAATATCAGTCTTTACACATCATAACAATTGAACAGTTTTAAAGTTTATCTTTCTTTCCCTCTTGTATTGCAGTCCCTCACTCACTTTTTTTTATTCAGTGCGAGAATTGAGCTCGAGCTTGTCCTGCCAGGAGTTTAAATCTGGGCTGAAATGGTGTCAGGGCCATTCTCATACACACATGCAGGTGCTGTCATGGTTTTGGATTTATGTTTTCCACCTTTGTTTTGAAATGTTTTCCTCTTTGTATAATGTCTGGTCCCTCTCCCTGTGTTTTTCCTCCCTGTCGTTAGTTTCCCTGGTGTGTCTAATTGTCTGATTGTGTTCACCTGTTGCCCTTGTGTTTCTCCTCCCCTGCCCAGCTGTATCTTGTCCTGTGATTACCCTTCTGTGTATTTTGTCTTCCCCTGTGCTCCATGTCTGTTCGTCGTCATATCATGTCACTGTCACCCATGCTTGTCCGTGTCTCCTGCCTGTTCCCGTATGTAAGTTTGTTCCTGTCTGTCGTGCTTCCCGGTTTCTGTTAATTAGTTTCTTGTTTTTTCATGCCTTCGGCTTTTTATAATAAAGCTCGCTTTTTGTTAACGAACCTTTTTTTGTATTTTTTAACTGCACTTGGGTCCTATTTTTCCCAAACCTGACAGTACGAACAGACCAGTATGGACCCAGCAGTTTTTTCATTTAGCCAAGAGCTTTATGAGCTTAAATACAATCTGGAGTGTATTTTCAATGACTGGAGGAGGGCCTCATCCAGAGAGGCCAAAGAGGCTGCCCTTAACGAGGCACGCAGGGAGGTTGACAGCAGGCCCTGGTTTAGGAGCTTGTTGCCTTGTGAGGTATCTATATTACTTTGTAAGGGTAAAACACCAGCTCAGTTCAATATCCGAGATCCAGTGAACAGAGATAACAGTACTCGAGTTTCAAGTTTACTTGCTGCAAGGAGAATCGGCGAGTGACATGCAATGTCCACTCCTTAACCAACTCTGCTCGCCTTCTCTCAGTGCATTCTTTTTATTTCAACAATACAGTAACATGACAATCATGTGGTGTTGACCAACGCCTTATTTGTTAGTGTTACGTTCCCACTTGGCTAGGGTACAAACGGGAAACGACACGACCAGATTGGATTTGGTATATTTGTTACCGGTGGTTTTATTGTCACTGAAACTAGGCAAAATGATGGTCACACAGATTGGCCCCACAACACGGGTCAATCTGTCACTATAATACAACACAAAGGGTCTCCAAAAGAGAGTTGCCCCGCTATAGAAAGAAAAACAAATCTCACTACTCAAGTGGAAACAAGCAATAAACAAAACGGGACTGTGGAAACACACAGCTGGTGCGGGTCTACAGGTGCTAATCACCTGGCTCTACGCAATATCCACTCACAGGAACGCTGGTCTACAGGTGCTAATCAACCTGGATCTAAGCAGTATACACACACACAAAATCCCTACGCTAACACAGAACCCGACGACACACTGCTACTCAGTGTGCTCGCCTAGAACCCTACTATAGACACTGCTAATCAGTGGAGCTAATACCAAAGACTAGTGATGTTACGTATTGCGCCGAGGCTTCGGAGCGTGTGTCGAGTAATCCCGAAGCTTTTTGTGAAGCATGTACCGAGGCTTGTATCGTTTTGGGCCAGTGACGTCATCGATGACAAACGAAGCCTCGCTGCCTGTCGATACCACGTGACTGCTTCAGGAAGCGATTCTGATCGGTTGAACCGTTGAACCACAACGCTCATAATACCCATGGATGTATAATAAGAACGATATTACCCCTCCTGTACCCGGGCCCGCTGGTGACACGATGGAATTAAAAGAGCTCAAAACCTCACCTATATAGAGGTCGGAACATGTCATAAGTATAAATAGATACAAGCATAAATAAATGTAGTAAAAAAAACATGAATGAATAAATACAGGAATACATATGTTACAGTATTTTCAGGGAGATTCAGCGTGTGTGCTGTGGCTCAGCTGGAAAGCAGTTGACTCACGACCGCAGGGTCCCTGGTTCAATGACTCGTCAATACGTCTTTTTTGTTGTTTATAAAAGCTACAGCTAAATGAGATAATGTAGTTAATAAATGTATTCTTTGATATGGTTTAGCCTTTCTCAGGCTACAACATGGTTACGTTTATGAATATTAGTAAGGAATACAAATCCCTCTTTGCAATGTTTACCAGCCTCCTTAGGCTTTTCAATCACAATCATTCAACTGGAATAAAAACAATATTGTTAACATGAAAATATGATTTAATGTTCGTTGTTTAGAGGTATTCTAAGGCTTTACTCATTGGGAACTCGGTATGAGATAGAGCACACTGTTGAGATGTCCAATCTGCCTGTTTTACACACTTTGACCAGCAGGGGGGTTTGTGTTCAAATGAAGCCCATGATGAAGCCTCATGAGATGAACCCTTTTGCGAACCAATTGGCTGGAAAGCTTCAAAGCTTCATAAGGCTTCATCTCGCCATCACTACCAAAGACACACGCTAAATCTCAGAATTCACAGAATGAAGGCTTATCACAAGGATAGGGTTGAGGCATCTGACACAAAATACAGAGCCTCCCGACTGTTGTCCGTGCTCAGCCTTTATACTCCTCCCCCGGATGACGTGGCAGAAGCGAGCAGGGGTTGGGCGACGTCTGTCCAATCCCCGCGGATGTTGAGCGGTCCGGACGGCCAATGACAGCAGAGGAACTGCACAGCTCATTTACATACACAAACAGACTTAAGCTCACAAGGTAGCAGCGGCTGTAACAGTTAGTGTGAATCTTGTGACTCTCAGTCATGTGAATATGTGTGTGTGTGCATGTGTGCCATTTGAACAGACTGTTCTCTGTTCCTCCATTAACACATTTTATGAGAACACATTATGAAAACACATTTATCCTTCAATAAACTCTAACATTCCCTCCTGTTTTTCATAATTACTAGCTGGTTACAATGTCTTTATTACTTTCAGAATTAATTCACTTGTTTTTGACATTTTCGAACCATTCGTCATATGACAGACAGTAACCTAGCTTTAAGTCTTACACATTGGAGGTTAGGTGAGTATATTCGTCCTTCTGAGAGGGGTCTGTGTCAGTATAGTCACCGTTATCTGTCTGTTGCAACATCGTTGAGTAGTGACCATTTTTTCTCTCGATGGACTTCTTCTTTTGTTGAGGATTCCTCACTCAATTGTCTTATAGTCATTAGCGTCAGACCCAGCAGGGTCACTACAAACAACACCTTTCCCAACATAGTCTATTTGTGATAGTGGTTCTGTTGTTTTCTTCACCGGGGTTGAGACCAGTATTTCCTAATGAAACACCGCCCTTTGTAGCCGGACTTCCACCACTTATCCGTCGTTAAGTTGGAGAGGTATTATCTTTTTGCAGTGGCTCTGATGTATCCACGTAGTTCTTTCGGCGATTTTTAGTGCAGTCGGTGTTGTCAGCAGTACCGTGTAGGGACCGTCCCACCGTGGACAGTGCCAATGCTTCCTCTTAATCACCTTCACGAGGACCTGGTCACCAGTCTGCACTCGAGTATCCTGTAAGGGAGTAGAAATGTCTGGCAAGTTATTTGTTCGAGCTATCTCATTACTTCTGAAGAGTCTGCTCATCCATTCAGCTAATATAGTCTCTGCCTCAGCATCATCCTCCTCCCTCACCTCGTCTGTGATTGGTAGTCTGAATTGCCATCCTGTTATGATCTCAAAGGGAGACAACCCTTTTGCCGTGGGCGTGATTCTCATGCATGTTTCTACTAGAGACACACATTCCACCCATGGTCTTCCTGTTTCCTCCATTGTTTTCCTTAGTCTTAACTTTACTGTTCCGTTTGTTCTTTCCACTAATCCTGCACTCTGTGGATGATATGCACAATGGTTTTTTAATGTTATCCCCATATGTTCGGACAGTTTGGTAATAACCTGATTTACAAAATGGGAACCATTATCCCTGTACAGTTTCTCTGGAATACCTCTGTTTGGTATTATTGTCTTGCATATGGCTTTTGCTACGGTAATAGCGTCTGCATGTTTTGCTGGGAATATTTCAACCCACTTTGAAAACGGACATATCATTACCAAACAGTATTTGTACCCTTGGCATGGTGTTAGTTCGATGAAGTCCATATGCATGTGTTGAAACGGGTATGTTGGTGGAGGGAACATTCCTCTCTGTGGTCGCTCATTGCCTTGAGCATTGTGTCTGCAACATACTACACAGGCTCTACAAAAGTTTTTAGAAAATGTAATGTAGTTGTATGTATGGAAGTGTTCATTTATTATTGTCACCATCCCTCCTGTTGAGACATGGCACGGCCCATGACTCAAATGAGCTGCTGTTTTGTAGAGACTAACAGGGAGTACTATCTTGTTGTTTATTCTGAATGTTCCCTCAGGGTCTGTGGTTAGTTTTTGGTCTAACATGTATAGGTTTTGCATTCACCATGCGACCTACATCACATTTTCCTTGTGACCATACGCATGGCGGCACCGTTTTCAGGACCTCTAAGGCCACTTCACTTAGCATACATCATTGTTGTTCAGGGTCGTCTAGGTGGGCGCGTGGTGTCATCACTAGGGTAAACCCTAGAGTTTTGCGCTTTAACCCGCCTCCAGTTTGCCAACCGTTTTTGTCATCTGTCCATTTTGTTATCCTGTTACCTCTAGCCCAGGGGTGCCCAACCTTTTTTGAACCGAGAGCTACTTTTAAAGTTACCAGTCTGCCGAGATCTACCAGTCCAAATAGAGAGGCGTAGCCATTACTGACAGCCTACTACCAGGTAAATACACACTTCTACTTGTATAAAACTGACCTTTGTATGATTGATACTTCATAAAATACTGCAGATCCTTTATCTTACCTCTTTCTAATCTACACACATACAAGTATTTAACTGAAGTTACACAACAGTGTTGTTGATACAGAGTTGGAGTTTATTCACACGTCACATACTACAGTGGGTAATGTTTTCAAGAAACATTGAACAGTGCTGCCACATATGACACAGGAAAAAAGGAAAGACTCTGAACCCTTTCTTTGCCATTATATAAAAATAGTATTGCTACAAAAGTATAAATGAGGCTTACTAATAAGACAACTCAGATCTGAAGCTACACAGGAATCTGCTGCAACAGTGCAATAAAAAAGACAAAATTAATAGAATCAAACCCTTTTTTTGTTGCATTTTAGTAGATTATAAAAATAAATGCCTTTAAAATAGGATGCAAGCAACACTAGTTTCTTAACCTGAATTGATAATAGACTATAATCAATTTAAGTTTGCATTCTTATACCATTTTGTACAATAATTATAATGAATAAGTTCAAACAAACTCAAACTTACAGCTGATTAATAACGGTATCTAACTTGAGTTTTTATCATATCAAAAACCTGTTGAAATGCTATTGTTATTTTTATTACGCATCGGCAGCCTCCAGGAATGCTTCTTTCACAACTTCGCCGTCTTTGAAAGACTTCATGTGTTTCGCAAGAACGTGCCTGACACAATAAGATGCTATGGTAGCAGCCTTGCTCTTGTTGTTGGGCCTGGTGAAAATGGACTGCTGTGCATTTAGCTGTCCTTTCAGGCTCCTCCCCTTTTGGGAGCGTAGGGCAGAATTAGGAGGGAATTCCGTCTCGTAGCGTTTGGGCACTGTTTTGAAATGCCGCTCCTAAATTACCCTTCTTCGATAAAGCCACGCTCGCATTGCAGATGAGACAGATGGACTTTGAATTGGAATAGATACAAACATAAACATCCTCCCACTCGGAGTGAAAATTATATATGTTTTGCTTCTGCCATAATTGCGGTCTTGTGTGTGTGCGGACTGTAACTCCTGTTGACACGGACAACGTTAGCGAAGCGAACTAGTGCACAGTACTGCCCACTGCCCACCAGCCGTGCCCCGACACATGGGGTCACGCCAGCCAATCAGAAAGCTTTGATGCGTTCAAGTGCATTATTCTGGCACAGGAAGATTATGATATAGGACATTAACGATAAAACAGAATATTGTTGTTCTATTTTTAGACACATCTCGCGATCGACTGGGAATCTCCCCGCGATCGACCGGTCGATCGCGATCGACTGGTTGGGCACCCCTGCTCTAGCCACTAATAAACCTAAGTCTCTCCATGAAGTCCCTGGGCCCCTAGCTACTGATATGTGTGGCGTGGAACCTGGTTCCATTATCAAGGCAGTGGTTGATGGGACCCTAGCGTCAATTGCAACATCCCCGTGTTGGTTTGCATACATCGAGTGGAACACTACCCTCTGTGGTGTCAGTCGATGCACGAGCACATCATAGTCTTTATCTGGGCCAGGGGTGTTCTTGTACTTTAGTGTAACGTGCAATGCGTCAGGTTTCATTACTTCTTGGCCATGTTGTGGGGTGAATAGTGTTAACAGGTGTTCACCTGTGTTTGTCACGTCAGGTTGTGGCATGTCTAGTGACCAGTAGTAGTTGGGGGTGTTTATGGATTTTTGAAGGAAGACCTGGTCTTCCACCTTTTCTCCGGGCCCTACTGCTCGCATTCCCTCTTTGACTGGTACTACACTGATTTTTAACATTTCCATGCCGTCTCTCCCTAGCAAATTGACAGGGCAGTTTGAGATGAACACAAATTTGAGGGATGCCTGGAGGCCTGACCTTCTATCTTCCATAAAAAGTGGCTTTGAAATCGACCTCTGATTTATGTGTCCATTTGCTGATTTTACAAACATAGTGCCAGTTGGTGGCCACATTCTTTGGACCTCTTTGTTCACTACTGATGAGTCTGCACCGCTGTCACATAAGAATTCTAATTTTTCCCCATTGATTTCGATTGTCCTGGTAGGTTTAATACTGTTGTCTGACAGATTCAGTAATACTTCAGAAAGGTCAATGTGATGTGTGTGGACGTCCTCTTCTTCCTTTTCTACGTCTAGTCAGTTGTCATAACTATGTAGGTTATGTGAAGGGGGGGGGGGCATGTCTTTCGTCTTTGTACTGTCCCTTTTGTCCCCCTTCTTTGTTCTGTGGTCTCTGTTCCTCACAGTCTCTCGCCATGTGCCCCTCCTTTCCGCACCTGTAGCAGAGGAATTTGCCTTCTGCGTTTCTGCCTCCTCCTCTGCCTCTGCCTGTTCCTCTACCATTCCCTCGTCCTCTGTTAAACCCGCCTCTCCCCTGTCCTGGTCCCACAAATAAAATCTGATTTTCTTCCCCATCTTCTCCTATGAAGAGAGCTGATGCTGACGCTTTCTTATGTCTTTTTTCTTTGATCTGGGTTGCTGCATGTTCTGCATAATTTAGGCACTCTTGTAAGTCGCATGTCCTATGGTTAACATTATGCTTGCGGATAAAGTCAGCAATACCTGGGTGGAACCTATTCATCAGGCTTTGTTTCAGCTGCTGCACATATGGGGAGTCAACAGCATTGTTGGGTGGAATTCTGCTATGGATACGGAAACAATCTTCCATTCTGATTCTGAAATCTTGTACTGACTCTTTTTCTCCCTGTCTACACCCTGAGACTTTAGTAAAGTCTCGTCTCAGTGCAAAAACCCTCTCGATTGAGATATTTACCGGAGCGAGTGCATTGATGAGGTCCTGCTGACCTGGTTCCAGGGGGTTTCCATTGGGCCAGGACCCGGTGAAATCTCCCTTTACCCTGGCCCATTCGTGGCCAAAGATTGTCATAAGGGTTCTTAAAACTTCATGTCCATTTAAACCATATGACGCTATTAATGCAGTATGGTCAAGGACAAACTGCGCCGGGTCCTGTTTGTATGGAGTCAGTCCCTCACAAGCCTTTTTACACTCATCCATTGTCCATGGGCGGAACACTTTTAACATTCTTTCTAGGTCACCGTCAACTCCATAGTGCGGGTTGGCCACTTGTACTAATGGATAAGCGTCACCCTGATATGCTGTTCCGTCGAAGGATTTTTCTGCTTCTCTTAATTCTTCAACAGGATATAACTTGGTTTCCCCCTTATTTTTTCTGGTGTGCAGTGGGCTTAATGCATCTGCCATTTCTTTGTCGATGCGTTTTTGTGTCTCTCTTTCCCTGTCTTTTCTCTCTTTCTCTTGCTTCCTTTTTATTCTTTGTTCCTGCGCTTTGTGTTCTTCCACTATCGCTCTCTCTTTCTCACGGCGTACAGCGTCAACTGACCCTGAACGCCCTGTTGGGGGTCCCGCCGACTACTCTTCTGCCGGGGGTCCTGCCAACCCTGTGTCCTGTCCCGTTGGAGGCCCCGCCGTCACCTGTTTCGCCAGGGGTCCTGCCAACTCCTTGTCCTCTTCCGCCGGGGGCCCTGTCTACTCCCTGCCCTGTTGCGTTGGTGGTCCCATTGACACCAGCCCAGGTCATGTCCAGGATCCTGTCTACGCCTGTCCCACCAGCTCCGGTGCCTGTCCGGCCGACACCGGGTCCTGTCCGGCCTCCTTCGCCCTGGAGCCCGGCCCCCTGAGTGCCGCGGCCTTCGCCCTCAAGCCCGGCCTCCTGAGTTCCCCAGCCGTGGTCTTCGCCCTCGAGCCCTGCCCCCTGACTCCTCGAACTCTGCCTTGCCCCTGGGCCATCCACCCGAGACCCCCTCCATGGACTCTGCCTTGCCCCCGGGCCGTCCGCTCGAGACCCCCTCCTCGAACTCTGCCTTGACCCGGGGCCGTCCGCCCGACACCCCCCTCCTCAAACTCTGCCTTGCCCCCGGGCCATCCGCCCGAGATCCCCTCCATGGATTATGCTTTGCCCCGGGATGTTCCTCCCTGTCGTTAGTTTCCCTGGTGTGTCTAATTGTCTGAGTGTGTTCACCTGTTGCCCTTGTGTTTCTCCTGCCCTGCGATTACCCTTCTGTGTATTTTGTCTTCCCCTGTGCTCCATGTCTGTTCGTCGTCATTTCATGTCACTGTCACCCATGCTTGTCCGTGTCTCCTGCCTGTTCCCGTATGTAAGTTTGTTCCTGTCTGTCGTGCTCCCCGGTTTTGTTTCTGTTAGCTTCTTGTTTTTTCATGCCTTCGGCTTTTTATAATAAAGCTCGCTTTTTGTTAACAAACCTTTTTTTGTATTTTGTTTTTAACTGCACTTGGGTCCTATTTTCCCAAAACCTGACGGGTTAGCCTCAGTTAGCCTGCCCTGGAACCATATTTAGTTTTAATTTTGATCCTGGTGGACTGATCATATTGGGCTCTGAGACTGCTTATTTTTTGTGACCTCAGTTCTGACTTGAGAGGGAATGTTTGGTCAAACACTTTGTGTTTTGTCTCATAGTGGCGTTTTGGCACTTTTAATGAGCGCCACGGTCTCTGAACAAATGAGACACACTGGTTCTGTGCTCCCAGTGGGCAGGATGAACATGAATGAGTCGCTCTGTTCTCACTGTCCACTTTCCTCTTCTTGGAGAGCGCCATGTGTAATTATTTGTCTCTCCCTGTCTGCCGCTAACACGTCTGTTCACTCTCCTCTCTGTCTTCTCTCTCTGTATCGCTAATTATTCTCTTCACTTACTTTCCTCTCCGCTTCTCTCTGCCGCTGTCTCGTCTCTTCTTCTGTGTTTCTCTCCCTGTATCGCTCACTCGTCTCTTTCGCCCCCTGTCGGCAGCGGTTAAAATAGAATCACCCCGTCAAAATTTAAATCCCCTATTAATGTATTGATTATAGGTCTGGACCGCGGTCCGCCTGTTGCCGACCCCTGGTCTAGACTGTTGATTACATTATCTTTCTTTCCAGTTCTCCAAATCCAACATGTTTGGACCATCCTTGGACACACACTGAAATGTCTCAGCAGTACAAATGAAAATATTCAATGATGCCAGTTTGGACTCTCCCCAGAGCATTGCAAATCACAAAGAAAGAGAGATGTTTGTGTTTTTAAAGGCTCCAAACTGAAGTTCATGTGCAGTTCTTCTCTTTTTAAGACAGCAGGCTGTTGGCCAGATTCACCCAGTATCATTTCAAATCCTTTTGTGGCTCTCTGTGACTGAGACAGTGTACATGCCATCTGTCGGTCTTGGTGTGTTTTTTTCTTTTTTCTTGTTGCTATAAAGACCCTAAACCGAGCTTTAGGCTATTATTATTCTCAAGTAGTTTAATACCGACATTTTGTCAAATCCCGACATCTAAATATGCGAAGGCACCCATTGTTGTCTGTATACAGTAGTAATGCACTGATTTTTCAGTTACCGTAGGTCCAACGTGAAATGTAACCACAGCTTTAGTGTGTGTTTTGAGCTTTGTTTCCAGTTGGAGAGCCAAGGCTGCTCAACTGAGAGATTCTGTGGGAGGATGTGATGGTATATTTTCCCAATCTGACACCCATTTTTATCTTTTTTATCAGAATCCCAAACATTCTATTCTTAAACCATTAAATGGGCAATCACATATACATATTTTGGAAAATTAATGATTAGTACTTCCTACATTACACCCAAATTACACTGTTATTGCACCCAGATTACACGTGTATACACCCCTATTACACCCAAGTAACACCATTATTACACCCTTCTTACATCGTAATTGCACCCCCAGTACACCCATATTCCACTGTTATTGCTCCCTCATTACGCATTAATACACCCCTATTACTCCCATATTGTACACCCATATAACACTGTTATTAAACCCACATTACACTGTTATGAGACCCATATAACACCAATATTATACATATGTTTTACACTATTGGACACTGCCTGTCAAATAACTGTTTCTTCCAGGATGCAGAAACCATTTAGGGGCAGTGGTTACACAAAATAATCTTTAAAAAAACAAACATATTAATCTACAACCTACTACCCACAGCTGTACCATGCCATGCAAATGCAGCATTAGATTCAGTGATACATGCGGCTGGTACACAATAGTCGGCAGGTCTCTGCTGCTTCAGACTGAACTCTTCATTAGCCAGGTTTGATTTCTCTGAGACGGTGCGACTGCAGGGAGTGTTTACAGCGCTGCGTGCATACAGAAACAAACAGATAATCAACAGCGGTGGAATAGATACTCCCATCTTCAAATTCTTACTCTTAAGTAAAAGTACAAAGCAAATATAAAATGTTCATCATAAAGAATAGCCAATTTCAGAATAATATCATGTATTTGTTATTGAATTATTGATGCATTCTTGTACTTTGCTTTTAAAGATGGAGCTCATTTAAAATGATTTATATACTGCTGGATGGCTTAATCTATAATAATTGATTATACGTTGATACAAAATAAATAAATGAAGACATTATATCCCAGTGATAGTATATATATATATATATATATATGCTGTCAAGTCCAAATGTATAAATACAAAGAAACAGATTTCAACATGAGCATGCTCATCGGAGAATCAGGTCCAGACTTACTGAAAATCCTCTGCTTGGTGGTAGTGGTAGAGTCTATGGAAAGCCTAGAGTGCCATATTTCACCACTATTTTAACGTGTTCTTAAGGTAATTTTAAACACCCATTTTCCTGCAAGAAACGTGTGTTAAGTTGGTTCAAATGTCGCATTTTATGGCTGTTTTATTTTATGAAAAATGAGCCCCTCCAGTAGCCAGTAATCTTAAAATGATCCGAACCAATAAGTAAAATGTAAATCTAGGCCAAAGCAATGCATAGTTAAAAAAAAGTGCCTGCTATTGTAAGGGAGTGCTCTCTTTGTGAATATAACATATTCCAAAGGATTAAGTAATAATTTGCCATTAAACATAATCACCCTGCCTGCCTTCATTGGCTTTGGAAACATCCTGCATTCATGACCGGCTTCCATGGTCTTTTAAAATAAACTGTGCTGATTGAAGTATTATTATAGTATTAATATCACTCTATTGGGAACTGTGAGAAATTGGCATTTTGGCTGTATCATAGATACAGTTGTTTTTATTCGATGCTTGAGAATTGTACATTACACTTAATTAAAGGGGTTTAAAAATAAACTCTTGGCTTTATTACATGTTTTCATATTTCCATTACCAATGGTATAACCACATACTTTTTCTAAAACTCACCACCCTTGTGAATAAGAAATACAGACATTTAGGCCAACTTCACCTTACCATGGATGGCTTTTGTAATGTTGTTCAATTCTACAATGTATACCCTTTTTCGCTTATTTACTTTAACATACAGTCCCCTCTCCTTAACATGTTATTTGATATACTGGTCATGTTGTAGTTATGTTTATGTTGTATACATGTAGGTGTATGTATATACACCTTCACACTAGCAGAATCACACCATTGAATAAATGTGTGAAACTCATTCAATTCGAGCCACTTTGAATCTTCTCTGTTTACTTTTCCCATATTGGAAATGAAGCAGACTTTATTTGCCAGCAGAGAGCTGAACAACATTCAGGCAATCAGGCCCTTGAAGAAGACAGACACCATAGCAACAGCAGAAAGTTTGAGGAGTTGTGAGCTGGGAGCAGTGGCGGCGGCGGCAGCAGCAGTGCTTGTGTTGAGTCGCTGGAGTGGAACAGATATACGTTAATTGGAAGTCAATCTGACAGCTCTGGGGGAGAAATTAGGTATGGCAAAGAGAGGGGGGGAAACAACACCTAGACCCAGGAATGCATTACACAGTGAGCTCCCAGATCTAAAGAGGGTACTTCAAACATCTTGTCCTCATTATGTATTTATTGTTTGCATTATAGCCTGTATTTCTTCCCACTTTGTACATCAAATCTGAGGAAGAAGCAGGGGGTGCACCAAAGATCTGCATTCCAAATTATTACCAGAGAGGTTTTGTTTCTAAAAAATAGTCATGAAGTTACTTTGTTTGCCTTGACTTTGAACTTCACAGACGGCCTGTGATTCTAATTAGGAACAAACGGAATAAAAGAGTGAGGCTTTCAGACAGCAGAGGGACAGGCAGGGGGTGGGGGGCGTTGTGGTGTTGGTGGAGGTAATGGGTAAGATCGGGAGGCTGCAGCAGGGGAGGGCAGGGATACTTTTGAATGAAAGGATTGCTTCACAGTTTTCAGGTCTGACTGGGTGTTTTTGAAGCTGACAGCTTCCCCTGCCATCTGAAAGAGCATGTTATGAAGTCAGGAGAAAAATATGGGCTAAAAGAGTAGAGAGGACTGCACTGAAGCCTGCTGACAGGAACATTGAGATGAAAGGACACAGAGATAATACAGAAATATTAGTGTGTGAATAGTTTTTAAGAATTTTGTAATGCAGCAATTTATATTAAGTAAGCATGATTAAGGTTTTGAAAGTGTATTGTTCATTACGTTCCATAAATCAATAATGTTGGGGTGAACAAAGTTATATTGAATATTAAGCTATTCTCACAGCCTGACTGGAAACAGTGCAAACATGTCTGTTCTAAGCGAGGCACTATGAGAATCTAAAGGGCTTCTTTATCAATTTCTGAGTCATCTTCTGGGGAGCAGGTTTTTGAACTGTTATTATCACAAAGAAAAGTTCCAAAGTTGGGCGGGGATTTATGCTGAAGCCCAGTATTCATGCTATATATTAATGATCTCCGCTTTCACTCTGTTTGTGAGGATGTGGACGTCCAGATGTATGCTGACGACACGGTGGTTTACACTCATGGGAAAGATGCTGAACAGGTTGCCTCTAAGCTCTCGTCGACGCTGCACAAAGTTGCTCAATGGTTAAATGACTCGTGTCTTACTTTAAACACAAACAAAACAGTGACAATGTATTTCACGAATAAGAAAAAAACAACCACGCATCCACAGCTTCGTGTGAATGGTAAAATAATTGAAAACGTCAATGAGGTCAAATACTTGGGAGTGATCTTGGATGCCAATTTGACTTTTGAAAGCCATATTAGAAGCATGACTAGAAAGCTGAAATATAACATTTTCAAATGTAAACATATGTGACCCGCTCTATCGAAATCAGTCGGAAGTCGCAACGGCTCATTTCAAATTTAACGTGAATTTACGATTATGAAACTTTTATTTCCAAAATCACACGATAAATACATTTTTGAAGCTTGTAAAGGGACGAAGACAGGCACCTCTCACTCGCAATCTGCTCTTCCGCAGCGCCGCCCCCCCTCCCTCCGGCTGAAATTATGAATGTAAGAGTATAGTAATCATAGATAACACGGCAGGGTCCGTTACAGTTTGTTTCCATTTGATTTCAATTAAACAAAGTCTTGGCTTTCAGAATATTAAACTTGTTTCGGCAAATTCAGATGATAAATACAACTTTGAAGCTTGTAACGGCATAATTACAAGCGGAGAACGGAGTACCTTAACGTCACAGCAGGCATAACAACAGCCGGTGTTTCTCGTGAGGGTTTTCCCCGGGAAACAAACACAAAACACACAAACGCAAAATTACACAAACACACACACGTATATACACACACACACACACACACACACACTCGCGCACTCGCGCTTCCCCTCCAAACGAAAATATCTTCCCTCCGTAGTATTTTGATCATTTGCTCCGCTAATAATCAATCAGATCGATGGATTCCAGAGAAGAGAAAACTTTTAAGGCCTTTTTCTCAAAATGATGACTCGGTGACAGTCATTATATAATGTGACATATTTGGAGTACAAAAACAATCCTGATATCATTAGAAAGCTAGGAATATCCTCTTTCCAACAGTGTATACAACTCAAAATGTGTCTCCAGGTCAATGCGACTGATTTCGATAGAGCAGGTCACATATTAGGAACTCATTAACCATAGAAGCATCGAAAACCTTTTTGCATGCCATGATACTATCACATGTTCACTACTGTATAGCCTGCTGGTCCCAAGCAACTAAGACTGCTATGAGACCACTTGAGGTTCTTTATAAACAAGCCTTAAATGTTATGGATAGAAAGTCATTAAAACACCATCATCATTGCAATATACTGTCCAAATAAAGCATTTAAAGTGGTTTTGGCGCAGTGGTTAGAGCGTTGGTCATCAGATCAAGGGGTGTTGGTGAACTCCAGTTCGAATCCCGCCTCGGCCGCCACTGCGTCAGGCCGTTGTGTCCTTGGGCAAGACACTTTACGTGATCTGTCTCTTGTGTCAAACACAGACCTTATTTGGAGCTATTTTCCAAAATCCTATGGAGAAATTGCATTGCTTTTTATCGAAGGAACCGGACGTGGTAAAAATGCTAACTTACTTCCGGGTTTTAGGATGCGTCACTGCGGTTCTCTATTGGCGATTTCACTTCTGGGCGAGCCCTAGACAGTGAGTTGGTAGTTCTCCATTGGCCGGTTTCACTTCTGGGCGAACCCTAGGCAATGAGTCAGCAGCCGTTGACTCCGTCTGGTTCGCCCCATCTCCTTATAGTGTGTGTGTGTGTGTGTGTCTATGTCCCTAGGACTCTTTGACAGAACGCACACACATTCCCCTTTAACGCACACACATTCCCCTTAAACATCTTCAACGCACACACATATGTTTAAGCCAACTACTCCAAAATGTTGTGGCAATTTAGCACGCACAACATGAAAGAATAAAACAGAGAGGAATCAAATAAAACACAAACACAGGTATAGTTGATCAGTAATGATACAGCATGTATAGCCACTGCAATGAACACACACACATTTTATCATGCAGCCTACCACACAAATGCCACATGTTTTTCTCTCTGAAAGCTATACTTGTATATGTTTAAACGTCATGGTCTCATGACATCCTTAGGATTAGTTAACTAACAAAGGTTAACTGTTCTCATACCCTAAGGCCTTCTCTGAACTTCCTCCAACCCCAAAGTCAGCTCACTTAACATGAATACATCTATTGATAATTCAGAACGACCATTGTCCCTCTAACTGTGTGACTCAATCGTCTCATGGCCTCTCTAGGAGTCTTGCAGGATATGAATTATCCAATTAACTAACGTCTGCACATGAATGCACATACATTTTCCCTATGCAGCTTACACATCAACATCCTTATCGTTTTTTAGCTAATGCATGCTGGATATGATCCACTAACTAACAATACTTTAACTGTATTATATCTGAGGAAGCCCTCTCTTAGAGTTCCTCTGACCTCTGTTGAGATCATAGTATGAAGTGAATACTTAAAAACGAAAGTTAATTATAAATCATATATGATCAATCATATTCTTGTATAAACCCATAATGAGAATGCTTCTTGACGGTTTTTGAATATGTAGCCTATGTATGCTTACAATTTTTTCTGTTGCTATTTGATAACTTTGCGTTTTGAAAAGAGGGTGTTGTGAGTTTTCATAGTATGTTTAATACTTAAAACGAAAGTTAGTTATAATCAAATATAATCAATTATATTTTTGTATAACCCACAATGAAAAATACTTCATATTTTAGGTTTTTCTATAGTCACAGTATAAACAAAACCAAGTGGTTTGTTAAGTTGAGTGTACAGCCTAAAAAGAGTTATGGGTGTTTCGGATAAGAGATAGGCCGTTTTCTCCCTCTCCTCTGGCAGCAGTTCACAGGGAGGGGGGCTCCAAGCTTAAGGAGAAACACATTAGAGGCCTAAAGGGGTCATGTCCTTTTTACACTAACATGGGAAGGTGTGTCTTATGCCATAAGATATGGAACATGTCGGGTCATGTTCAGCCTTGTACATTAGAGGGCATGTCCAGTTTTCCAAAAATTGGGTGTAAAGGAGGAGTTTGTTTTTTGGGGTTTCGATCCGGTTTTTTGAGCATAAAGAGACTGGTTTTTTGAGAGAGCGAGTCAGAGAGGGGGGGAAACCCCTGGTAGACTCTCTCCCGGTAGGCTTTGTCCTTCAAAGCTGGGTTAATAGCTCTCGGTAATGTTCTCTCAAACTTGGTGAATATCTCTGATATTTGTTGGTTGAAGGGCTGGGTAAAATGGCTCTCGGTTAGATCTATCCCGGAAGACGTTAATAGGACGTACGGGAATCTTATACCTAATAGTTAGATCTATCCCGGAAGACGTTAATAGGACGTACGGGAATCTTATACCTAATAGTTAGATCTATCCCGGAAGACGTTAATAGGACGTACGGGAATCTTATAACTAATAGTTAGATCTATCCCGGAAGACGTTAATAGGACGTACGGGAATCTTATAACTAATAGCTTTATTTAGATTTATCCCGGAAGACGTTAATAGGACGTACGGGAATCTTATAACTAATGGCTTTATTTTAGATCTTGGATAGATGAGAAATACGAATTAAGGTTTTAGATAAAAATATAACCCCAGCATGATATGTTGCATATGATTATAATGTGTTAAAAAGGTAAAAACCCTGTATTAGTTTGGACCTATTTTTCTTCAAATAAACTGAATCCCACCTGTTGGACTGGGATAACTTAAAAAGAAACCTGTGCCCTCCTCTCCTGCTTCAAAGGTAAGACTGCACCCTGCCACACACACTTAGGTAGGAGCACACTCCATTTACTGATATCAAAATCCTTCGGGATCCCTTAAACAGATTAAAAAAGAGTTGTCTGAATTGAAACAGCAGTTAATTGAACCTAGGTTCTTCGGGAAGTTAATAGAGGTGAGATCTTGCTGACGTTGGTGGATCTGAGCCAAGCCGCAAACTTACATAGACTCAATAACTTCGGTCAAGTCAATTAGTAGGTCAGAGTAATTTACCGGAATAAATTATCAGGACCTCTCCGACTCTAAACACCTCTTACCAATTCACTTAACATGGGTACATCTGCTGTTAATTGCAAAGACCATTGATAATTAGCAAAGAGACTCATGGGCCTCTTCTAATGACTTTCTGAAAAATACGTATCAACGGGTAATCATTTTACTCAAGGCGGAAATCACAGGTTGTACTGTACCTTACCTACTCACAAATAGCCAAAAAAACACCTTTTGATTATAACACAAAAGTGGAAGAAAAGACCATTTGCGCTAATCTACTTCTACTTAAAATGGGACATCATTTTAGGAATATATATACAAAATCTCTCTCATTCAAGTTTAACACACATCCTATATATCAGGTGACATTAAAATGAATATACCAGAAATACGCTGTATTAAACTTTCTGCTATAACACGTTACTTTAACGATCAGCATTTTCATTTACGGCCATCAAGCACTGGAATACTCTTCCAGTTGAACTTAAAACCTGTACTGACTTTAACTCGTTTTCCTATGGTGCAAAAAAAAATGATATTAAGCAACCAGTCATGCAAACATTAATTACACTGTAATCTGAGTTTTTATTTTAACTGTATTGTCATACTATATCTTAGATATTTGTATTTAAGTGTATTTGAAGTGTACTAAGTATTATGTTCGTAACCTGTATTTAAATCAGGCTTTGTAATTATTTGAGTGACCGAGATCATGTAAGTGTATTTCAAGTGTACTATGTATTAATTTATTGAGCTGTACTTAAATCAGGTTTTTAAATGGTTTGACTGATAGAGATCATGCAATGTTATTATTTGTTTATTGATTGTTATGAACCTGTCTGAGGACCACAGATGGAAATGAGCTATTAGCTATAATCTGGCATATTGCATCTCTTCTCTTTGCTGAGATTAATGTTTTTGTATGCATGGTCCTTCTATAAATAAATACAAACACATGAAGTTCAAACCGATATCGGGCTTTGTCATCATCAAGATTTATAGACAGTTTCTTCCGAAATCCTTGTCCTGCTCAGTTGTCAGCTTTCAATTTCAATAGCCATTATTCAGCCACCCTTGGTAATGATCAACTATTCCTAGCATTAATACTGCCC
This sequence comes from Gymnodraco acuticeps, assembly GCF_902827175.1. Taxonomy (NCBI): domain Eukaryota; kingdom Metazoa; phylum Chordata; class Actinopteri; order Perciformes; family Bathydraconidae; genus Gymnodraco; species Gymnodraco acuticeps. Next base: position 1,366,183 of record NW_022991451.1, read on the forward strand.
CTTGCCCTGACTTGTGGGCACCTCTTGATGACTGGTTGAGTTGGGACAAGATCGAGCAGGTCAAACAGTGTGTTCCAGTGCCACCCCTTCACTCCTGTGTATACCATCAGGTAACAACATGCTAGCAAACATGTCTATAGTCTAATTATTCAACCATAGACATTAACACAGCAGCACCAAGTCTATAAGCCTTTTCATCACAAGGCACTTTTAAAGATATTGATGTTCTTAAATGGAAGTTTTTATTATTCTTGTTATATTGGTGAGTTTTTTTCATATCATCATTCGAACGTATAAGTAATGGGGTGTCAATCGATAGTAGTATTTACTTGTATTATGGGGGAGATAAAACATGTGTAGTGCTATAACATAGAAATGCCTGACAAACTTGTAAAATAAATCTGAGGGGTTTAAAATATGTTTTAACATCCAGGGCCGGACTGGGACAATAAGTCAGGCCGGGAATTATACACCCAGCCAAGCCACTGCCAGTTGTTTTTTTTGCCGTTTTGCTGGATGTATCGTCAATATTTACAGCGTTGCTGCCCATAGTGATACCCCTATCATTTTATTCTATTACACAAATAGAAACATATGGACACAGGTTACTGTTATCCTAGCCATCTGAACATGTTTTAAGTGTGGGTGGACCTCAAAATCTCTAGGGGGGTCCGGGGGCATGCTCCCCCGGCACATTTAAAGCAGCTTAGTGATTTTGGAGTTAAATGCATCAATCTGGTGCACTTTGAGGGCAATATAAAGAGACTAGATCTATGGATACATCTCTGAACACCCATAACAAATATAACTGTATACTTTTCAATAATCATAAAATTGTAAGAATATGGCCATAACCAATAATATACCATGTCCAATAGCCAAACATTAAAATGTGTATATTTTATTATTATTCATTTATAGTGTGTTGTGACTGTGTCAGGGCACCTGAATCAGCCTCTCCTGTCTCCCTCCTCTCCCCCTGCTCCTCTGTGAAGCAGCAGTAAGGACTAGTTTTAGCTTTTAAAGTGTATCTTATCTTATTTCATCTAGTTAACTTTTTTTTTTATTCATGCATATTTGACTAATCACTCAAATGGAAATGTGTGTTGACATAAATGGTGACCAAACCATCTAAACACTCAAGAGTCCTTTACCTCACTGAGCTGTAGTTATCAGCCTCAGTCTAACAGGAGAGGACTCTCCTCCACCTTGTTGTATTAACTGCTCTGTATGTCCCGTTAGCGCAGCTAGCACCAGATGCTAACAACAACAACAATACCTGCAACCGGTGCTGCTCTCCTCTCTCTCTCTCTCCTTCTCGCTCACTCACTCACTTGTGCCACACATACACACACCCTGCCGAGCTTGAATGAAACACAGAGACCAATCGAGGGCTTTAATGTATGATCGGTATGACAGTGGCCATGTCGGCAGGCCACATCATGTAGACAGCCAGTCATCCTGTGTGAGGCAGACCCACATGTGTGCAGCGTTGCGTTTACAATACTTAACAAAAAAAAAATCCTCAGACCAGAGGCCTGTGCTACGAAGCTGGTTCAACCTAACCTGGATATGTTTGAGTTAGCCGGTTGGCCTAATCCAAAACATACGCGCTCTCGCTAAGCGGTCCTACGACGCGAAGTGGATCGCTCAAGCCTGCCGTGTCCTATCTAGTTAGGTGTGCGTTCACATGAAAGGGGTGGTATTTGGAGCATTCGACCAATCACAAACATGGACAAGCGTACTGACAGCGCAGCGTTATACTTCCTGAATGAAAAGTCAACTATAATATTAGACATATGAAGAAGTTGAACTTTAAACATCCATGACTTAAACACTTTATCCAGGATAAAAGCCACATAGCTGCACCTGCAAGGTGAATACAGCTGGTAAAAGAAAAAGTGTTTGAATGCGTACATTAACAGGTTTATGATATCACTGCCCGGTCTAAGACACGAGTGGATCTGACTTTAATTACATTTGACTCGAGTGTTTCGTCAATTTAATGTGTTGCTTAAAATAATACTTCTGCATACAGTATGTGACACTGTGAGTGTTGCATGGCCAGATACGGCTCAGCTGACTCAGATAAGGAAATATATGAGACATTATGATGTGATATGATGTGATATGCCGCGGACTGTACTTAATGTTAGTTTGATCTGGTTACTTATGTTGTGGCAGATATTTAAGTAAGCTTTCTTAACGCTAATGTTATAATAGTCAGATTGCTCTGAAGATGGGAGGTGATATTCTATCAGTGTTGTGCTAGTTACTGAAAACCAGTAACTAGTTACCATTACTAGTTACTTCATTTCAAAAGTAACTCAGTTACTTTACTGATTACTTACACAAAAAATGAATGCGTTACTGTGAAAAGTAACTTTTTCGTTACTTAAAAAAGGGCTCCCATTAATGCCCTTATAGCCTTCATTTCAGTACTGTTATTGCATTGGAGAATAATACAATCTGTTGATCAACTTGACATGCATTATATGTAATCTGGATTGCATCGATATTAGCTGGCTTTCCATTTTTGTATATTCTTTCTCCAGGTAGTTGGAAACAGTTTTCCGTCCCATATGCCGTGTGCCGCCCGGACATGGTATCATGCTAACCAGCTCCCTGAAAGCGGGTGACTCCACTGTAGCAATAGCCTGCATGTGTTCTACACATACCGTGCAATGGCTTTATCGACTTTTCCCTGGCTAGCAGTCCCTTGGTTAAAATCCAGCCGCTGTTGCTTAGGTGGAGGTGGAGTGGCGTTGGATGAGTCTGGGTATGTGCCGGTCTTAGTTACTAGCTTCGTCCCAGCATGTTGTTTTTGCAGATGTTTTAAGAGATTTGAATTACTGGTTTGGGCAGTAGATAGGATCTTTGACCCGCCAGGACACAACTTACATTTAACAGACACTTTCTTTTCTTTGTGCTCGACAAAAGTGAAATAGTGAGAATATCTCCAGGTGGAGAAACTATACTTGAACTCCGCCGCCGCCATGATAGTCTTGTTAGTAAACAACACAAACACGCCCACAGCCCGTCTCCGTATGTGACACAGGAAGTATCTAAGTACATTTACTCAGGTACTGTACTTAAGTACAGTTGTCATCTCTGTTCGCCTGGCTGTTGACTATATCAAAAAACTAACGCAGTAACGCACCATGTAGTAACGGTAACTGAGTTACTGAATTTAAAAAGTAATGCGTTAGAGCAGTGGTTCCCAAACTTTTTGTGCCCAAGGCACACCAAAGGACAAGTAAAAATCTCAAGGCACACCTATTGTGCAAAATAGCACTTATAACACGTTATCACTCATATCATGTAAAATATCTGTAAACGTGCATAATTATTTACTAATGCCAAATAAAATGTGACAAAGACAACTATATTACGAAATATTTCAGAAATTAATTTGAAACTTTATCAAATTAGGCTTCATCAAAGCAGCAACACACTCATTTAAACTAGACAGGTCACACAATTAAAAATGAGGCAAAGGAAACTCAGCAGAAATGCAGCACAGAGAACTGTCAATGCAAGGAAGCTGCATTGTCCATGGTCCTGAACTACAAATTATAAATTATAAATGTATTACTTTAAAAAATGTAATATATTACACTACTTCGTTACTATCTACATAAAGTAACTCGTTACTTTACTCGCCGAGCACGTACGAACTGCGCATGCGTGAGTGGCAATAACTTTCCTTACCAGCAGGCAGCGGTAGTGTGTATTTGTCATTCAAAACAGACAACAACCGGAAGACAGAGAAGAAGAACAGACTACGTGATATAAACAAACAACAAATAGCTTGTGCGGTAGCTTCCCCTTAGCATGTGTTCTTTGCAGGTGCTTGTTGAGGTTTGACGTAGTGTTTACAGCAGTGGATAACAGCTTCTGGCCTGGACACAGTTTGCACCTCACCGTCACATTCCTGTCTATTCTTCGGACAAACTCAAAATAATGGGCATACCTCCACCCCTCGAAAGTTATCGCTGACTCAGCCATGTTTATGCAGCACTGCACGTGGAGATGTGGATGCGCAAGTCACGCAGATTACGTACATATAAACCTACAAAGTACTGATAGTAAATAAAAAAAAAAATTATTTTTGTGTAGTTGTATATTGCAATAATAACGTATGGTTGTCACAAAATCCCACGGCACACCCGGACTTGCCTCACGGCACACCAGTGTGCCGCGGCACACCGTTTGGGAACCACTGCGTTAGAGTACTAGTTACTGCCAAAAAATAACGGCGTTACAGTAACGCGTTAGTCCCAACACTGTATTCTATTAATGTTCACGTTCACACAGTCAGTTGATTTTTGCCGGCCGTCTTTCCTGCAACGGCAGCTTTTCTGTATTTCCTTTCTGCTGTAATATGACTTGATAGCTTTAAACTCCGCACACTGAGCTCTGACTGGTCAGCAGGCATTGCTTTCACTGAGTTCAGCTCTTAGCCTGCAACCTAACCTGCTTCGGGGCAGGTTAGCCGCTCAGCATAAGTTACCATGGAGATCTAGCCTGCTAAAAAGAGAACCAGCGTCGTAGGACCGGAAACCCCGAGTTTTCCCTGAAGATAGCCGGCTAAGCGAAAATCCTGCTTCGTAGTACAGGCCTCTGGCCAGGCCATCGGGAAACCTCCCGTTCCTCCCGATGGTCAGTCCGGGCCTGGTAACATCTCAGCTTAGCTTTGATACTTTCAGAAATATTGGCATGAAGTCGGACAATTTTGTCAAGGGGTGAACTCAGAGGCATGAACTCAAATGCACAACTCAGACTCGGGTGGTTTTAAAAAATAAAGACTTTACTGGATTTAACACAGTAACAAAACAAGAAACACAAAATCACTCTTTCGAGGAAAAACTAAATGCAATAATCAGGAGCATGAGAAACGGGATACGACCATGGAGCAGGCTTGAACATAGTCATGAATGAGAAACGAACTGGCACTGGACAGGAGGGGACTAACACAATATATACACAAGGTGAGGGGCACAGGTGGAAACAATCAGGGCGGGGTAACCAATCACGAACACAGGAGACACATAGGGGCGGGGAGCATGGAGTTCTGAAACGAGAGGGAGAATTACTTTTCACAATAAGAACAAAGGGACATGACAAAACTAATATAAATAATACACTTTCATAATAAGTTTCCGAGACATGACACATTTTCGGACACTTAGCTGACACTTAGCATCGACAAAGCCACTGTCCAGGGAAGTCGCTGCAGTCACCCTCATTAATTTGCGTTATGTTTTTTAAAGTATTTGTTAAATCTTTGGACAATTTTCCTCAAACATCATGGAAAAAAACAGCAATTGCTTTATTGATGTTATCTTTATATACATTTAAATACAATATACATATAAAAGTGTACAGTACTACCCGACAGTACTAACAACTAGACAATTCCGAGAAATGTTGACTGTGTGACTGAAACTTGAGTGCGCGTCCCGATGCTAACATTACCCCCGCTGAGTAAGTATTAATAGCAATAGTTGTATTGTTAAGGTACAACAAAGAATATCCATTCATTGTAGCTCACTTTTAGCTGACTATTTGAACTGTTTATCTATGACATTTTTTGATTCTTGTACCACATTCCTGCATCGTTTCTGAACATGTTTAGATTACAACTGGATTTAGTTAACGTTAGTTCAAAGATCAAAGCGTTTCCACGGCAACGCCCTGCCAGTGAACGAGAGACAGCCTGTCAGAGAATGTATTGACAATATTGTGCTGCATTATTGATTCTAAGTAAAAAAACTGTAACTCCAATCAGCTAAGTATCCTATCCAGAGTATTTAGGATACCAGATGAACACACCTGATGACTCTCGTGTTTGCTATGTGTGTAAGTCCGTTTGATTAAATGAGCATATCGGTGCGGCCGTGACAAATTTCCCTACATTATGATCACCAAATTATGTATGAAGAATGAAAATTGTGGCCAGCTGAGCAATAGTTGGAAAAAAAACTCTTTAGATTTTACAGCTCCTCTCCCCTCTAGCCATGATGTCGCCCACTCTAATGGCACATTTCCACTGCAGCGGGGTAGCCCCGTTTAAGCGTCCCTAAGCGTCCTCGCTCAGGCCTCGGGCTGCCTCGCTGGCCGTCCGAGGCTGTGGCGCATTTCCATTACAGTTTAGGACCTGGGGTAGCAACGCAGTGTAGGCGGGGCGATCGGCTTTTTGGTGGGCTTTTTGGGCGGAGCGACGCTGGGTAAAACTGCAGTGGCGTCATCTTCAATGCGACACAACTCACAAAACACACACAACAATGGAGGATGTGGAAGCGATCGTTTACTTGTTTCTTGTGAAATCCATGGTGCTGACATGCTGTGCTCTGCATAACCTCTGCGAGAGTCATGGAGAGGACTATGATGATGGGTGGAATGCACCAGCAGCAGCAGAGCCTGGGGTAGCAGTGGCTCAAGGTGCAGAGGAGGGCACTGACATCAGAGAGGGTTTGATGCGCTACCTGAATACCTAAATATGCATTGTATTGTATTCATTGTATTGAACATAAATACATCTTTTTTTTTTCATATACATGTGTTTGTCAAATGTTTTAAACAAATGTTGTTATCTGAATTGAATATTTAGTAAATATTTGAATTTCAAGCACCAGTAAGTACTGCCCCATAATAAGAACATTTGAGGAAATATCAGATCATGAAAAGAAAATCTTTCTAATAAATTAAGCGAATATCAAAGCTAACTATAAACATAAATACTAAAGTGTAAAACACAGCAAAACTATATTCATAAATGCAAGTGTAAAATAGTGTGGACAATTGTAAACATGGATGGATGCTAAAGTATCCACAACATAAAATAATATATTAAAATATAACCTCAATCTTTCTTCTAGACATGTTAAAAGCTTGCTTGAATGGGTTATAGGTTTATTTTGTTCTCTCGTCTTTGAAATATATAAGGAATGTGTTGTTTGAGTCTAGTAGAATGAGGGTATAACAATTGAGCAATTTCTACTACATGTATTATGTATTTATCATGTATTCTTAATACTATTACAAAATAAACATGTAATAATGTTTTAGAGGAGGACCTCAAGCTAGCAAACTCAATTTCTTGCTTTAAATCTCTTAAAACTAACTTATCTTATGGGCTTTGCATGCGGCCCTTTAAGCCCTCTGCTCTGGCTCCCTTGACCTTAGACAAAAATAAGAAGGAAATAAAAGTATTTGTAGGACTATTTATATTTTGTTGCATGGTTGAAAATGTTTCGTATCTTGTATTTTGAGGTGATACTGTGACACATAAATAAAAAACAAAACGGTTTTAATTAGGTAAACTAAAATATGCGTCACATCCTGCGCCTTTTCTTGGAGGCGAATAACCTGACCCCCGGCTCCATGAGCGAACTATGGATAAATCAAAGAAAAGAACCGGAGGAACACAGGATTTAATTCTGTGTGGACAGAGTTATATGCTTTCACAGCAAACGATGCCGGTTTACCGGTATGTTTGATATGTAGAGATAAGATGTCAACGGTGGTGCAGCCTTTACGTATCGAGGAACAACAAGGGAGAGGAAGACAGCTGACGATCTTCAGTCATAATTCAATGGGGTATGTCATTTATTTCAGAAAACACTTGTTGTTATATTCCATGGAATGCTCTTAATGTCCCGATAGCAATGAATATATTAAATGCTTTGACAATAAATACATACAAAAATGTATCTCTGGAAGCCGTAGCGCTGTAAAAAGCACGACCAATCATCTGAGCCGGCCCGGCTAAAATAACTGGATGGCCTACCTGCCTGTCAGCCTTCCATCTCTGCACAAACTTATCTCGTGCCCTCATTGGTCATGTGCGCGTTCGTGTGTGTTGGAGGAGGGGCTCTGTGAGGAAGTCTGAAGGAAGAGGCATATTTTTTCCGGTTGTGTATTTTCAAATTCTAGCGCACTCAAGCTAGTTTCTCCATTCTTACCTACCCTACCTTTAACTCTTTTTAGGGTGCAGCTATATGTTTTATTTATTTCAAAGTGGGCCCATTTTAATAATATTTTTTTTCCTTCAAATGTGCAGAGGACTCCCCAAGTGCTGTGTTTAATTTATTTTAAAGTAGGCCTGTGTATTATTTGTAATTCTCCTTATAAGAGTTATTTGTTTCTTATTAGAGGTTAACAGTTTTATATCATGTAATAAATAGCCTAATAAATGCAAAAAAACTGTAGTTTTTGTCTGATATAACAATAAAAAACTATGAAATATGTTTTGCGGCTCAAGACAAAAAACTGTTTTGGAAAAAGGAGCAAAATGGCTCTTTTGGTCAAAAAGGTTGCAGACCCCTGCCCTAGCACCTCGCCAAGAGTGCGCAGGAAGGCTAGGTTGAAGGTCTCTGTTTGAGCGGCCTCCTCCCTTCTCAAGGCCGCATCCAACTCCCATCTCCGCTCAGCAGACGCTTTGGCCCAGTCCAAGTGCCGTTCCTGCTGGGCCATGTGCTGTTCATGGTGCCGTTCCTGCTGGGCCCGATCCTCTCCTCCTCGTTTCCTCTTGCCTGGGTGACAATAAGATAATAATTAGCAATAAGGAAAAAACACTGGACAGGTACAGGTCACACAAGGATATAAGAATAACATGTATAAACAGAACAACAGTAAGGTGAACTAAAGAAAGTTCTGGCCCTAGATGTTTACAATGATTGTGAATTACATTATGTCCAGCCTGTTGATAATGAATATAAATATATGTATATGATAGGATGTTACACACAACTGTACTAGCTGCTTACTAGCTAATACTTTACTTGTAACAGAGCATTTCCACACAGTGGTATAGGTTATTTTAATTACTGACGATGGATGATCCAAGGTTTAAAATAACAAAACACAATTCCAGTCGTTTTGCCATTTATATTTCTTACCTAGAACCACACGCTGCGGTGTCGTGATGGCACTCGGCGTTGGTGGTTGAGTTGGTGTCGGTTCTTCGGCTGGTGTCTGTGGTCGAGCTGCCATCACCCGTTGTTCGGGAATGTTCCTCCTCACTAGTCCCAATGTAATCATCTAGAACAGCAAAATGACTTGTTAATTCCACAAACTACTGCAGCACAATACTAAATAGCAACAACAACTATAGAAAAGAAAAACTGAACGTAAACAATGGCACATATGGTGTTAGCAAACAATAGCTCTAGCTAAGGCTATCTGCCAGCTATGTAGCTCTTCGGGGCTCCATAAAAGCATGGGTTTTCGAACATTAATGTAAGGATAAAATAGACTTCTTTGTTAGAAGTGAGCGTGCCTTGCAAGTCGAACCACTTCCATTGTTTCCTACCCGCACCACTCGTGTTATTGTTGTCCTTTACTTGGCGATATTCACTCTTCATCTTTTTGAGTTTTCCCCTACACTGCAGGAAAGTCCTCGAAAATCCGTGTTCGGACATCTGTGCAGAGACATCCTGGAACACTTTCACATTTCGAGTTGTTCCGTCGAGCTCCCGCTGGATTTTATCATCCCCAATGAGATTTAGGAACGTCGTCACCTCCTCGGTCGACCACGGTGTGCTTTTCTTCGACGTTGCCATTTTTGTAGCTCCTCCGTTTACAAAAATGCTGTTTATAAAAACAATAACGATTCTCTCTGACCAATCAGCAGTCGACAGTGTTGACGTCACTAGTTCAGCCCTGGCCTGATAGAACCACGATTTTATGGGGCCGGAAAAAGAGGGAAAAAGTACCCGCTAGCCGGTGCTAGGCTATATGGAAAGGCCACCAAAAACTGGCCAGGATGGTTAAACGGGGCTACCCGCTGCAGTGGAAATGCGCCATAAGTCTTAACCAACCCATTATAAAATGTGAAACAGTATGACATTTTCACAAAACGTAAGCTGCGAGTACGTGAGAACCGTACTAGCTATCCAAAAATATCCAATTAGTCTAATAAAGTCCATAGTCTCGAGAACCGTATAAACTTGTAATATTTGTTCTACGTTAAAGTATCCGGATTCTTTATGGGGTCAACGTGGGGTGTTTTTGAGCTCTGTTCAAATAGATTTATCATTCATTCCTATAGGGCCGCTTTGATGTGTTCTTTGTGTGTTTCGTGCCAATGCTGCCGGACGAGTAGCATGACAACAATTGTGGCAGAAGAAGGAGAATAAGATGAGATAAGTATGTCAAATACTATACTGTGTGTGGCTTCGCCAGTCACAAAAAATTACTCCTTGTTTGATTTGCTGTACTCTCTTAATGAAACCATCATTGGTTCTCAGGGTCTTTGAGAGTTTCACCAACTCCAATTGAAAAAATATGTTCTACTAATGTTTTTTGTGTTTTTATAGGAACTTTTTACTTGATAATGACCAAACAGTACAGATGTATGAGTCAACAAAACAAATTAGAACTAACTGTCTAGGGCAGGGTTTTTCAAAGTGTGGGAAGGTGAGCCTCCCCTCAGAGAACATAAGAACAGCCGAGCCCCCCCTCCCAATTATTATTGTTGTTGTTGCTATAATGCAGTGGTATTATTATCCAGTGGAAAGTCCTTACCTACTGGCCAAGTGAAATCAAAGTGGTTATTTTTGTTTGGCTGGGCAGTGTAGTTTTACACTCCGTCTTATTTGACTTTCTCAGGACTTAAAACAGTTTTTTGGGGGCAGACCCCGACAAAGAAAAAAATATATTTACACACGTAAGGTCATCACCTTAACAGTTTGTTATACTCATCTAGTCATCCGTGAGCAGAGCATCAATTTGGCAAGCCTATAACAGCTGAATGCGGCGATTACCATCTTGATCAGCAAAACGCCTCACAAACTTATTAAGATCTAAAGCTGTAGTGCGTTTTGATTCAATGCTGAGTACAGCCAAACTTCACAGTCTCTTCTCTGTCATTGTAGACCGCAAATACCTCATTCCTTCTGTATACTTGGGTCCGAATGCGTCGTCCCGTTCAAATGAAATCGCCGCCAATCACATTTCCTCGCTCGCGCCAGGGCCGGGGGAGGGGTTACAAGGCTCGCGTCTTGTGCTGCATTCACTTGCGCTCGGACATTAGAGACTTTCTCTCATAAATGTCCGATGAGCCACAACTTTTATTTCAAAACAAAGCTGACGTTTTCTGCCAGACGCTGTCTCCTCTTTCACTTTAGGTAACTTCACTAAAATCGATCCATGTTGCCGCTCGCATAAAGTTAGCTGAAGTTAACTAGCTAGATTTCACTGTTTCTCGTTACTTTTTTATCACGCTGCGCCTCCCCTGAAGCTCTCTGGCGCCCCCCAGGGGAGGCGCGCCTCACACTTTGAAAACCGCTGGTCTAGGGATCATGATTATTCTCAGCAAATGTAGAGTCAGCAAAGCCATAAGTAATCATCCTTTGGAGAACATCAATATCTAAACAAATGTGTAGTGTTACAAATGGTACATTTGTAATATCTTTCTCTAAGTGATTGATGAATGGAACAAAATACATCCATTGTTGTCATCCTTGCAGCCACTGGGGCAAACATGTTGTGTTGATTATCTTTTAAGGATGAAAAAACAAGGCCTTGGCTAAGCAAGTACATTCATTATATAATAAGTATCTGCCCAATCATATTTAGGAGAAAGATGATTGATGTGTCTTTCTCTGCAAGCTAATTTCATAACACCTTTATTCATTATCGCCCAACAGTTCACTGCACTTTGCTTTGCTTATTTTTTCTCTTGGAAAATGGCTTGAAAGCCACTGACAAGCAGAATGGGGTATACCACCAAATGAGTAATACTTGATGATTTCAGTAGATCATAAATGTAGATCATTGAAGAAACAGCTCTAGGTCACTTAACCTAGTTTTTAGTTAGTCAATTGGACAAGCTTTGAAACCAAGTAGGGTCCATTTGATAGATTTGGTGGTTTATTCCATGCCAGTAAAAACATTTTCTACTTACTTGAGCTGAAAGGGAGCTGTCAATCAAGCGTGATCTGATCATGTCCCCACCGTCCTTACAAAAGGTTGGAGCAGCCAAATTAGCTGTTTTTCAAACCAAGTTTCCTCACGTCAGCCAACAGGTGCAAACGCCCCAACCGTGCTGCAGTTGCAAAAACAGTGCAAATATTTAAAAAAGTGTGTTGCCAAAACACATGCAAATGAAGGAAAACCTATTCAGCAAATTGACAACATATGCACAGCATTTAGAAAACATTTACCGACTTTGTGAACATGCACAGCATTTACTAAAAGTGCTGCAAATAAAAAACGCTACAAGAACCTCAAAACACGATGGAAACAGTCACTGGAAGTTTACTCAAAGTGTCAGTTTATTGGCTTATTTTAACAATTTGATCGCATGATTCTTTCCGATATTATTGCAGATCTGAAAGCTAGCTAACTAACGTAGCTAACCTAGTCATTTCAAATATACTGACAAAACAGTTTCATTACAATTAGGAAAAAGGCTAACTCTGCCAACAGTGACAGTTGGCCAACTTTATAATCCAGAACGTCAACAAGCTCTCCGGTCCCAGCTGTGTGCATCACTTTTTACTGTCCCTGTTACGGTAGTGTATACCGTTTTTTTTCATATGCTGTGTTTGGTGAAGATGTCTCACTTTCATTACGTTTCACATTTGCATATATGTATTTGAAACTGTAGCACATTTCTCCAAATGGAAGTGTAGCATTTTGTATTTGTCGGCCACCGTTTTTTCAAATAAATTCCAAAAGATAATCTAATAATGGAACAAAAATATGTGAGAAGGTTAACAGATGCTTAAGACTCAAAGCAAGCATCTATTTAATGTTGTCTTATTTCCACAGTCTTGCATGATCCCCTATGTTGTTTTCCTACTCAAGCTTGAAGCATATTTAAAATGTACCTTGTACCCTTCTTACATTGCAGTAGTTCAATCGGGAGGGACGTGATGTATGAAATACATGTTTATTACCGGGACACATAATACGAATAAAAATAGTGATTGACAGATTATAACGAGTGAATGAAAAAGTGTTTGGCGATTAGGCCCCGGTTTGCAGGATAATCCGCTCCGATGAAACCCCCCGGGGTCTAGAAACTGGTGGTGGTGATAAGTAGTTTGGTCCGGTCTGAAGGGAGAAGGTTTTAGCTTGGCCCTGTATGAGGAGACAGGAGGCGAAGGGGTGGAGGAGGGTTGCACGTTGTCACCTGAAATGACAGCTGACGGAGAGGGAAGAGCAGATTTAAAGGGGTTAGCGGGTGCAATGATAGGCTTGTGAAAATGGGAAGGGAAGTGATTGGTTATCTGGGGAGTGACGCCCCCGATCACTTATTGAGTATTGAAATGACGTGTAACAGACAGAGGATATTGGTCTTCCTGGTTGAACTTGCACTAAGCTTCATTAGTTAGCTAATGATGTTCATATAATGGTGCTGTGGAAGATGAGAATACTGTGTCTGTTTACATTTGCACTAGCGAGACATATGAGCTGTGACTCAGTCATCCACACTGCGTCTTACATGCGCCCATGTCCTTCCCCTTTTATCTCACCTTCTGATAAACAGTGCCAAGATGGAAAGCTGTGTCACAGGAAATGTGTTCCCACTCAGGTACTTCCCACATTTGTTCATGTGAATATTTGATAGCAGATATGCGGTGCCGCGGTTTGCCCCCAGTGTTTGTGTTTGTTAATCTGCCATGTGCTTACACAGACAAATGCTTCACACGTTCAGACAGCACTTGGCAGGTTTGATGGTTCATCCCAAAGCTGGGAAAAATCAGCACCGTGCCCTGAGTCAGGATACATCTGCCAAATCGTTCTCAACACTCGAAACAATATTTAGATCGACCTACTTGCAATATTAAAATCAAGACTTTCTAGATGCATATTTAAATAAATGGGTAATTTTGGCTGTAGTGATTTCGATCACCTTGAACAGTTAAGATAATATTGTACTCACAAATGTAATTGTAAGTTGTGACATCACTATATCAAAGCCTGATATCAAAACGCTCTATCTAAAAGTCGCACATTTAAAGCAGCTTAGTGATTGAAAGGTTATACACTTCCTGTCACTTTAGAGAGCGTAGTCTAATATGTTTATATTTTATTTTGCTAACATTTGATATTTACAGAGCTAACAGACATATTTTGCATTAAGAATTAGTTGGCTTTCTCCTTTTGGTTAATACACAGAACAAAGTCATAATATGTGATAAGTTGTATTTGCGTGGATCTAAATAGGGTTTGTCCCGAGGAAATATTTAATGAAGATATAAAAAAATAATTACAAAAAAATCCAAAATGGCTGAAGAAAGTGCAAATGGACATGGCCTATATCAGGCGAATCTGCAACACGCAGAGAACACTCACATAGTTTTACCACGCCTAAGGAATTATGAGTTATTATTAGTCAAACGTATAACACATAATAATTGGTGGATAAATATTAAGTTGTGTTGTGCACTACTTAGCACATAACTCACGGTAGAAATATGTTATACTTCATCGGATCTGCACAAACTAGATCATATGAAAGCTGAGATTCCAATGGTATAATTATCATCACTGTGAGACCAAAACTCAGGGCAGCGAAGGCAAGCAAAGACAACACACAACTTTACTTTACGTGGCCAAAACGGCTGTTTTCCGATCAAAAGTTGTGTTCAATGGCATTAAAATGCATATAAACGCTGCTGAAGGTTGATCTAATGTCTCTGTGTCACTTTGAAAAGATTACTGATAATCCATCATAACATTTATGTCAATTAGAGTAGTTTTCATATATAGCTGCTATGAGAGCTACGAGAGTGTATGGCTTCTTCTCAGGTCGGTTATTTTCATTTCCTCGCTCGTCGGTCCTTGGTATCACCGGAAGTTGATTTGTCGAACGGCACTTATCATGGCTGCCACTGAGGGACTTCCGGGTAATTTCACTCCGTTAGGAAGGTTCCTAAGCTAAATGGACTATTCAACTTCAGCCCAGGATTCCATTTAATCAACCTGAGAAGCAGCCTTTGAGAGCTTCCAGTTTTGGGCATGCTAGCTGCGCATCACTCTCATTCACCAATGGTAATGTTTAGATGGATTTTAGGAACTTCCCCTTGATTCTATTGGCTCTAATGGTTCAAAAGTGGTGTCAATCACCAATAATCGATATTATATGTTATAGTTTGGATTCCTAAAGCTTTTAGTCTACCATCCATTCACTATAAGTAATGGGTTTTTTCAAACGATGTTCAATCTGAATTTACTTTAAAATAAAAACATCTATATTGATTCTGACTTTTCTACATCCAACTCACAGGTGTATCATTGCTTTGAGAAAAAAGATTATGAATGTACCCCTTTTAGAAGTGAAGATATAGTCATTTGTTCTGGGAATGTCATTTTCGAGCCTGAGACCTGAAAAACAGGCTCAGGGCTTAACAGGTTTGGATTTTGCCAATATGTGAGTGAATAAAAGAAAAATACTTAGCACACGAAGCCAAGCCTCAAATACACTTTATGTGAAGGAAACCTTCTGACAAAAATATCCATTTTCTGGTTTAACACCACATATCATGCTCCAAAATAATAGTGAACATACAGTATATATTCAAAAACGTAGGAAACAAAACCAAAAACAATATAATAGGTACGTTTTATATATCCTAGTCAGATAAATATGCAGTTTTATATAAATATACAATGTAAGATAAATGTTTTTTAAGAGACTTTGACATAACTGTTTTTAAGACTTATTACCATATAGTAGAATCTACCATGTGTGTTTTGGGGGGGGCATCTTCATGTCATGGATAAATAGAGAACGATCATTTGTTTGGGTGTGTGCTGGATTGAAAGGTCAAACTCTCAGCCTCCATCGGCAAGAGTGTCTCTTCAGAGGGAAAAAAGCAAAGGTTGTTAATCAATAGCACTCAGTTTGGTCCCAAAAGTCTGCAGTGAGTCTGGAATATCGCTGCCAATTTGATTACCCCGATGAATAATTAAAACGTATGTATCTTGCAATCAAACCAAGCGTAATCAATACAGCGCCAGGCTCATCTTTCAGACTTTCACTAACAAATATCACATCAAAACTTTCTTCTGAGCAATGCACTTCCACCTACACTACCACAGGTGAACACAGAGCTGCAGAGGGTTTAAGTGCTCTGGTGTTTATACTGCATGAGCTGCTGCTGGCTCCAAAATATAATCAATTACAAATAAACAGTACCAGTACAAGTCAATTAACTAGATGCAGTATGAATACAAAAAAACACAGATATTATCTCGTAGTTAGAAAAAGCTTCCTTTGATCTGATTTTAGCTTATAAATATATCATTTGATGTGCCTTACATTAGTCACTAAACTTTGAGGACCTCGAGTGGATCCCATTGTATTTTGGACACAGATTTAATGCACATGCATTGGTGTACAGTTATGTTATAGAGATTTGGACACAGATTTAAGCTGTGCATGAAAACAGCAGATAAATTCAAGTTCCTCATAGTTGGAGTTACTTCCAATTTTCATGGGACAACTTCTGTCTCTGGCTTCAATGCATCTGCTCGAGATGATCGGCTGCCATTCTCGCTTCACGGTCCAAACAGAAACATTTTTTTGAATGGTTATTTCTGTCACTTACTGTATAGCCGTCTGCGTGAACTTCTTCCTCCGCGACCAAATTAACTCCTCTGCAACCCAATCGATCCCTGTCAAGTAAAGTATAGCTAAGCTTGTGGGACTGAAGTCATGACTTAATCATCATCATATGTGACCTGCTCTATCAAAATCAGTCGCATTGACCCAAAGACACATTTTGAGTTGTATACACTGTTGGAAAGAGGAGATTCCTAGCTTTCTAATGATATCAGGATTGTTTTTGTACTCCAAATATTAAGCAAAATATGTCACATTATATAATGACTGTCACCTAGTCATCATTTTGAGAACAAGGCCTTCAAAATGTTCTCTTCTCTGGAATCCATCCATCTGATTGATTATTAGCGGAGCAAATGATCAAAATACTACGGAGGGAAGATATTTCCGTTTGGATTACTAGTCTGGGGGAAGCTCGCGAGTGTGTGTGTATGTATACGTGTGTGTGTGTGTGTGTGTGTGTGTATTGTGTTTGTTTCCCGGGGAAAACCCTCATGAGAAACACCGGCTGTTGTTATGCCTGCTGTGACGTTAAGTTACTCCGTTCTCCGCTTGTAATTATGCCGTTACAAGTTTCAAAGTTGTATTTATCATCCGAATTTGCCGAAACAAGTTTAATATTCTGAAAGCCAAGCAGGCCCGGACTGGCCATCGGGAGGACCGGGAGGTTTCCCGACTGAGAGACTGATAACTACAGCTCAGGTGAGGTAAAGGACTCTCTGAGTGTTTAGATAGTTAACTTAGTCTAAGTTATCTCAGTGGGTCTCAAACGGTTTGGTCACCATTTATGTAAACACATATTTCCATTTGAGGGGGGAGTGATTAGTAAAATATGCATGAATAATAATTTTAAAAAACGTTAACTAGGTGAAAAAAGGTAAGATAAACTATTAAAACTTGTTGAGAGCTAAAACTAGTCTTTGCTGCTGCCTCAAAGAGGAGCAGGGGGGAGACAGGTGAGGCTGGTTCAGGAGCGACACACTCATAACTATAAATGAACCAAAAACAAATAAATAAAGAAATTTCAATGTTTTTTCATATTGGATATGGTATGTTATTGGTTATGGCCATGATTTTATGATTATTTAAATGTATACAGTTCTGTTTCATATGGGTGTAGTCTCTTTATTTCCCCCTCAAAATGCACCAGATTGATGCATTTAAGTCCAACATTTAAAAAAAAAAATCGTACCGGGGGGGGGGGGGGGGGGGGGGGGCATGCCCCCGGACCCCCCTATAGGATTTGAGGTCCACCCCCACTTAAAATATGTTCACATGAATAGGTTCCTAAATAGATTTGCACTTTTTTTTTTAAATAGTAACCCATCTCCACATGTTTATGTCTGGGTAGTAGATTTAGAGGGCTATCGCTATGGGCAGCAACGCTGTAAATATTGACATATAAATCCAGCAAAATGGCACAAAAAACTGGTAGTGGCCTGGCTGGGTGTATCATTCCCGGCCTGACTTATTGTCCCAGTCCGGCCCTGAAGCCGAGACTTTGTTTAATTTAAATCAGATGAAAACAAACTGTAACGGACCCTGCCGTGTTATTTATGATTACTATACGCGTACATTCATAATGTCAGCCGGAGGGAGGGGGGGCGGCGCTGCGGAAGAGCAGATTGCGAGTGAGAGGTGCCTGTCTTCGTCCCTTTACAAGCTTCAAAAATGTATTTATTGTGTGATTTTAGAAATAAAAGTTTCATATTCTGAAAGCCAAGACTTTGTTTATTTAAAATCAAACAAAACACCCGAACTGCGAAAAAATAGTTTTTTACGCAAATCCACGTTTATTTTGAAATGAGCCATTGCGGCTTCCGACTGATTTCGATAGAGCGGGTCACATATTTACTTATGTCATTTTACAGGAGGATAGTATGAAATTAAAGCATCCAAACATACCAACCTGCCTACCTAACAGACAAAAAGCTGCACAGTTTTACCTGAATATGGTATGATAGGTATCAATTGGCCCCATTCTCACATCTCTGTGTGTCAAGCTTTAGCTAGTATTGGGTAACAATAGTAACAAACCTATCATGTAATAATCCATCACTTTTCTAATTAAATGAAACATTTTTTACCAAGGATTTTGTTTCCACGTGTTTCTTATTCATCATTTATTAATGCTCAACATTAGCTGCATCTGTGATTAAGGTAGATCAATTGTGATTGACAGGATGCATCATTTATTAGTTCGCTTAGCACATAAGTAAAATGTACTGTATATGTGAGGGTTAATTTGAACTAATAATTAATTCATATGGTTTACAAGACAGCACAAATAAAGATGCAGCAGTCAAACATTTCATTAAAGATAAGAACATGTATTTTTATAGTCTAGAACTAAATATTCAGCCTTCTGTTTCTTGAAGACGGCCAGCGACTGCAACATACTGACTGGAGCCTGCTCCAAGTTTCCCAACACTGCTTAAAAAAGGTCTCGGCTGTTGGGACCATCACTTCCTCTTCCTCAGCGGGAAACATTGAGTGCTGATAGCTTAGATACAGACCCGGCGCCAGAACAAATCTAAAGGGAGGGCATATGATTTTCATGGGAGGGCACACAAAACCGTCACGTGCTGCGGGCCTGCAGCACAATATATATCAAACAGCAAGTTCAACAGCATTGCGTAAAGACGCACACTTATCGCAAATACATACACAAATAAAGGGCAACATAGAAACCACTTTGAAACATTGTGTGCAGTGGCGGCCGGCCCATAGGGGCGCTAGGGGCGCCGCCTCACCTCTTCCCACATACAACAACAAATATTTTAAAAAATATTAAATTTAAAAAGAAATATTTAAAAAATATATAGGTAAATATCATACAATTGGTATCACTAAAATGTATAATCTACAATAAAATCTCGTTTAAAATTGTGTTACGATGTCTAAAGTTACTGATAAGTCACATGTTTCCTGCCTGGCCTTGCCCGTGGCATTAGTTTATCATTACCGGGCGGAGCCCCCGAGCCAAACAGCAGCAACCAGCACGTTGCAAAAGTCGCAATAGTAAACTGTGCCGCCGAAACATAATTTCAGCCAATCAGCGCTGTCAAATATTTTGGTCACGAGGGCGCTCACGTTGGCGCCCACGTTGCTTACGTGCGTTGACGTGAGTTGTTTTTTAGACTCGTGAGTGACCAAGGTGACGCAGTATTTGGATGAGGATGGTGTGCAGGTGGAGTCGGCGGACCTCGGTCCGCACCCAATTCCGTGCAAGAGCTACTCTCCAATCCTTTCGAAAGGAGAAGTTTGGGAGATAAATTGATACTTAAAGACCTTGGACCAGACCAACCCGATTTATATATATCACAGCAAGCTCGTGAAAAAGACAAAACGTATCAACGAGGCTTCTCACATGGCTAGCTGGATGCAAACAGGTAAATGCTATCTTTTGTTTCCCATGCTTGCTCTTCAAACAGCCAGGGACAGATACGATCTGTTCAGAAACTAGACACAAGTTACACAAATACAAACCACAGACTGTCTGTGTCATGGAGAATACAGTCGCTGGTTTATTTATGTCTGTATAGGCCGTTGTGAGTGTGGACGGTCGGAGCAAATATAACGTTAGCTTAGCCAAGCTCCATTCAGAAAACAAGCATTCTAAAAGGTTTTTCGCCTGCCGTCTGTCTGCAGACTTGTCAAAGCATTAATTCATGGTTTTTACTAACCGGTATCAGTATGTTGTTACGTCGGCATCATTTAGAAACGTGTATTACAATTGAATCACGGTAAAATATGTTCATTTTGTTGTAGTTGTAGCTCCCAAGCCAGCGCGTCTTGTTTGAATGATGCGAGTAAACACAGCTGGCAGCCGCGGTGAAACTCGAGCGACTAGAGCGATGCGATAGGAGCGTTTAGAGTGAAGCGAATATTCGCATCGCGTCCGGTCTGAACGCAGCATTAAAGCGAGCTCCGCGCTGCACTGGAAACGCTCCATTACATCACCAGAAGTCCTAATTTAAGGGGTCATTTCTCCCAAAAAATGTTTGTTTACTCACTATATCAAAAGCCCCACCAAAAATATTTTCCACCAGCCGCCACTGATTGTGTGCGTGGCAGCACAAACACTGGTAAATCACGAGCAAGGCACACTGGTTAAGGATGGCAGCTTCCTCATCGTTGCACTCGGAGAGAAATAGTAGAAACGGAGACGATTAACTGTTTAGCCCACCTTGGGCATGGTTTATTTTCCTATGCACTGCCTTACTCGGACATGCTGTGGAGTGAATCGAGTCACCTCTGAGAGGGAGTTGGTTGACAGCTAAAAAAGCTATAATATCAACGACAGCTGACACGTAATAACGGCTCCGTGCCAGCTGATCTGCACCAAAGTACTCATTTCCTTATTTGTTTCCTCGCGTATCTGTCTCTCTCTCCACAAACTCTCACATGAAATGTGTTCTTTTGATGCGGCATGCCTTAGCAGTCCTTTATCAGTCTGTAATGCGTGTTTCCAGTCGCAAAAACCTTTGACAGTAAAAGCCGCATCAGATGAAGACGTATTCACTTTAAACTGTCTACAGGGGAACCAAAAGGCTGCGTCTGCTTTTAACGAATATTCAAGCCATGGTGTGTTGTGTACCATGCAGCGGCAAAAGTGCGCTTCTTTCCTGAAAACAATCTCCCTGGATAACGATCCAGCTTCACCTGCTTGGGTTTATTAACCCCAAGATCATCGCTAACTCAGCCCCGGGGTTTGCCGAGGTCAAGCTTGTGACATTAAGGCGTGCTGCTGCAACGGCAGGTGCAGGGTCGCCAGCAGCACCATCGGCTGCAGTTCTTTCATCGCTATTTCGTTTGAATAAATCCTTAGACCTTTTAAGCCAATTTTTTATGTCCATTGTGTAATTCAAACATAAATGGGAGTCTACAGAATGCACAATAAACAAATCCAGAATAGGCGGCAGAGTGTGACGCTGTGATTGGTCTAAATGGGGACGAATCACAAATCACAGACACATGCATTTATTTGACGTAGCCTGCGATTTTTTTTTTTTTGTTCTGACATCACATACATCGTAGCATAAAAGTTCACAGTTTATTTATAATTAAAAAAATAAAATATATATTTATTTTTATTTTTTGAAATAATAAAAAACGTGTTTATTGGGGGAGGGCCTGGCCCTCCCACGGCGCCGGGCATGCTTAGATAGCACTGGAAAGCGGAAAGACAAGCATGTTTAATGAAGATAATTGTTAGCATATTCAATCCATGGAAGCATCTTACCCATGATGTGGTGTAGTCTGGGAATGAAACTTAAAGACAGGCTAGAGGAAGTGCTGACGATTTAAAAGAACACCATCCAGTAAAGGTCTGAGATCTGTGGACTTGTTTAAGAACCAATACCCTGAGGTAAATCATGATGTTTAAATAAAACTTTAGTTATGTGTTGTGCACCGACAGAAATGTCGCTGCTTTAATGCTGCGTTCAGACCGGACGCGATGCGAATATTCGCTTCGCTCTAAACGCTCCTATCGCATCGCTCTAGTCGCTCGAGTTTCACCGAGGTTAATTTTTATGTTTGTTTTCTCACTCAACATTTATCTCTCAGTCCAGGCTTCCTGATTGTTTTCACCTGGCATCCTTTCTGTGTCTCCTGTGCTCATCAGTGTCAGTCCCGCCCCTGATTTAGTGATGGCAAAATGAAACTTTGAATGAAGCGTCGAACCACTTGGACAATTGTGTTGGAAATAGGTTCATTTCTCGAATCTTCAGTTACAGCGACCTCTCCTAGCGAAGTGCAAGGCTGCAGTGGGTTTAACGTATCTTTGCCTTGAAAAATATTCGATGCACACACACACAAAGACTGAATATCATGTTCTATTTGCAATTAAAGATTGATAATTGTGTGTATTGGGTTATTGAGAAGAGACTGGAGAGTGCTAGACATGTTTTTGGGCGGAGAGGGCCTTTTATCAGTTATTAAAGTTGAAAAGCAATGATTAAAATATGTCCGTTCCGGGATTTGAACCAGCTGCGCGGAGGACATCGCCGCATTCGGGCCGCCGGCTCTATCCACTGGGCTATCTATTCCTTGAAATATTTAACTGTTTTTATATTACTGATAATTGTCTTTTTGTTCACAACTTCTCCACATTTCGAAGTGTTTCCCGAGCCAGAACGACCTATCTTACTTCCTGGCTTGCTCTATAATGATATCAAATGCAATAACAACAACAACTCAACAGCAACAACGCAAACTACGACAACAACCCACACATTGTGCATTGTTTAGAGCGGTCATAAAGTGTTGAAGCACTCAAGTTTGAAACTGTTTCAACCTGTCACCTGTCAGAATCGAGACGAGGCAGTGCAGTGCATTGAATCGCGTGAATGGACCAAGTGATTCATTCAGGAAATGAAGCAGTTGCTGTTTCGGACGTCACATGTCACGTGATTTGAAGCAGTTGCTGCTTCGGACGTCATATGTCACGTGATTTGAAGCAAGCTTCGAAGCACTGCTTCTATGGAATAGGAAGTCCAGGGTTGAAGCTCCGTTCGAAGCTTCAGTGTCAAACTGCCATCACTACCCTGATTGTTCACACCTGTTTCTCATTGTCATGTGGTTAAATGTCCCTGTCTCCCAGTGTTCCTTGTCAGTTCATATTGTCTCTTGCTATGCTCAGGTCTATGCTCCTTGTGCTCTTGAAAAAGTTTGATTCCTCACCACGTGAGCGCTTTCAGTTTTTGTTCTCTATTTTTGTCATCTCGGCTAGAGATTTGATAGTTACCTTTTTTGGTGTTCAATGCTGTATTTGGAAAATAAAGTATCTTACAAATACCTCTGTCTCGCGGGTCGTGCAATTGGGTCCTACATCCTAAGTGTCTGAGTTCGTAACAGAACGAACTGACCATTATGGACCCAGCCGACCCAAGAACGCTTCACGCCGCCCTGTCAGCACAAGACGTGAGGATTTATCACCATGAGGAACAGCTGGGCATAGCTGCCCAGGAAAGGAAAGAGCTGGAAGGACGCCAGGCAGATTATCAAGAAAACATCTCTACACAGATGCAACAACTGGTTGCCCAAATGAATAATTTTTTCACTCACCAACAGACTGTTCTCCCGGTGACGTCATCCACAGCTGAGAGGTTGCCTGTCAATACACCAGCTGACACAGTTTACCCAAATCAGGCTGTTTCTTCCCCTTTACGGCTGGCTCTTCCGGAGAGATTTTCCGGAGACTCCTCGAGTCTTTCTGGTACAGTGCGATCTGCAATTTCAACACAACCCAGGAGCTTTTTCATCTGACCATGGTAAAGTGGCGTTTATCGTGTCTCACTTAACGGGAAGAGCTGCAGCCTGGGCTACTGCAGAATGGTCTAGAGACACCGAACTATGTTACTCATTGGCCGATTTCCTAGAGACTATGAATCGCATTTTTGACCACTACAGAGTGCTACAGAGGCCAGCAGAAGACTGTTTCAAATACGTCAGCTCAACCGTCAGGTGGTTGATTATGCCATAGAGTTTCGTACAGCAGCAGCGGACAGCCGATGGAATGTTCCAGCTCTTCGTGACGCCTTCATGACGGGACTTTCGGAACCGATAAAGGACCAGCTGGCTCCACTGGAGACACCCCGGGATCTGGAATCCCTCATCGCTGTGGCCATCCAGATCGATAACCGTCTTCGGGAAAGAGAGAGGGAGCGTCGACGCAACAGAGATGTTGTTCCCAGCTTCCAGGATTCGTCTCGGAGGGTCGCGCCGCCAGCTGAGGATTTCCAGCCCATGTTATCGGACCGTCGGAGGACTACACTTCCGAATGACTCCGGTGAACCCATGCAGCTGGGAAGAACCAGGCTTTCTCTGGAGGAGAGGCAGCGCCGTCTGCGGGAGGGTTGCTTTTTCTACTGCGGCCAGCTGGATCATCAACTAGCTTCATGCCCGGGAAAAGATCGAGCTCACCAGTCAAAAGGAGGGTGCTGGTGAGCAAGTTTCCCGTAGACTTCCCTCCTCGACCTGTCACTCAGGTAAACATTTTTATTAACAATCAGGCCATTGAACAGGGTGTGTTAATAGACTCAGGGGCTGACGAAAGCCTTATGGACTGGGGCCTAGTCAATCAGCTAGAAATAAAGACTGTTCTGCTATCTCAGCCTGTTAATGCCAGTGCCTTAGACGGCCGCTTGTTGTTCAGTTACCCATTGCACTGAGCCCATTCAGATTACTGTGAATAAGGACCATACAGAGAGCATGCAATTTAATATTTTCGAGTCGGCTCAGCACCCGATTATTTTGAGGTTTCCATGGCTGAAGACCCACACTCCTCACATTGACTGGCGTTCAGGGAGAATTAAGGAATGGGGAGAGGATTGTATTGGCAGGTGTAAACTTTCACAACCTGTTAATGCACCAACAGACTCTAGTACAGGGGTGGCCAACCCGCGGCTCTCGAGCCACCCGCGGCTCTCGAGCCGCATGCGGCTCTTTGCCTAGTTTCATGCGGCTCTTCAGTTCATATCGAATTGTATATGTGTGAGTTTGGGGGAGAGACACTGACTCCTGACTAGTGTTGCACGGTGTACCGATACTTGAAAGGTACCGCGATACCCTGCCGTTAAAAACGTTACGATTCCTCCGTTTCATTAGTATCGGTACTTTAAGAATGACGGGGGAAAGTACTCCGGTGAGAAAGCGCAGTTTTAATAAGAGCCGTTTGTGTTCAGCGCTCTGCTTCCACTCCCTGCACTGCAGCCGTGCCTGCAGTCCCGCCCCTCTCAAGCACACTCAAGTGCCTCCCCTCTCTCGTGCACGCGCTAGCTGCCAGAGCATGTAAGAAAACGAGAAGCATGGCTGCAAGTGGGAGTGCAACTGCCGCTGCGCCTCGGCTTGTTGACAAAAAAGACGCCAGAAGCGACATTTGGAAGTATTTTAGCTATATCTCTGACAGTGAGGGCAAGCCTACGGACACCACGAGGCCTGTCTGTAAGAAATGTATTAATTGTATTTAATACAAATTATTGTCATTTATTTTATTTATTGTTCTCATTGTTTAAAAGTTTGTGTTATGGTTCTGGTGTGAAATAAAGCACAATAAATTACATTTAATACTGTTTCCCTTTTTTTAAGAAAAGTATCGAAAAAGAATCGGAATCGCAATTCTTGACTTGGTATCGAAACCAAAATGTTGGTATCGTGACAACACTATAGCTACTCCTGACAGTTAAACCTGATATTTAGTAGGTCTGTTAAGTATTGAATGCTGATAATTCTGACGTAATTTGGCTGGTCAAAGTTGTTTGGGCTCGGATAAAATCGCTCCGTTACTTTCGTCCCGTGTTACTTTCGTCCCGTGTTACTTTCGTCCCGGCTCTCCCTACTTGTGTATGTGTGGTGTCAGGTGTCAGTATGAGAGGATGACAGCGCGTCTAATTTTGATGTGGCCCAAGAGCCAATCACAATAATACCTGCGATGCAGTGAACCAATTTGAGGGGGGGGAACCTATCGTTGATTAAACACTATCCAGTGTTTCCCCTACCATTGTCTTGGAGGGGCGCTGCGCCCCGCCAACGGAGCCCCGCCTCCCCCCCTGAAATTCAAGGTGTTTAAAAAATATATATCTTTTTTTTTTTAAATATATATATAGCACCAAATTCCAAATAATCTATAACTACTGTCACTTTTCACATTGAACATGTGCTCTTTAATTAAATAAACTAAACGCTTTCATTTTAAGTTGTGAGTTTAGTGTTTTTGACCCTAAGAAACACTGATGCATTAATCAATAACAATAATCCACAGCTCCTCTCTCTGCTCCAGAGGATTTAAAAAATATATATCCCAATGCCACAAAGATCACATCAGTGACGTGGTTGAAATCTTGTCTCCAGAAAACAAAAAACTGAAACAAGCGGTATCAGTGACTGTGTGTTTGATGTGGCTCTTTGCAGAAACATAGAAAAAATGTGGCTCTTAACCTCTGACTGGTTGGCCAGCCCTGCTCTAGTAGAATCATTATTGGTCACCCTGACTATCCTGATCTACAGAAGGTACCTCCCTGTTACCATGATTTTAAAGGAAGCGTTTAACAAGTCCAAAGCCCTGTCGCTACCTCCTCACCGAGATTTTGACTGTCCCATTGATCTCTTACCGGGAGCCCCCATTCCCAAGGGGAGACTTTACTCGATTTCGAGACCTGAGAGAGCAGCAATGGACGAATACATCTCCTCTTCACTCAAATCAGGGATTATCCGTCCTTCATCTTCTCCAGCCGGAGCGGGATTTTTTTTTGTGGGAAAGAAAGACGGGTCTCTGAGACCTTGCATAGACTACAGTCCACTAAATGACATTACGGTGAATAACCGCTATCCTCTGCCACTCATGTCATCTGCTTTTGAATTGCTTCAAACTGCCAAGATATTCACCAAGCTAGATTTAAGAAATGCATATCACTTGGTTAGAATAAGAAAAGGGGATGAGTGGAAGACAGGATTCAACACTCAGGGTGGTCACTATGAGTACCTAGTAATGCCTTTTGGACTATGCAATGCACCGGCTGTGTTTCAAGCTTTTGTAAATCAGGTTTTGCAGGATTTTTTGAATATTTCAGTGTTTGTGTATCTGGATGATATTCTGATTTTCTCACCAGACGCTAAATCTCATGTTAACCATGTCCGCCAGGTTTTGCAGAAACTGCTTGAGAATCAGCTATATATGTCAAGGCAGAGAAATGTGAGTTCCACACAGAAGAGGTGTCTTTCTTAGGACACATAATCTCACCTAATCATATCCAAATGGATCCTGCTAAAATTAGTGCAGTGGCCCACACCAGACTCCAGGAAGAAGGTTCAGCAGTTTCTAGGATTTGCTAACTTCTATAGGAAGTTTATTAGGAATTTCAGTTCTGTTGCTGCCCCTCTGCATGTTCTGACTTCTCCTAAGGTTCCTTTCAAGTGGACTCCCCAGGCGGACATCGCTTTCCAACGCCTCAGAGAGAGATTCACATCAGCTCCCATACTCACCATTCCAGATCCCCAGCGCCAGTTTATGGTCGAGGTTGATGCTTCCAATGAGGGAATTGGAGGAGTACTGTCTCAACGTTCTGTAGAAGACCACAAGATGCATCCATGTGCTTACCTGTCGCGTAAGTTGACAACAGCAGAGCGGAATTATGACGTGGGAAACAAGGAACTATTAGCTGTAAAAGCTGCCCTCGAGGAATGGAGACACTGCCTAGAGGGGGCAGAGCAGCCGTTTTTAGTCTGGACAGATCACACAAATCTGGAATATATATATATGAAAGGCTAAGCGTCTCAACTCCCGTCAGGCCAGGTGGACACTATTCTTTAGTAGGTTCAACTTCACACTCTCTTTTCGTCCCGGGTCTCAGAATCAAAAACCTGATGCTTTGTCTCGTCTTTACGATCCAGAACCACTTGCCGTAGAGCCCAAGACCATCCTTCCACTTAACCGTGTGATCGGAGCCTTTTCCTGGCAGGTAGAGTCGGCCGTTAAAAAAGCGAATGTCATGAATCCAGCACCTAGCGAGTGTCCCAACAATCTGCTGTTTGTTCCTGAGGCTCTTTGCTCCAAGGTCATCCACTGGGCTCACTCATCTGTGCTTTCGTGCCATCCGGGAGTAACAAGGACAATGTTCAGGATTCAACAACGTTTCTGGTGGCCAGCCATTAGGAAGGATGTGGTGGAGTACGTAGCAGCTTGTCCGGTGTGTGCGTGTAATAAGACCTTGTCTCAAGTCAAGATGGGCTTGCTCCAGCCGCTGCCGATTCCCCAACGTCCTTGGTCACACATCTCAATGGATTTTGTGACAGGATTTCCTTCATCCAGAGGCAAGACTACAGTTCTAACAGTGGTGGATCGATTTTCAAAGATGGCTCACTTCATCCCATTGACCAAGCTTCCCTCTGCCAAAGTCACCGCAGAGGTCATGATGAATCACATATTCAGGATCCATGGATTCCCTGATGACATTGTTTCCGACAGGGGTCCACAATTCATTTCCGTTTTCTGGAAGGAGTTTTGTCGACTCATAGGTGCCACCGTCAGCTTGTCATCAGGATATCACCCTCAGTCAAATGGACAGTCGGAGCGTCTGAACCAAGAACTAGAGACTACGCTACGTTGTCTCGTCTCCCGGAACCAGACCACCTGGAGTGACCACCTCACATGGGTCGAGTTTGCCCACAATACTCTTCCTACGGCAGCCACAGGTCTCTCTCCATTCCATTGTGTCAATGGTTTCCAGCCTCCGCTTTTCCCTAACAACGAGGAAGAGGTGATGGTTCCATCGGCTCATGCCATGATCAGACGTTGTCGCCGAGTTTGGGCTGGTGCTCGTCAGTCTCTTCTCCGAAGTTCAGCTCGGATGAAGGCTGTTGCAGACGTCAATCGCAGGGTCGCTCCCTCCTACAGACCAGGCCAAAAGGTTTGGCTTTCCACTAAGGACTTACCACTCCATGTCACCTCAAAGAAACTGGCTCCGAGATTTGTGGTACTGTTGTGCACCGACAGAAATGCTAGAGGTTAATTTTTATGTTTTCATTCCAGGCTTCCTGATTGTTTTCACCTGGCTTCCTTTCTGTGTCTCCTGTGCTAATCAGCGTCAGTCCCGCCCCTGATTGTTCACACCTGTTTCTCATTGTCATGTGGTTAAATGTCCCTATCTCCCAGTGTTCCTCGTCAGTTCGTATTGTCTCTTGCTATGGTCAGGTCTATGCTCCTTGTGCTCTTGAAAAAGTTTGATTCCTCACTACGTGAGCGCTTTCAGTTTTTGTTCTCTATTTTTGTCATCTCGGCTAGAGATTTGATAGTTACCTTTTTTGTTGTTCAATGCTGTATTTGGAAAATAAAGTATCTTACAAATACTTTACCTCTGTCTCCCGGGTCGTGCAATTGGGTCCTACATCCTAAGTGTCTGAGTTCGTAACATTATGTGTCTTTGCCAGTCGGGAACCTCAATGATGAATCTGTATGGAAGGCTGCAGGCCTTTCCTTAGAAACTGTCAATCCAGTAACAAAGTCCAGGGCAATGTGTGACTGGGGTCCAAGGCGCACAGGATTAGGGTTAGGGTTATTAGGCCAGCCATGGGTGAGTTGCTGTTTTTATTCAGGGCACACTTGTCACAATCAGTTCAAGATTGTATGGCAAGACCCAATCCAACTAGAATGTGTAGGCCTAAATATGATCCTGTCGCCTCAGATGTCCTTTACTTTAATAGTAATTTATCGACCACCTTCCTCAAATGTTAGGTTTTATGTCAATGTGATTTTAAGAAAGAGGTAATTGTAATGGGTGACTTAAATTTGAATTGGGAAGACAAGTAGTCAAGGAAGAAGCTTACCATATTACTGATAGTTTTAATTTGACTCAAATCGTTAAAGGCCCAACGCGAATAACAAACAGCACCAGTACCCAGCTTGACCTAATTTTAACAAATAGACCTGAAAGGATTACAAAATCATACAATATGGTAACAGGGCTGTCAGACCACAATATGGTGCTGGTATCTAGAAAACTAACTGACAAACGGTTCACTGCGTATGCAGGTAATAAAGACTCCTTTGGCATCCCAAAAAACAAGCAAGAAGACTTCAGATCTTCTATACAAAACTTAGATTGGGAAGATCTAGTACTTGAAAATGATTTAGAAGTAACCAGTTAAAACTTTACGGGAAAACTAAAGGCCACAATCAATGAATTTTCAATCATGATAAAACATAAAAATAAGAAACAGACGGACATGTCAGAAATGTAATGAAGCAGCGGGACAGTGCCTTAAAAACTGCCATAAAATCAAAGATGTTCCATGATAGACATACACTGAACAAAAATATAAATGCAACACTTTTGTTTTTGCTCCCATTTTTCATGAGATGAACTCAAAGATCTAAAACATTTTCTATATACACAAAATAACCATTTCTCTCATATTGTTCACAAATCTGAAAAAATCTGTGATAGTGAGCACTTCTCCTTTGCCGAGATAATCCATCCCACCTCACAGGTGTGGCATATCAAGATGCTGATTAGACAGCATGATTATTGCACAGGTGTGCCTTAGGCTGGCCACAAGAAAAGGCCACAAAAAAAGGCCATAAAAGGTTCTGTTTCATATGGATGTTGAGAGATGTATCCATAAATTCAGTTTTCTCTCAAAATGCACCAGGTTGATGCATTTAACTTCAATATTTAAAAAAAAAATCTTCCCTAGAGGAGGTGAGGACACCCCCCCACTTATTAAATAGCACTAAATAGCACAACCTCTGCTTACAGCTATGCCATTTTATATGCTGTGAGCTGATTATCGAGCCTTCATTGTAAGAGTCGCGGGTACACTGTATGTGCGTATTCCACTGTAGCGCCCGGTACATTAATGGGAAACCCTAGTTTGTACATGTTCAATACATTTGTAACACTGTACACATGAACTCTTCTTTTTTCGGTTCACCAAAAAAAGATCTCACTACAAGCTGAACTCAAATGTTGGCAGCCCTGCATTAGAAACTTCCTATCATCTGCAGCAGCTAAGCTATACCTTCACTCAATGGTCCTCTCCCACATCAACTACTGTCTGATAAGCTGGTCTAATGCACACTCTACAGCTCTAAAACCACTGGAATCACTGTATAAACAAGCACTCAAAACACTAGACAAAAAGCCATTCCGGTATCATCATTGTCACATTGTTAAAAAGTATAATCTGTCTCATAGTTTACAAAAATGTCTGCTTAGTTTATAAGATCACTCGTGGGTTGGCTCCTCCTCCTCTGGCTGGCTTCATCAGCCTAAAGTCCACCTCAACCAGGGTTACTAGAGGTGCGGCTAGGGGAGACTGCACCATCCCATTTAGGAAAAGTGCATTCTGCCAGGCTGTCTTTTCATTCCACGCATCCCATCAATGGAATTCAATACCACAACCAATAAGATAATCCTCATCCTACTACTCATTCAAGCACAGTATTAAAAAGTGGCTCATTGAAAACCAACAGTGTCAGCACTGATGTGTGAGTGGGTGCATGAGTGCGTATTGTAAATGTTTTATTTATTATCATGACTTGCTCTTATCTATACTCAGTGATGTCATCTATTATAAATATGTACAATGGTATAACAATGTTGTGGTATTTGTATTATTGCTTTTAGGATGTCTATCACCATCTGGCAAAGGGACTTTCAATGAAAACTAGCCTTTTGGCTAATTCGAGTACTTTTACATGTTTTTAATATGTTGATTAATGTACACTGTCCCTTGTTTTAAATAAATCAATTCAAAATGCTTCACCCTTTGTGGCATGGAGGATCAAGGTACGCACTTCTTCATTAACGCATGCATCATGGCCATGAATTGCAAGTCAACTTGGAGCTGTGTACCCAGGTCAACACATATAGACCAACAGGTACAAAAGAGCAGTTAGTAGGTTCATTGCTTTGTCTTGGTTCTTAACTCAGGGCATTAAGCACTCCAGATTCAATGTCCAAGAGCGCTTCTGACTAGGCACTTAGGATGCAGCTTCAGATAACGATGACCCCTCTTCTGAGCAAAATACCCTGGAGAGGGCACCTGGAAGGGGAAATATGTTCTCTTTAGCCAGTAATGGAGGTCAAAAAAAGAGACTTGACTGCCAACAGTTCCCAATCTGTAGTTGAGGC
The DNA here is from genome assembly GCF_902827175.1 of Gymnodraco acuticeps. Taxonomy (NCBI): domain Eukaryota; kingdom Metazoa; phylum Chordata; class Actinopteri; order Perciformes; family Bathydraconidae; genus Gymnodraco; species Gymnodraco acuticeps. The sequence goes on from NW_022991451.1 coordinate 1,398,400, forward strand.
TTGCGTCCTTCGTAGACTAAAATATAGGACAGCCACAGACCTAGTGTCCTAGGGATCCACTTCAGCTACAAACTTAAAAAGAAAAGGCCATGGACAGTTATGACAGGAGCAGCAGTAGTGAAGAGTGGTTTGAGATTGGAAACGCCTCTCCTGCCTGAGGATTTCAGGAAAATGGAACCTCAGACGAGGTCAAGGCTGAGTGGGGCAGCGACAGAATTGGAGATGCAAACAAACCTACTGTACAAATTGGCTTTACCCAAGAACGGCTGAAGTAATCGCCTGTTAGGCCGGTGGGGCCAATCTGTAACTGCCTTGACCTTGGGGGGATCCATCTCTACCAGCTGTGAGTCACCACTGTGGCTGTTCAAAAGGTGAGGACAACATTGGCCGGGTTTTAATTTCATAAATATCCCTGGATGATAAAGTGTCTCATTCAATTATATGTTCAAGAAAACAGAACATTAAATTGTACTACTTTCATTTGAGTAAGAGCATTTGTTAAACGTCATGTTGTTACAAAGTCAAGATGCAATAATTGACAATTCTTCAACCAAGTTCAAATCAAATAATGCATTAAATAAATGCTAAATGACTTCCCTGTGTTACTCAATGACAACCTGACGGGATATGTTGTGAGAAACCTTTGGAAAATGATGTAGCCCTTGTTATCTATGGCCAGAATCACACATATCTAACCAATACAGTCATAATCACATGCTATATCCAGGGTTCTTACACCTTTTACAAAGTCAAATTCAAGCACTTTTCAAGCATCTTACAGCTGTTGTAAATTACATATTTATATACACATACTTATACTCAAATGATTATTTCCCTACCTCACATTAAATCAGATGTTCTTTATGCTATAAACAACCAAATGTGTGTTTCGTGATAGCATTCTACATGAGGATGAATAATTTAAGAAACTAAGTTTAATATTTCAAAATTAGTGATCTGTACGTAGACTGGGCATCCCATATACCTGGCTGAGCCAATATAAAACAATCAGCCAAATAACTTTTCAATACATTATTGATTACTATTTTTTAGTTACTTTTAGGTTGGCAGTAAACATAAGTCAGAGGTAAATGGTGTACTTTGACTCCACTACATGTATTTAATACCTTTAGTTACTTTACAGATCTGGATGAATGAATTAATAATAACAGAAACGCCAAAGAGTCACATCTAATAGAAATGTATAAAAGCATTTATTTTAATTGTGTAGCAGTCAGTTTATAATTTTGGCAGCACTGTTGAGCATTTTGAAAATGTATTTTCATGCCTCTGTGCAAGGCTTAGTCTTTCTATCTTTATAGCCATTGGTGTAACTAAGTTCATAAACTTACATAAAGTACTACTTGGGTACAATTTTGAGCTACTTGTACTTTATTTAAGTATTTCAATGTGTTGCTACTTTGTTCTTCTACTCCTCTACAGATCAGAGGTAAATGGTGTACATCTACTCCACTACATGTATTGAATACCTTTAGCTACTTCACAGATGTGGATGAATGATGTGAAATATAACCAAGTGTTAAATCAGACTTTAGTTCCACCTGGAGTAAATCCACCAGCTACCCTGCAGTATACAAAGTCATTCAAACTAGCTGCACCTTTACCAGCTTTGAGAACACTTTCATGATCAATCATTATAAAACATATCATATATATTATTCTGAAATGGACCAATCTGCACAATCACTACTTTTACTGTCGCTACTTTAACTATATTTTTATGATAACACTTTTCTACTTTTACTTGAGCAACATTTTGAATGCAGGACTTTTACTGTAACAAAGTATTACACTCTGGTACTTCTACTTTTACTCAAGTACAAGATCTGAGTACTTCTACTTTTACTCAAGTACAAGATCTGAGTACTTATAATTTCACTACAAGATCTGAGTACTTATAATACTTTTACTCAAGTACAATATCTGAGTACTTATTCCACCTCTCTGGTAGTGTATTAGCCTGAATTGCATACAAATAGACTCACAATGGTAACAAGTGGAAAATATATTTACAAATGTGTACAATGATTTGTAGGTAATTTTGACTACTCAAGACACCTGTGTTACCTTTTATTACTATTAACGGTATCTCGGCACCGAAACCGTAGTTTCGAATACACACCGGTGGTTTCTGACTTGGCTCGTTGTCAGCCGGTAACCAGCTGCCCTGACATTTCGAGGGGAAAAAGGATGGAAACGAGGCGTTCGGGTGCCGTGGGAAGAACCTCCGTTTATTCACGTTCTTCAAGCTATATTGACACTGTATTCCATACATACAGACTAGATACTATTCATTTTCTGACCACTTTCTCTATACTTTCGTCTCCCTCTCCATAACTCCGCACTTCGCCTTGGCCATCACATTTCACACACACACAGAGACTCCAAAACCCCACAACCCCTTGCGGCTGCTACTCTTAAAGTGACAGGCCAAGCCTGTAACACTACCCCCACTCTGGATGATGATAAAACAACCTTTAACATCACTTCAGCATATAAACATTATAAAAGGAAAGCATGAAACATTAATGGCAACACATTCCCCACAATAACCCCCATTTCCCACAGTCCTTGAAGGAGTCTTCCTTGCTGTGGAAACAGCTTGAATCATGAGGCAATGTCCATAAAAATGTCCGCGAAGCATACTGCATAGATCCTTCTTTTTTTTTTAACGTTTCAAAGGTGTATAAACACACATACTGATGTACATCACATACTGTGATGTAGTTAATCAACCCGGTTAAGTTAAACACTGTGACTTCACTCTATATGATGTGGCTCTTAGGCATTACAAATGTCAAACAACAACAAGCAATCTTACCATCTGTTTGGTTTGTCTAACCAGTTACATCAAGTGTCAAAGCAGTAAACCAGTATCCACATTACTCATTACCACAGGCAACTAAATGAAATAGAACCACAAACTGTGGATGTATAACAATATAATTAAATATATATATTTCTTTTTCTGAGTTGGGAACTAACCTGCTAACACCCTGACTCAGGTTAAACTTTAACAAACCCTAGTGACTGACCCAGTCACCTAACGTGTCAGGAGCTCTGCGGAGTCGCTGGGGTCTCTGTAGAGGGGTGGAAATCCGTAGGGGACCACTGGCCGGGGCCTTGAGTCAGAGGAAGTCTGTCATGAAGCCAGCTGCTGCTCGGCGTAAATGGCAGTGAAGAACCTGGGTCCTGGAGGGTCTCCACAGCTGGATACTCTGCGTCTGATGGGGGGTCCCACAGGTGGAGAGGCCCGATGACTGTGTCAGATGAGTTGAGGTCTGGCTGAGGGGGCGGCACCTCGACAGGCGCCCAGGCTTCTGTGTATTTGAACACCCAGCTGTTGTCTAATGGGGTCCTGGAATAATAAGGCTTGAGCTTGTCATGGTGGACAACTTTGACTTTGGCTCTGGGGCTCTTTTTGAGTCTATAGATCAGGTCATCCAACATGCCTACAATGAAGTAAGGGCCCTCGTAGGATGGCAGAAACTTTCGTACCTTGTTTTTAACCCTTTTGGTGCCTTTAATCAGGTGCCAGACTGCATCTCCCACTTTGTGTTGGGTTTGACAAATGTTTTTGTCATACTGTATTTTAGCTCGCTCAACAGATTTCCCAAGAGCTTCTCGTGCCAGCTGGTGAGACAGCTCCAGACATTCTCCCACTCAGAGGCGATCTTTTCTGCCACCGTGGATGCTTGCTGGTCTGGGATTGGATAGGCTTCTACCCACTTACTGAAGTAGTCTTGCACTACTAGTATGTAGCTATTGTGTCTCTCCGTTTCATTTAAAGGGCCCATCACATCAACTGCAATCCTATCCATGGGGGCACCGACTCGCACCGTGCCCATAGCCGCTCGAGGAGTTTTCTTCGGGCGAGCTTTAGCAGCACAGCTGGGGCAGGTGCGGCACCAGAGTGTGACATCGTCTTTCATGTTATACCAGAAATATCTGGTTTGCAGGCGTGTGAGAGTTCTTTCTACTCCAAAATGTCCTCCCACAGGACCATCATGCATCTGCTCCATCACTGAACTGCGGTACATATGAGGCAGCACAATCTGGGGGTAAAACGTTGTTCCTTCAGTGCAATAATATTTCCTCATTAGCACTCCATCTTTCTGGTAAAGTCTATTCCACTGTGCCCAGTATGATTTGGTAGCGGGGCTGAAGTGTGCTATGTCTGCATATGGCAGCCGGCCTCTCCCTTCATCCATCCACTTTTTTACTGGTGCAATGTCAGGGTCAGATTCCTGAGCCATTCTCAGCTGTTCTTGAGTCCAACCAGAGAATAAGCTGGTGTTGGGAATATCACTCACCCAGTTGATGCTTGGATTTAGCAGGTCATAGTTGTTATTGTTGTCACTGCAGGCATCCTCTACCCCCACTGGAGGAAACTCCGGCTCAGCTACCCCCACTGGAGGAAACTCTGGCTCAGCTACTCCCACTAGAGGTTGCTCTGTGTGAGTACATATGGCAACTTCAGCTGTACTGTCTGTCAGGTCACACTGGACCCCCTTATGCTGGTGTCGCTCGCTGTCATGCTCTGGCACTGTGCAGGGGCACGACTCCCTGCAGGGCCTCCTGGAAAGTGCGTCTGCATTTTGGTCGTGTCTCCCCGGTCGATGAACCACCTGAAAATCATACTCTGCCAGCTTCTCTAGCCAGCGGGCCAGCTGTCCCTCTGGTTCTTTTCACCTGGTTAACCAGCGCAGGCTGCTGTGATCAGTCCGGAGAGTGAATGGTCTGCCAAGCAGGTATTGTCTGAAGTGACAGGCAAACTCCACGCCTGCCAGAAGTTTGCGTCTGGTGGTGCAATAGTTTTGTTCTGTGGCTGACAACCTCCTGCTTCCATAGGCTAGCACCCTCTCCTCACCCCCCTGGATTTGGGAGAGGACTGCTCCGATTCCCCAGTCACTAGCATCGGTGTCGAGAAGCATCTCGCCGATGTCAAGGGGGTAGCCTAGGACAGGAGCTGTTGACAGTCGTCCTTTCAGCTCTGTGAATGCCTCCTGGCATTCCTCTGTCCAATTAAATCGTGCATACTTTTTGGTCAGCTCGTGAAGAGGTTTAGCTATTGTAGCAAAGTTTACCACAAAGCGTCTGTAATATGATGCCAGGCCCACAAACTGACATACCTCAGAGATGTTACGAGGCGTAGGCCACTCTGCCACTTTCCTCACCTTCTCTGGATCAGTAGACACACCCTGGGCTGAGACAATGTGGCCAAGGTAACCCACCTTCTCCCGGAAAAGGCAGCACGTTGACGGTTTCAGCTTCAGGTTAGCTCCTCGTAGCCTGGCGAACACTTCACTGAGCCGGCTTAGCATTTCGGAACCGTCCCGCCCCAGGACGATGATGTCATCGAGATACACCAAGCAGGTCTCCCACTGCAATCCCGCTAATACTCTGTCCATTAGCCTCTGAAACGTGGCCGGTGCATTGCAAAGTCCAAAGGGCATGACATTCCATTCAAATAGCCCTTTGCGAGTGCAGAAAGCTGCGGCTTTGCAGGCCCTTGGTGTCAAGTCTAGTGTACTGAAGTACCTGGCAGTGGACAGTGTGTCCAGAGTGTCCTGAATACGTGGCAGGGGATAGGCATCTTTAATAGTCCTTTCGTTAAGGGGTCTGTAATCCACACATAATCGCGGGCTTTGGTCTTTCTTCCTCACCATGACGATTAGGTGCAGCCCAGCTGCTGTTGCTGGGACGAGCTACACCAGACTCCAGGCTCTGCTGTACCTGCAGCAATCTGTTTGTGTCTGGCCATTCTGCGTGGCGGCTGTTTCACAGGCTGCCCAGGAGTAGTCTGTATGTCGTGCTGCACTAAGCTGGTGCGGCCAAGGTCAGTGGGCCCGGTGGAGAAGACATCACCGAACCTCCGTAGCACGTGAGCTAGCCCGGCTCTGTCCTCCTCAGACAGGTGAGCATAGCTCTCTGCATACATGTCCTGTAGATGACTGGGCACAGATATAACAGGAAAGTCATTGGGGTCTGATGTTACTGGGCACTTGGTCGGATGGAGATCCACTTCTCCCAACACCTCAGCTGGCTGAAGAACTCCGACCACCACCCCTCTCTTCAGAGCAACAGATGCAGGACCAGGATTGTAAATCCGCATGGGAATGTTGGAGGAATGCCGGGTGTGTACAACAACGCGGGCTGCCAGGACGTGCTGTCTCTCAATGAAGCCTTTAGTGGGGGTCAGCATCATATCTTTATTAACAGCAGAGCGAAGGCGGGCAGTACCAGGCACCACATACTCACACCCCGACTCTAATACTGTTGTGCGGGATACCCTGACGAGGTGCACTTCAGGCTGTCTGCTGGGTTTTGAGTGAGGCACTCTCACCGAAGAGGGTGATTTCCCTGCGACCATAGTCCAAGTGAGCATGTGACTGCAGCAGAAAAGGGTGCTCCAGGATAACCTCTGTATTTTCAGCTGTGTCTGCCATAATAAAGTTCACATTGGTTACCTTGCTTCCGGCTTGAACTGGCAGGTTGACTTCCCCTCGGACAGCGATGCCCTCAGGACCGATGCCTTGTAACACTTGTACGATGGATGACTGGATTTGAGGCCTCGATTCAACAGGAATGGCGTTGAAGTGGCGGAGGGGGAGTACATTCCTCCGAGCGCCAGAGTCGAGCAGAGCACACAGTTCATGTCCCTGTATCAGTATCCGGATACTCATGTCATCATCAGAGCCTTTATTGCATGTGACCACCGTACCTGAGTCAGGAGCTGGAGTGTTATTAGGTGCATGCTGTTTGCGTTTTCGGGAAGAGGGACAGTTCCTTTGTATGTGCCCCACACCAGAGCAGTTGTGGCAGATGACTTCTCTAGAGTTCATTTGTACAGGTTTAGCTCTGTTAGGCGACCACTGCTGGTTAAACCTCGGTGCTTCACTCTGGGTGCTAGCGGGCTCCGCAGCCCACTCTTCAGCCACCCCGAAAGCCTCCATACAGGCGGAAACATTAGCATTTTCGTGCACCACCACCTGGGTCTCTGCTCTGCAGCATTGCGATAACCAGACTGCATTAGCTGTGTGACGGCTCTGGCAGCCCGTCTGGTGGCTTCATACCTGTGGGCTATCTCGTAGGCTCTAGCCAAGGTGCGCGGCTTATCCTCCAGTAGTCTTTGGATCACTTCTGCATCGGCAAGGGCGTTGGTGAAAATCTCCACACTGATGACGTCCTGCTCCGACTCATTACGGTCAGCATACACAATTGAAACTTTTTCATAGATGTCGTCTCTTAACAGGTGCAGTGCCTCCCCCGGTCCTCTGACTCTCTGTCTCAGTTCAATGCCTATGGCAGCAGCATGCTCTGAACACGGTCCGTAGGCCGCCTCAATCTCACTCACCATCCGCTGATAACTCCAGCGAGCAGATCTGGGATTCTTGTGGATGATGGCAGCCGCGGGTCCAGTCAAGCTGAATCTGAGATGCACAGCCATAGTCCTCTCTGACCAGTGGTTAGCCTCAGCACATCCTTCAAAATGGAAGAGGAAGCCTCTCCATGAGCCAGCCCCATCAAACTGGCTTGGGCGTAATGTTGGTATTCTCTCTCTGTGTCCACGGTGTTCATCTTCATCACTTGTGTCCATATAGTCCTCTCTGTGTGCTGCACGAGCTGCGTGGTTCAGACCAAGCTCTCCTCATGTTAGGCTGATCACACTCACACTGGCCAGGTGCGGTCCCACAGTGCACAGCTGAGCATGTGTGAGCTTGTACTTTACAAGGCAGTGTGGCAGGCTGCTGCATACAGGGTGTTAATGGCGGCTGAAGGCACTGTGAATGAGCTGAGTAACTTGGGATGGTTGGCATAGAGTGGCTATAGTCCATGGAGGTGAAAGGATGAGCTGGCTTAGCTAAAGTTGATGCCATGCTCATTAAACGGTCACATTTTGGTGGAAAGGCGGTTAGAAACTCACTATTTGCCTGTACTTGCTCCTTTGTCGGCATGATGAAAGGGTTAGTTGGCGCCAGTGATGGTTCCGGCGGCATGGCGTAGCTTGCGGCTCCGGCTAGCGTTAGCTCCGTGCTAGTCAGAAAGAGGTTGGTGCAGTCCCCATATCCAGTATAATCCATAATTGTCAGGTCAAACATGTCCACCTTACTTTGACCAGCCTCATCAATATTCACACAGAATGGATTAGAGCTTTTCCGTGGGCTTTTTCCGTTAGCTGCATCAGCTTGTCTCAGTATGTGATTAGCATTAGCGTTAGCTCCGAACGCTGCCATTAAATCCATTCCACTCTTCTTCCCCGTAGAAAAAAATAATCTCGGACGTGCCCCCAATGTTACCTTTTATTACTATTAACGGTATCTCGGCACCGAAACCGTAGTTTCGAATACACACCGGTGGTTTCTGACTTGGCTCGTTGTCAGCCGGTAACCAGCTGCCCTGACATTTCGAGGGGAAAAAGGATGGAAACGAGGCGTTCGGGTGCCGTGGGAAGAACCTCCGTTTATTCACGTTCTTCAAGCTATATTGACACTGTATTCCATACATACAGACTAGATACTATTCATTTTCTGACCACTTTCTCTATACTTTCGTCTCCCTCTCCATAACTCCGCACTTCGCCTTGGCCATCACATTTCAAACACACAGAGACTCCAAAACCCCTTGTGGCTGCTACTCTTAAAGTGACAGGCCAAGCCTGTAACACCTGACTTATACATCTTCAAAGGAAGACTGTGTACATTCTACAATTACATGATGGGATTAAAGCAAAATGTAGTTTTACTTGTATAATACTTCAATTGTATATAAAAGACAGTTTGTTTTCAAATAAACAAAGTATTGGCTTTCAGAATATTAAACTTGTTTCGGCAAATTCAGATGATAAATACAACTTTGAAGCATTTTAACGGCATAATTACAAGCAGAGAACGGAGTCATTTAACGTCACAGCAAGCATAACAACAGCCGGTGTTTCTTGTGAGTGTTTCCCCGGTACACAAACACACTCGCGAGCTTCCCCCAGACCAGTAATACAAACGAAAATGTGTCTTTGGGTCAATGTGACTGATTTCGATAGAGCAAGTCACATTTGGTTTAAGCACGAAACATACTACCAGTAGAAATACATTGCTTTCAAAATCGCTCGGTGTCGAATCAATAGATTATATTTCGTGAGTATAACACGAAATGCTGTGAGTGCTTCATCCTCTGAACACCACAGGATGGCGACTGTAAAGCACATATTAACATAGGTACGCTCCAAATGATTGTCCCCTGCAAATATTATTATCCCTCAATCGAGTTCGCTATTCAGCTTGCTAACGTTAGCTTAAACAAACGTAACATGCAACGTTAGCCTCATCTAAAATGCTCTACTACGGCGTACCTTTCATGTGGCTCTTCAGCGCAGACTCTCCCATCGTTATGTTTGCAAACTTTGCAGGAGGCTACTCGTGGGCTTGACCCTCGTCTTAGCCATGGCTTGCATTTGTCTTCTGCTAGCCAACGCTCGTTGAAACTGCAACCTCCTGGCATACTGTCATCCATCCCTCCCATCAGAATGCCCAGGTCACACGTAACAAAAACACTTGCAGGTCACGCGCATAGCGCGGGAAGGCCGGAGCAGAGATGTTTTATGTAAAACCGAAGCAATTAAGCGCGCTCCGACTTCTTTATTTTCTTTTAATCTAAAAAGCGAAGTAAAGCATTTACAATTTCAAGCACTTTATCCCAAATTAAAACACCATTTCCAAACCTTGAAAACATCTCAATTTCAAGGATTTTCAGCACCCGTACAAACCCTGTAATATAATAATAATAGATTTAATTTGTTAGCGCTTTTACAGGTGCTCAAATACGCTTTACAGATATAGTGAAGGGAAAAGAAAAGGAAGGAACAACAAATAAATATATAGTTAAAGTCAAATAATACAAAAACAATCACACATTAAAAGCCAGATTGAAGGTGAGTTTTTTGAAGGTGGTGAGGCCAGTGCAGTCTCTGATGGGTTGGCGGAGTGAGTTCCAGAGGGAGGGGGCAGCGACGCAGAAGGCTCTGTCCCCCCCAGGTCCGGTGATTGGTGCGGGTGGGGATGGATAGGATGTTGGCTTCTGATGAGCGGAGGCAGCGGGAAGGGGTGCTGTGGTGCAGCAGGTATGTGAGGTAGGGGGGGGCCTGATTGTTGAGGGCTTTGTGAGTAATGAGGAGGACTTTGAAGTTGATTCGTTGATTGATTCTGTATATCAGTTATAATAATATTGTTGATGATTATATGAATAATACAAATATACATGCTTTGATTTCGGTTCACAGTTAATGAAAGCAACAAACACAGATTTAAACTGACATAGTTGGCTCAGAGAATGAATAATTCAGAGATGCAGAATTGTGTAGTGTCTTGTGCTGCGGAACAGCTTGCCTGGGGATACAAACAGTGAGATGTAAACATAAAAAGCAGATACCAATTAACACTTGTGGATTTTGAATCAAATGTAAGTGTTAATTATGCAATAATACAAAATATATATCAGTAAATACTAGGGATGTAACGATATATCGAATATCGCGGAAAATAAATGTCTCAATACCATCGTGAGACTGACTTAATCTCCCGCGATTTTTTAAAAACTTTTTTTTTAAATGTTTTTTCTTTTAAAGTTTATTTAACCAGATGGTCCCATTGAGATCATCAATGTCTTTTTCAAGGCAGACCTGTCCAACATGGCAGCAAGTAGGTTACAACATGAACATAAAACAAGAGATAACACAAAAGGACATCGTATTTACAGGGCTACATGTACATACCTAGAGACATTGACAAGTACCAACAGTATATTTATATCTCGCCCTGTCAATAAGCCTCACCTTCTTGGCAAAAACTGTATTGTTTTTGAAGTGGTGGAGAGACAATGCAGTTTTACCCACTGCTGTCACCCATGGCCAAATCATATCTCTCTGTCCCAGCAACATCATTACCAAGCAAGAGTTTTTTCCACAGCAGGGGATATTGTAAACGCCCAAACATCCCAGCTTACCATGCTCATATTCCTAAAAGATAACCTTGATGATGCTGAGTGAGTGAGTTAGAGTTGAGTTACTTGAAAAACTAAAGTGAAACTTGATTTATTCTATTGCAGGGTCTGATTATTATATTGTTGACACTTTAAAATACTACTATCCTATTAAAATGCAGTACAAATCAAATGTATTATTTAACTAGAGAATGCAATTCCTGAGGAAATTGCTAGTGGGAATGCTTTATGCTGAAATATAATGTGTAAGAAGAAAGTGAATAATCAGGAATATTTGGATGACTGAATGGTTTCCATATGAATGAATATTATGTTAAAAAGTAGCATGAAACTCCAAATGTATAAATAATGTTAAAGATGTAAGGCTTTGAATTAGGGCTGCACGGTATTGAAAAAAACCGACATCGCGGTTTTTCCCCCCCCTGCGGTATATATTGCGTTTTTTTTAACCTGTTAAACCCCAAAATCCCGGCGGGTACTTTACTTTTTTTTTTCACGACAGTGTCTCAGCAGGGGATCGTAATATTTAAGAACCTATTAATGTGTTATACCAGATTAACGGAAATAATCTCAGCTAACTGACGATACAAACCATTTTATACCAAAACAAAACACAAGTCTCATAAGAAGCATCTAAATGACCCCTGAGCGAAAAATGCTAACGCACTTTGGCACAGAACTCAAGATAAAAGTACCCTTATTATTAAACTATATAAAACGTTTCAAATCAATTACTAACTAATTATATTCAGTAAAACCACGAGTGAAAAGGTTGAAAATCTGTCAAACAATACATGAAAAAAAAAAATATAAAACTGTTTAAATCAATTCCTAACAAATATACAATTACTAATAGGGATGCACGATAATTATCGGTCCGATATTAGGAATTATGACGTCATCCCGATAAACCCGATACCAGTATTAATGGCCCCGATAATATACAATATATTTTTTGGGGGGAAAAATAGAAAAAAATACTGCGGTGTGGGTGGATTGGGATGAGGGGCGCTTGTTTTTCACTCGGCTCCTCCCGTTTTGCCAGTACTGTGGTATTAGTGGTTTAGGAAGAGGGGAGTTCTTCACAAATCCAGCGCTCCCTAACTCATGCCTGGCTGTGACGTAAATGGTGTGCAGCAAACAAACATGTCGTCGGTGGTATGGGACTATTTCAAAGTTGGAAAGTTCGCTTGCTATTTGTAACAAATGTAATGCAGAAGTTCCACGAGGAGGGAAAAAGGCAACGAGCTACAATACTTCGAACCTGATCAGTCACCTGAAACATCGCCATCGCTACGATGGTGTGTTAAAAGCGTACGAAGACGCCTGCGCTGCTAAACTAGCGGCAAATCCAAAGCCAACTGCAAAGGCACCGGGGCTTTTATCAATCGACGAGGCTTTTGAAAAAGGCAAGAAGTTTGCCAGAGACGACCCCAGGGCTAAAACGATCTCTAACTTCATAATAGAAATGATGGCGCTTGACGACCAGCCCTCCTCCCTCGTCGAAGATAAAGGATTCAGTCGGCTAGTTAATCATTTGGAGCCCAGGTTTATCATTCCAAGCCGCCGCCACTTTTCAGACGAGTGTTTACCAGCCAAGTATAATGAGATCGCCACACTCCTTCATACTCTGATCGATAACGATATACGGGACATAAGTTTCACCACGGACGTATGGACCAGTGATGTTAGCCCCGTTAGCATGCTAGGTCTGACGGCGCAGTGGCTGGACAAAGACTACAAACTGTACAGAGCGGTGTTGCATTCTCAGGAGCTACCAGGTTCACACAAAGCCGATATGATCCGTGAGGCTTTTGAAGCCATGCTTCAGCAATGGAACATTAGTAAAGAGATGGTCCATGTTGTCCTAAGAGACAACGCACGTAATATGGCGAAGGCTTTTGGTGACTATGGAGTTGATAGCCTGGGCTGCATGGCCCACACTTTACAGTTGGCCGTGAATGAGGCTGTGCTTAGCCAAAGAGCTGTGTCTGACTGTGTTGCCATCGGGCGGAAGATTGTTGGACATTTTAAGCACTCCCAAGTAGCGTCCACCGCCCTGGAAAAGTTACAGGCAAACCTGCGAAAGGGAACAACAACCACTACTACCACCACCAGTACACAACTCCAACAGGACGTGGCCACACATTGGAACAGTACATTTTACATGCTTAAGAGTCTGGTGGCGCAGAAGCAAGCTATTGCAGCTTATGCAGTAGAATACAAGTTACCAGCAACACTCAACTCCCACCAATGGGCCCTGGTTGAAAACATGTTGACCATCCTCGATCCGTGTGAACAGCTGACTAGAAATATTAGCAAAACTACAGCCACAACGGCAGACGTAATCCCCTCCATCCAAGCCTTAACAGCGAGCATTTGTTTTCTGCTGCTAGACACGTGATGACCCAGCAAAGAAACCGACTCGCATGCGACAAGGCAGAGATGCTGCTCTTCGTCAAAAAAAATCTCCCTCTGATCAAACCAGAATTTAAAAAAAAGTAGAACTTTAGAAGAATAGCTACCTGCTCTAAAGGGAGCTAAAGTAACAATGCAGGATCAAGGGTCAAATGTGAATCTCTCTCTCTGAGAAAAAAAGAGGACAGTTGAAACCTCATGCTTTTGTGAAAAACGGGTTCACTGTCATTTATATGGGTTATAAAGCAAGTCATTAATCCTTTGTTCTGTAAATGACTGTTTGTTACTGTGTGGAATGCACTTTTTCAGTTTGTGTTTACATATAAATGTCTAACTTGTTTCAGTACCTTATTTATTTGTTACTGTGAGGAATGCACCTTTTCACTTTGTTTACAGAGGCTGATTTTACTTGTCAGTATTTAATTTGAATCCTTATGCAAAGATTTGCACTTTTGCAGCATCCCTTCTAGAGGAGTAGAGGCCTTTATTTTTATATCACTAAGTGATGCACCTTACTATGGCAAATGTTTACATTTTACAATCTATTTGACAGGTTGTCAAATTGTTTTTGTTTTATTTCTTTTGGCAAATGTTTGATAGGCTTGTTGTCCTATAAATGCCAGGTAATAGTTGTTTCCATTTCTTAATATTTCTTAACTCATTGTTCACTCATTGTTCAGGGAAACACATTGTCATTGACTGATTGACTCAATTATATTTATTTGGGAAAATAAATATGGTCACTTTGAAGAGTCAAAACTGTTCTCTTGGCTTTGTTTTGTTCATAGTAATGTTCATGTCATTTGCTCACTACTAGTCTTTTTTTACCACCAGGTGTGCAAAAACTACAGACTTTTCGTACAATGTCCCACTGTCTGGCTTCCTGCATAAAGTCAAGTGCTCGGCGCAGTTGTGGCGAAATGTCGTTCCTCTGTTTTCATTTAAACAGCTCCGTATATCCGTTAGCGCAGCTAGCTAGCACCAGATGCTAACAGCAATGCACGTAAGGTCTCTCTCTCGCTCGGGCCACACATACACACACCCTCCCGGTCCTCCCAACAGCCAGTCGGTGCCTGCCGGTGAGCGTGGAAGTGTGGTCTGCCACAAGCGGGCGGCAGGAGCGGGGCTGTCAGCATCAGCTTGTAGATGGTATTTTAAACTCGATGCGCTCTGAAACTACGGGGCGGCCGAGGAAAAAAAATACACATGCGTTAATCGCGTTAAAATAATTAGTGGCGTAAACAATTTTTTATTATCGGTATCGGTCTTGAGAAGCAGGAAGTTATCGGTATCGGTTTCAAAAAAACAATATCGTGCATCCCTAATTACTAACAAATATATAGCAAACCCAGTTGATCATGTATTTTACTTCTCAGTGGCAGGTTTATGGCTTGGTCACTTTGTGCCAACCACAGGGTGAAAAAACATTTAGAAGAGAGAACAGATCAGAGCAGGAAAGACGGGCTGAGATCTTAATACCAGCAAACCCAGTTGATCATGTATGTTTAATGCCTCGTGGGCAATGTTGATGATTGGCCTTGGTACAGTGTGACTTCTAGACCAGAGAGCGTTAAATACAGGTAGAAAGAAGGCAGAGACAGCAGACTGAGTAGGACAGATGAGATGGGGTGGGGATTGGAGAAACAGAGCTGAAGGCAGGTTCAGTCGTCTTCTTCTGCAGTGTGACCCAGAAAGTTTAATTAATTAATTGACACACACACACAGTAACAAATGTGTTGGAAGCAGTAGGATTGGCTTCAACCCATTATGAAGGCTTTAAATGTGAATAGATAATATTTGAAATATTTAGAAAAACACAAGGATAAAATGCAATGCTGAATTTTGAAGTTCAACAGCAACCATGATGTATAAAGTATGTAACAAAATCCTAATTGCACATTCTGAAATTGGAAGCAGTATGAGTATGAACCAGTGGAAAAAAGTTTCAAATGAAAGAAAAAGCAGCAGATTGTAGCTGTATCCATATGAACTAATAACATATAATACCATCAATGTATGAAACATGTGGAAGAAAGTCTGAATTACATTTTTCACGTGTGTTTTTGTCCAAGTGTGTTTGAAGCAAAGGTAATTATGATATACTTCAAAAATGTCTGTTTCTTTAGGTCAGATGTTTATAGTGATTTGTTTTAATACAATGAATATTTGTTTTATATTCTAAACTGCTGAAGGTCTTCCCAAAATCCAAGAAACTTGTCAAAGGCCAAAACATTTGCTGTGGTTTCAGACCTTGAATAAAGAGATCAAGAAAATTAGCTAATAATAATGTTTTAACCCCGATTGTAAATCCAACGAGAACTTACTGAAATTAGTCTGGAAACTGAGGAGCACATTTTCTTCATCTTTTAAAACAGTTAACCACAGTCTAGTGATGTGCTCTTGTTCATTTCATTTTCGATTGTCTTTACTCACCAATCAAGCGCATATTCTTTGTGTTCTTCTTGTCTGTAAGAGGAAGCAAGATGTTAGTCTTACATCTTTTTATTTCTGTAATGATGTGTTGAACAGCAGATACAACTCCCTGTATTTAGCCTTAACTGTCAATAATGTACACAAGCTATTTAATATGTAATACTGCACACTTGAGCCAAATGTGTTAATCAATAATACAACTGTGTATCATGATTAAGTAACAGTTTTACATTAAACTTTTATCTGTCAAGAAAACCTAAATTAATTACAAATAAAAAATGTATCCTTATCTAGTTTATTGCTGGCTAGCAGCTGCAACAGTACTTGTGCAGTACAATGAACTTGCAGAGACTGTAAGAGTTAAATAGGTGGTGCAAGTTCACTATTATCCTTTAAATTGTAGTGGGGTAGAAGAACAAAGTAGCACATTATTTAAATAGTTAAGTAAGGTAAAAGTCACTCAATGTTGTACTTAAGTAAAGTGCATGATTAAATATAGTGAATTACTGCAGATTAATTTTGCATATTTAGAAAGTATGCAAAAAAACACAAAAGTGGCAACAGATTATAACCCACAAGTACTAAAACACAAGCACAGCAGCACAAGAGTTACATGTTTAATTAAAGGCTGAAGTTAGCATTAATAACTGGCTGTTAGCATCCTTTGGTAACTAAAAAGGAGTAGTCATACTGCAGTTAGCTGCTATAAACAACATGACAAGCTTGGCACTTTAGCGCAACTCAAACGGTGTGTTATACTTTGAAAAAGAGTTCATTTGACACTTTAAAACTGTTTAGGGAGAGATGAAATTAGCTAGCAGCTAGCAGCGTTAGCGCAATGCTAACGGGTTAAGACTGGATACGCTGCTAAGAAGCTGTATCCTTTAATGTGTAAATTAATATCAGTTCTCACCCCAGTAAACAGTCTATGAACAAACTCAAACAGTGTGTTATATTTTTTTTAAAGAGTTAATTTGACACTTTAAAGTTCAGGTGTTTATGGATATATGAACTTACCTAGCAGGAGTCAGAGCAGAATGATTCTCCCGGACTTGGTGTGACGCATCTGTTATTATTGATGCGTTCAAGGACACTCAGAAATGCCAAAGTTACCGATGAAGAGCGCTGGAAAAGAGACTAAATTAGAGTATTTGTTGTATTTATATTATATATTTGTTTAATACTATAATTTATTTAACTCCACAGTGTACAAATGTGAGTGGTCAGGATCCATTATCAAAATCACCGTCATGCATTAAGACTGCCATGCAGAAACCAACATGATCTCAACAGAATACGTGACTCCACCACGACTCCTTAACACCACATTGCGTGGTGGAGTCACTAACTTTGTTACATTTACTTGTCGGCACCACGCAAACAATCCCATTAGCCGCTTTCACATCGCAGGACTTGCCGTACTTTAGTGCCGGCACATGGCGCATTTCCACTGCAACGGGGTAGCCCCGTTTAAGCGTCCCTAAGCGTCCTCGCTCAGGCCTCGGGCTGCCTCGCTGGCCGTCCGAGACCGTGGCGCATTTCCATTACGGCGTGTCCACACAGCAGCTTTGACCAAATCTTGAAAATCCTGGAGCTGGGCGTGTCTGACAGCTTGGGGATTTCGCGACCAACAACCAATCACATGAATATCACATGAATATCCCGCCCCCGACATACAAAGCAAAAAAACCCGGTTCTTCTACACTATTGTCAAATAGGAAGGGCTATGATGAACATTTATTTTTTTAACATTTTGAACATTTATGAGATTAATGTTTATGGTGCTATTTTATGCTACATTCCATGCTGGCTAATGATACTGTCTATGCTTGCTAGCAACGAAGTAAACTAGCAACGCAGTAAACTCGATATAAATTCCCCAAACAAGCGAAAACCTACCAGTTTCACCCACTGCCTCTGCCACCTCCCTCCATGCCTGGTTCCTCCGGTTTGTATCCCGGTAAATAAATAGGGACTGGTCATAAAGAACCGGGTGATTTGCTACCGCAATAACTAAGTTCTCCTCCATTTTTGTGGAATATAGAAATGAACTGCGGTCTGGTTCTCCCAGCTTGCACGCGGTTTGATTGGCTAGCGCTTGAACTGTCAGATTTGCATAAACGGATCTGATTGGCTGTCGCTTCCAGCTCAGCCTCAAAAGTTGAACATTGTTCAACTTTGGAATCCTGAACATCCTGGAAATCCTGGAAATCTTCGCCTCGCCCCTCCACAATGCAGTTCGGCGACAAGCGAGGGAAAGTGACGTCATCCCCATTCAAAGTCAATGGGCGGAGACGCACTGGAAGCGGTGGACAAATCGCCAAAAGCTGCTGTGTGTGCGGGCCGTTACAGTTTAGGACCTGGGGTAGTAACGCAGTGTAGGCGGGGCGATCGGCTTTGTTTTTGTTCACATTTCGAGTTGTTCCGTCGAGCTCCCACTGGATGTTATCATCCCCAATGAGATGTAGGAACGTCGTCACCTCCTCGGTCGACCACGGTGTGCTTTTCTTATTAGACGTAGCCATTTTGTAGCTCCTCCGTTTACAAAATGCTGTTTATAAAAATGCTGCAAGCTTGCTTCTAAATATATGCGACGCTAGGGATGAACTTGCGCGCGATCTTGTGACGATTCTCTCTGACCAATCAGCAGTCGAGAGTGTTGACGTCACTAGTTCAGCCCTGGCCCTGGTCTGATAGAACCACGATTTTATGGGGCCGGAAAAGAGGGAAAAAGTACCCGCTAGCCGGTACTAGGCTATATGGAAAGGCCACCAAAAACTGGCCTGGCCGCTTGAGGACGGTTAAGGACGCTTAAACGGGGCTACCCGCTGCAGTGGAAATGCGCCATTAAGTACCACGGCACTGAATCCGCCAGGGGGCTAGTGCCAATCGCATTCACACCGCAGTACTTTCCCTGAGGCAAGATTACGCTGACGTCACTTCGTCTTCTTCTTCTCTGGGTTTACTGGCAGGCCGCAAAACCACTTCACGGCGAGTACAAAAAAAAACGAGAGAAGAAGAACTACACGGTGGGGGGAGGGGGTATAAAGCCCACCCGCTGTATGAGGCGTTTGTTTACTTTCCGACCTCAGACATGATGGAGTTCATAAGGGTAATAAGGGTAATTTACAAATAAAATACCCCATTATAACAATGGACTTTATCTTTATGTATTTATATATTACCCCCTCAGGCTGATTTTGGAAAAGGACATTAACCCTTGTTTGGTGTTTTTCCCTTATTTATCTAAAACAAATGACATGATAAATTACTTGTGTTTACGTGTGTAAGACTTGTGTTTCTGCCCCTGTCATTGCTGCACAAGGTTGCAACATTGTAGATAAATTCAACCACCGACACCTGTCTGCTCTCACATTCTTCTATTCTGCAAATTTGGGGTGGGACACAATAAATAAAGCTTCGCCAGTTTGTTTGTTTTATTGCACAGTCAAGACATAACAATAACGGCATCACGCTGTTCCAGGTGTGTAAATTGATGTAAATTGAAGTTAAATAAAAGTGTGAAATGTAAAATAAAGTGTAAGTAGTTTCAAAACAATGTAACAGTGGCAATATATATATAGCAGCAGACACACCTTAGTGCAAGTTAGGTGTCAGTATTAAAAAACAGTGGCAATATATAGGCTATATATATAATAACAATAGAAAATCGTTACCACTCTTATTATTGTGGTCTTTAATTTTTGTATAGTCCTGCCTGAGTTTCTTTATTTTTACCCGGCATCCGTGTGCACTGTGCACGATTCCCAGCTCAAGTAGCTTTTGCGAACATCGCTCAAAACATTTGGAGTTGGGAACTGCTTTATGTAGAAGCTGCTGCATTCCGTCCTCAGAGTAAATTGCCAGAAGCGCAGACACTTCCTCATCATTCCACCGCTCCGGTGTTGTAGTATGTGTGGTCATAACTGCTTTAAAGTACAAAAAAACTACTCGCTCAGGTGTAGATGTGGTTTTGTAGCGAGGAAAAAAATTGCTGCCTAACAAAAAAAAATCAGAGTCTAATGGGGCGTGGTTTGCAATTCGCCCAGCCAATAGAAATAGAATAGAAATTGGCACTCTTTTATCACCAGGTTCGTACCACCTCTCTAGCAGGGACTGAAAATGGCCAAAAGAGTTCCCGGCACTGAGTAGTCCCGGCGGTGTGAACGCAACATTATTGGTACTAACGGAACTAAAGAACCAAAGTACCAGGGAAAGTCCTGCGGTGTGAATGCGGCTAATGTAAAGTGAATGAGGCTCCTTTGTCCAACCTGATCTCACCAGAATGCATGACACACAATGCACTGTTTTTTGAGAACACAAATTGGTAACTAATGCACCATAATAGGCCTACATTCTGACGAAAAATACAAATGATTATGAACACAAATAAAATAAAAGAAGCCTCCCGTGAGTTACTACAAGCTATAAAGTAGATTTTAAAAACGTTTTATAGAATACAAAGCTCACTGCAGGACGTTGTAGAAATGCGTGTGTGCACCACGACCAAGGTAATTCACTTTACATTGGGGTTGTTTGCGTGGTGCCGACACGTAAATGTAACAAAGTTAGTGACTCCACCACGCAATGTGGTGTTAAGGAGTCGTGGTGGAGTCACGCAATCTGGTGAGATCAGGTTGGCAGAAACAGCCTTGACCGTGTCAGTTGGAGCGATGACATTATCGTGTTCCATTACACAGGTGTTTATATTTGAGCTAACGAGGTGTGCAGAGATCACAGGTTTCCATTGTTCTGAATGAGAGATAAACCTGTTACATGTGAACGTTTTGTGGAAGAACCGTAAGAGATATCTGTGAAATTTCAAAACGTGAAGCATGTCAAGGAAGTTGAATATCTGAAGTGTAATTGTTGTGTACTTTTGGGTTAATAATGTGGCCTTTTTGGCAGTTTAACTAAAGGTGTGCGGCTGCTACCCTGAGGAAATATCTGCCTGAAATTACAATGGGGTTTAATGGAGGCATGTTGAAAGTTTTTGTCACTTCATGCCC
Source organism: Gymnodraco acuticeps (assembly GCF_902827175.1). Taxonomy (NCBI): domain Eukaryota; kingdom Metazoa; phylum Chordata; class Actinopteri; order Perciformes; family Bathydraconidae; genus Gymnodraco; species Gymnodraco acuticeps. The sequence goes on from NW_022991451.1 coordinate 1,419,276, forward strand.
TCAAGAGGCATTTTGTTTAATTATTTTTGCTTAATTATTTGTCATTTTTCAAGCTACGGGATGTTTTCCTACGTTTGTCATGAAAAAGTATGTCTCAGGAATGTAGGGTTTGGGAATTATGGCAGTTTAAAAAAAATATATGAAGGCAAATTTCAAACTGTCCTCTACTCTAACTCTGACATCACGCACTCTGCCTTAACGAGCTGCGCAATGTTAAAAATGTGATGAATTAGGGGATGTATCTCCTGGAATTATGAAAGTTATGAATGAGAAAAGTAATAGCAATTGATTCCCGACCGAGCTGAACGTTTTGATGTTTGAACGGAGTTTCTGCGATGTTCAATGCGGGAGGAGAAGCGTGGGAAAATAATTCAACGGAATAATAAACGTTTCGTCCGTAGAATAACAGTTAGTTGGAATGCTGTTAACAGCATTCCCACTAAATAAAGGAAAAACAAATCAAGAAAAAAAAAAAAAAAATGTCCTTTTTTATTTTTCAATATCGCGATAAATATCGTACCGTGGACTTTTTAACGCGATATTATCGTACCGTGAGTTTTTGGTATCGTTACATCCCTAGTAAATACTGCAAATAGCAACACAAACTGCACAAATTCTTGGAATTTGTTTATAGTTTCCCTTGTCAACTACATATTTTCACATTTAGGGTTTCACAAGTGGCGACTCCATGGAGGTATGATAACTCTTTCTTCTTCTTTCAAACGTTTTACTTTCTCTGCTTCAGTTGTTGCTCGCTCGCTGAAGAGAAAAGGATGACGGGAACGGGAGGCGTGCCAAAACTCCGCAAACTGGCTGCAGTGGGAGACTCCCCTGTGCACATTCTGTGCCCCGCGCACACACTGGAGAACTGCGCAAAATCAGCTGATCACAACGTTCACGCTCTGTGGTCAAGCTGCTGCAGTTTTATTTTCATTTCATTTCAAACCTTTATTTAGACAGATAAATCCCATTGAGATCATTGATCTCTTTTTCAAGGGAGACCTGCTCAAGTAGTTCCACATGAAACATAAAAACATAAATAGAACAACAAAAGGACATCATACAGCATCATTTACATAATTATCCACATAAACAGTTACCAATAGCTTCCGATTGACTAGCATCCAACCGAGCTTTAAAAACATTTAGTGGCACCAGATTGTTCAGTTTCCATTTAATTTGCAGACTATTCCAAGACAGAGGAGCTGCGCATCTAAAAGCTGTCTTCCCTAAGACAGTCCTAGCAGTTGGCACATTTAATAAACCCACAGCATTCGATCTCAGGCAGTAGCCACTTACAATTTTCCGTGAGATCAGGGAGCAGATATAAGATGGAAGTTTCCCTAACATGGCTTTGTATATAAAAATGTACCAGTGACTGAGCCTCCGTACAGTTAGTGAAAGCAAACCAGCCCTTGCATACAGGGTACAGTGATGGGTTAATGCTTTACAGTTTGTCACAAATCTCAGTGCACTGTGATACGCAGCATCTAACTTGACCAGATAATTGGCAGGTACATTCATATAAATCAAATCACCATAGTCCAGCACAGGTAAAAAGGTCACAGTGACTAGCCTTTTCCTGGCCTCAAGCGAGAAACAGGACTTGTTCCTGTAGAAGAAACCTAGCCTAACCCTCAGCTTTTTAAGCAGGTTATTGACATGAAGTTTAAAAGTGAGACAATCATCAAGCCAGATACCAAGGTATTTGTAACAGGTAACCACTTCAAGTTGTATTCCTTGCGTAGTTACAATATCTAAAACAGAATCTGGTGTCTTTTTAGCTTTAGAAAAGAGCATTACCTTGGTTTTCTCAACATTTAAAAGAAGCTTTAGTTCAGAGAGCTGAGTCTGAATAATGTTAAAAACAGCCTGTAATTTAACACCAGCCTCCTGAATGGAGGGACCTGCACAGTACATCACGGTATCATCCGCATAAAAATGTAAAGTAGCTTCATCCACATTTTCACCTAAACTGTTGATATATATGGAGAATAAAAGTGGACCTAAAACAGAACCTTGGGGAACACCATTAGCAATGTTTAACCACTCAGAAGACAGCCCATCAAAGTGAACACATTGGGACCTTTCAGAGAGGTAGTTCACAAACACCCTACTGCATGGCTGGACATGCCTATACTGGCTAGCCTCTGCTATAAAATGCGATGATCGACGGTGTCAAACGCTTTTGAAAGGTCAATAAATAGAGCTGCACAACTCTGCTTATTATCTAAAATACTCGCCACATCATTCACCACTTTCATTGTGGCAGTGATGGTGCTATGTTGTTTTCTGAAGCCTGACTGATGTTTAGACAGGATGTCATTTGTACATAAAAACACCTTTACCTGTTCACTCACTAAGCGTTCAAGAACCTTAGCCAGAACTGACAACTTGGAGATTGGCCTATAGTTATTTAATAAGGTGGCCTCCCCTCCTTTTAGCAAAGGCAGGACATACACTGACTTCCACACTTTTGGAATTGTGTTAGTGCTGAGGGAGAGGTTAAAAAGAGTAGTGAGAGGTGGAGCAATAAAATCTGCAGCTATCTTTAAAAAGAAAGGTTCTACGTTGTCCGGGCCAGCCGGTTTCTTAGGATCTAACTTGGTTAAAGCTTCACGAACAACATCAACAGTAAAAGGGGTAAAACTAAAAGGGTCTTCCAACACACGTTTTTCAGAGTCACATACTGTAGTGTTCACAGAAGCAGAGTTAGTGACAGAATCAAAAAGAGAACCACTGGACACAAAATGCTCATTAAAGCAATTTAGCATAGTAGCCCTGTCCGATATAGTGCCACATGCTGTGGTAATGCACGGAGGTAGCTCATTACGGATATCGCCGGTGGATAACGATTTAATGGCTTTCCAAAATGTTCCAGGATTATTCAGATTCTTTGTGGTTACTGACAGATAGTACTTTGATTTAGCACTTTTGATTTGCGATGTGAAGCTATTCCTTAGCTGCCTAAAACGCAGCCATTCTACCTCTGAGCCTGATTTCCTAGCCTTTGCCCAGGCCTTGTTTCTCTCATGAAGGAGACTGGACAGATTAGCAGAAAACCAAGGATTGTCTCGTCCCTTTACTCTAAATGTACGCAGGGGTGCATGTCTATCAATGATCTCCATAAAACCAAGATAAAAATAAGACCATGCGGTTTCTACATCAGCACACATCAATTTTACCCCAATCAAAATCAAACAGATCATGCACAAAACCCTGCTCCACAAAATGTTTTTTGTCTCTCTTAATGATAATGCGAGGTTTAACCTTTTGGACCTCAGTATCCCTAATTGTGGCTACAACACAGTGATCACTCAGATCATTTGCAAATACTCCCACAGATGAATATTTATGGGGAACATTAGTTAAAATGAGATTAATTAGGGAGGATTTATTAGGGGACTTAATGTTAGGGCGAGTAGGACTGTCCACAATCTGAGTAACATTTAAAGAGATACAAAGGTTTTTAAAATCCGCTGACACTGCAGTTAACCAGTCCCAGTTAAAATCTCCAAGTAGCACTATTTCCTTGTAGTCTAGTTGTGATAAAAGATTTGCTAGTGAAGACAAGGAGTCTTTGACAGCTGAGGGGGTTCTGTAACAGCCCACCACCATGACCTGTTGACCCTTTGCCACTTCTATATGTATGGCTAAAAATTCAAATTGCTTACTGATCGATTTGGAAACTAATGTGGTTACACTGAACTTATTCTTAACATAAATGGCAACGCCACCACCTTTATTAGGCCGGTCGGTACGATACACATTAAAACCATTTAAGGCAATGTCAGAGGCCAAAATAGATTTGTTTAGCCATGTTTCTGATAAAACAATGACGTCAGCGTCAGTTGAGCTTGCCCAGATACGGACAAAATCTAGTTTACCTAACAGACTGCGCACATTCAAGTGGATGAAACCCAACCCAGACCTAGCTATAAAATCAGCAGGAGTAGCGATCTGACTACTACTACTGGGCGGACCAGGGTTAGGTTGTACATTTCCTGACAGTAATAACAACAAAAAAAACAGGCATCTTTTCTCTTAAACGACAAACATACATTGTCATCTAATTTAGAAACACCGGAAAAGTCTGTGAGAGTGTGATTTGAGCTTAAGAAGCAGTCCTGAAGAACCATCATCGCAGGAAAACAAAAAAGACAAACATATTTTGTCGAGCAGATTGTCTGTGACAATGCAACCGGTAATTGTTTGAGCAACACATCCGAACCTTTGCAGGGGATGCCCACTGCGGGTGGCAGAACAGACCTGAATCCAGTAGACTTCTCAGAATGACTAGAGATCTTCTTATAGTCCAAAACAGTTAACAGGCACAGCAGAATCCCGATATGGGCCATTTTGGCAGACCAGCACACAGTATCCGCGATGTTCCTGTAGCAAAATCAGCACAGCAGCAAAGGATAGGCAAAAACAGCAGTGTGGAAGTGCTCCGGTCCCTCCGTGGTATCCCTGGGCTGAAAGCAGGCCTCTGCAACAGCAGAACCAGGACAGGTGGAAAGCAGGCCCCAGCGGTGGTAAAATCCTCCTCCGTACAGCAGCACACGCCCGGTGGAAGCAGGCCAAGCCTGAAGCGTGGAAGCAGGCCAAGCCCGAAGCGTGGATCCACTCCGTCTCTCCGCGACGACTCCGGGGTAAAAACCTCTCCAGTACAGCCGTATTCTACAGGTGGGAGCAGGCCTCCGTAGATCGCAGATCGCAGAATCGCAGGCAGCAACAGGTGGAGCCGCTCCGTCTCCGGAGGAAAAACACCTCAGTACAGCCGTACTCGACAGGTGGGAGTAGGCCTCGGCAGATCGCAGACAACTAAAACTACTACTTGTATAAGCAGGGATGGCTAAAAGTTTGTAAGCAGGAGAGCTAGATGCTAACAGATGCCAGATGCTAACAGATGCCAGATGCTAACAGGTAGTGCGAGCCTGTAGAAATTGCGATTGTCTGATTACATCTGTATTTATTTAAGGAATAAAAAACCTTTTACTTTTTTTTGGTATCCTGATTACGTAATCCGTTACTCCCCAAGCCTGAATGTGAAGTGTGTGTCGGCAGCAGGAAAGTACTCATCCTGTCCTTCAGTGCATACCATGCTGATTCTGTCTTTCTTAAACGTTTCCTTCTTTTGTCAGCAGCGGCTCCTGGCCTCTCTAACCTGTGCAGACTGACAACATTTACTTAACCAAAACAGCTTTCATGACTTCTCCATGCAAATAAATCAACAGTGTTTCTTGGCCTTTTGATTTATCGATTTTCTATCTCCACTGACTGGAGTGTGAGGGGAATCTTCCTGTTATATAACGTATTAAGCACTGATCAATAAACTGTTAATAAGTTCAAAACATTTGTTCAGCAAGATCTGTGTGGGATTTAAATTGCAGTCTATGCAAATATGCTGCACAAAACGTAAAGGCTATAAGAAATGCAGGTTCTTTCCATGAGATTTATACATTTATTGGATAGCAATTCTCAAAAAAATATTTTAAGTAAGGGTTGGCCTTTTTTTCAAACTATTCACCTCATGCTTTGAAGCCTCTTAGGGCGCTTCCACATTGCTGTTTACTGTCTTGGCGTCAGGTAAAGCTGAATTTCTATTATTTTGCATGGCGTCGCCAGCTTTAACAACCATAACTTGCTAAAGAAACTTTTAAGCTTTTAAATGAACTGATATTAAGTTATAACAATGTTTGGGGTTGTCCCTTTCCTCCATTGTGTTATATATGTTTCGGTTCATGGTCTGTAAAGATGAAATGCCTCCATTAGACTCCTTTGTCTACTTCTGTTTCATGGTGACATCATTATGTAACACTTGGGTTTCTATTGGTTAGCACTCACACTTTTCTGATAAATCTCTAAGTTGTTGACCAATCACAAAATAGAATTGATCTGAGAGCAAAATATTAATGTATGTAAAATGTTTCCCTTTTTGACATAATCTTCTTTTGACGTTCTTAGTTTTATTGTTCATTTTTAGGATTTAGAGGAAATTCCCTGAAGATGCATTAAAGTGTGATTTTCAGTCATATGGCAGGTGTCCTATTCTGATGTGATTGAAGTGCATCGCTTGGATAAGGGTTTTTCTGTTACTGTGAATAGTGAGTAATGTTTTCTCTTGGACTTCTTATAGATGACCTGCTCTCAGACACACACACTCACCCTCTCAGTCAGAGCATTATACATACAGATTGTAAGCACATAAACAGGAGCCTAATTTTCTCCCAGAGTAAGACCCTCCTGTTTGTGTTCAGGTATCAGATGCCATCCATCAAAGGCTGATCTGTGTTCTATCAATAAAAATGCTCATGCATTTTTCAGCATTCAAATACCTTTCAGCTCCAGGGACCAACGCTGAATTCTTGCCTGTCTACCTGCTCTGCCACAACAAAAGAATGATTCATAAATATTAGAGCGCAGCGTTCCCAGCCCCCTATTTCACTCAAAGCTCTCCCTTGATTTACCGTAGAACTATAAAGTTGAATCATTTCTCTCACACAGGTTTTTAGGGGTTTTATAAACTCTCTGCCTCCCTGCTGTCTCTGACACTTCCCCTGAGGATCAGTCTGCATATATTTACCATTAGTCTGCAAGTTATACATTCAAGACTGTGTCTCTGAGATAAGCTACAGAGATACATGGTATGCACAAATAGACAAAGCCTTATCTGTTGAAGTTGGAAGACAGTGCAGATAGAAAGCACTTGAGGAAAAAACTGTAGATGATAGATCACACCTCTTTTGCTTCTTTGATGTTTAGCTACTCTGTTTTAAAATGATTCATTTCGGCATCTCTGAAAGCAGCGTACATATTTTTTGTTTGTGCGTAATGTAATCACAACACAGACACAATCCTTGTCTCAGCATGACACCACACTGGTATTCCCGGGTCTGTATTTGCAGATGGGGCCAACATTGTTATGGATCTCCTGTTTTTTATTCTATTCACAGTGATTATGATAAACGGAGGATTCTCGCGCCCGCCCATCTCCAACCTATTCATCACAGGGCCAATAAAATATAAAAGATCACAGCAGAGGCTTTTAAAGTGCCTCACAATGGAGGCAGCGGCTCAGAACTTGTGCATCCAGCCTCAAAAGTCTGCTGACAGGCCAGATATTTCTATTACAACAGACACACTCATATTTACCCTAACAAGATACCACACAATGTCATAGAATGTTCCTACAGCCATGTTCTTTGATGTTGCTGATGAGGACTTCCGGTAGGTTACTTCCGGTCTCACACTGTGAGGACAGCTGAGACAGACATATTGTTCTGCTGCTGGCAAAATACAGTGGAGCGGTTTTTTGTAGGCGGACCAGGAAGTTAGCAACGCAAAGGGGTTCCTCCGAAAAAACACAATGGGATTTTTTCATTGGATTTTGGAATATTGTATAAACATACATTTATGATTCTGATAAATTTTTTTGTTCAGCAGGATAATCTCAGCATATTACCACTGTGTGATTTTTGATCAGAAGAAAAAAGCTAACGCTAGGCTATAAACTAACAACGTCACAGTGGCACGGCTGCACATCAACACGGCTAAGCTAAAGGTGGCTAATGTTGAGAGTGATGATGTTTAGTCGTCTGATTTAGACACTTGTTACCCCTCGATTCCACCGGGTCCGTCTGCGTCGCGTCACGGCTGCGCCGCGGTTTTGGTCCGGCCTCCTCCGGCGTCATACCCTACCGGGCGCATTTCAGAAGCGTTTCAGAAGCGGAGCGTCTTGCCTGCCGGCTCGCAGTTGTTGTTGATTTGGGCATATTTCCTGGACAGGCTACTTTGTGCAGACAAAGTTAATAATAATTGTAATATTCCAGTTATAAACGACATGAATCAAAGATGTGTTGCTGTATTTTAGTTTGTAAAAAAATGCATTCATCATCATAATTCTGTATATATAATTTACACAGTGCCTGTAAACCGGAGGAGAACGCTGGCATTTCTCCTCCTACTTGAAAGACTATGGAGGGATAGGGTCTGCAAAATTAGTTTATTTTGGGGATGGGCCGGATGCTCTGACCGGTCCACTTCCTGCCCGGTGCCTCTGCAACGCCTCGCGTCGAAAAAATAGACTTGAATCCTATTTTGAGCGGAGCCCAGTTCAGAGACGCTTCTGAGCCGTAACACGGCACGTCTGGTGGAATAGCACCCATTGACTAGTGTGACCGCGATCTTTGCAAACGCCGCGACGCAGCCGTAACGCAGCCGTAATGCAGTCGTAACACAGCCGTAACATGGCCGTAACACAGCCGTAATGCGGCCGTAACATGGCCGTAACGCGACACAGACGGACCCGGTGGAATCTAGGGGTTAGCAACTGCTGTTTTTTAGTGAGGTTATTACTGACAAAATGTTTGACTTCGAGACGAGGGAAATGCTAATTCATTTATTGGTTTTAGGACTCTCTGCACCATTCTATGCTGACTGCATCTTACTCAAATTGGAGGTAATGAAACAATGCAAATGTGACCCGCTCTATCGAGATCAGTCGGAAGTCACAACGGCTCATTTGAAAATAAACGTGGATTTGCGTAAAAAAATAGTTTTCGGGGTTCGGTGTTTTGTTTCATTTTAAATAAACAAAGTCTTGGCTTTCAGAATATGAAACTTGTATTTCCAAAATCACACGATAAATACATTTTTGAAGCTTGTAAAGGGAAGATGATAGCTCTCACTCACCACTCTGCTGTTCCGCAGCGCTGCCAATCCAATCCATTTTATTTCTATTGCACATTTAAAAACAACAGAGTTGAACAAAGTGCTGTACATCAATAACTGTATAGTAATCATAGATAACACGGCAGGGTCCGTTACAGTTTGTTTTCATCTGATTTCAAATAAACAAAGTCTTGGCTTTCAGAATATTAAACTTGTTTCGGCAAATTCAGATGATAAATACAACTTTGAAGCTTGTAACGGCATAATTACAAGCGGAGAACGGAGTAACTTAATGTCACAGCAGGCGTAACAACAGCCGGTGTTTCTCGTGAGTGTTTTCCCCGGGAAACAAACACAATACACACAAATGCAAAATTACACAAACTCACACACACTTGACCAGTAATCCAAACGAAAATATTTTCCCTCCGTAGTATTTTGATCGTTTGCTCCGCTAATAATCAATCAGATTGATGGATTCCAGAGAAGAGAGAACTTTGAAGGCCTTTTTCTCAAAATGATGACACGGTGACAGTCATTATATATGTCATTATAACTTCTTAATCAATTTACTGTTAGAAACGACATGTAATTGGTGTTACAGTTACACAGAAACAAAAAAATGCAATTAACTACAAATGTTGTTCTGAAAGACAGTTGAAAGAGGAAGATTTCTTTTACACTAAAAATACAGAATCATTATGCAGCTACAGCGAAAATAAGGAAACCCACTCAGGACCACCTCTCAGCATGTGTGCATGTTACAGTTGGAGGTCATCTTGGTGGAAAAGGCAAAGCAATTAATTCCTAACACTGCCGTATCATTATTAGCGGCTGAAATAAGTATGCATTATTCATTAATGAAGCTATTAGTTACAGCTTGTAAACCATAGTAAAATAAATATCAATTCCATTGCGTTTACAAATGTCTGGCAGGGGACGACAAAGGAATTGTAAACTAACAAAACACTTAGAAAACCTCCACACTGTACCCTCTTAGGAACTCTGGAGAATATAAAACTATACTAAGAATAGGTCATTACTGATAAGTGACTTGGTGTATTCATGTTACTGAGCGTAGCATTTACTCTGACTATGGTCGTATCCAAAGTTGCAGCTCTTTCTAAATTATAACCAGAGATAATAAATGATGAGCTGTCAATTAAAGCAGTTATCATTTTTCTTCAATTCAACAGTGACTTTGTGCAGCTTTGGTCCAGGAGATAGAGTGGTCATCCACCAATCAGAGGGTCAGTGTTTCGATTCTTGTGGTAAATATCTCTGAGTCGCAACAAGCAAGATAATGAACTCCACATTTCTCCTGATGGCATGGCAAACAGAGTGTGTGTGGGTGTGTGTGTTTCAACAAGTCCTCCAACTCATACGACCAAATGGGCCGATTGTTCTGGCCCTTATTACGACCAAATATGTCGTTTGTTCAAGCGCTTAATACGTCCTATAATTACGTTTTAAAGTGTTCGCCCTCTAGTGCTCCCGTTGAATGCTAACGTTACAGATGGTCGTTTATTCACAAATAACCCTCTCTGTAAAATCCTAAATTGTAGGATAGTTTGGCCATTAAAACGCTTTTTGATTAGATTTCTAGCGAGAAGTGATTGTACTTTTAGAATCCACGTCCAGTCGATATGTAGGATCTATAGTTTGATAAATATTACGAAGATGATTTGAGGTATGCGGTAGCCTCCATGTAAAGTTACGGGTTGAAAACCGTATTTCTGGTCTCGACGTTTTCATAATAAAACCAATGATCAAATGATTTAACAGTGATATCTGCAGTATTCATCAACTAAAAAACTTCAGTTTATCCTTGTTAATTATACAACATTTATTGGTTTGAGAGACACCTTTGTTTTTTCAGAGGTTTTGATAGGCTAAAACATTGATTGTTTTAGCCGCAATGCATGTTGGGATATGGTGTTTATGCGATATGAAATCAAATTATTTTTTTTCAAAATAAAATAATACTTTATTCCGAGTGTGCTTGCTTTTCTCTTTGGAAGTCATCACATAACGGCATTGTAATACACGGTTCGGCTTCATTAAATATTACATATCTGCCGTAGATATTTATTTATAGAGCCCTGATCAGAAGACCTTTTGATAAACTGTAAGAAATGCCGCCAAAACTGAATACGTGACGTGGATCATAAATATATTAGCAATTAAACAACATCTTCCATTTATTTTCACACAATACGTCTCCTTGCAGTATCAACACTAATTCGGCTGACTTTTATATTTGATCCAATTGGTAGATAGGTTATATTTACACCATAACGGTGCACAGCTGATATAAAGGGATTTTTTTGTAGTTTTTAAAGATATTATTTACTGAACTACCTTTCCAACTCCTCATGCAGTTGACTGTTACAGGTCTATACAGGTTCATGGTACAATGCATAAGCTTAAAATCGAGAGACTGAAACTGAACATTTTCCTTTACCGTTCTGTTTTAATTTCACAATAAATTTAAAAGTCATATTATGTTTGATATTGTTATGTTTTATTAACTACACCACTGTTTTTTTAACCCGCACCGCATAGTGGTTAAAGCACGTTATTGCATTTTGTTGTTGAATAAGTTTTATTTGATGAAAACATTTAGATATTAAGAGTAGCTTACATACAAAATTGGGGGAAAGTAGAAGGCATGATAGAAATATAAATATCAAGAAGATACTGTAGTGATCTCTACAATAAAACAGTTTAGTGCAGGACGTCCAAAGATATTAACAGGAGGATGTGCAAAACAGACAAACTAATAAGGATTTATTTAAACATTAAAGAATACTTTAAGTTAAGGTCTTCTTTTGAATAAGAAAAAAACGTTGTGGTTATCCACAGATAAATATGAAGTCTGACAGTACATAACGTCCAATATATTGCATAGTTTATTTTGGCACTTGACAATCACCTTCCCTGAATTTGACTCAGGTGTAACTAAAGTCTGATTTAAGGGTTGTTTATATTTCACATTAATCAGAATCTGAACAACAATAGCAGCTAGCGAACATATTAGACAGACAGCATTGTCGTCGTTTAGGTGCTTTTTTTTCTGGAGATAGGCACTGCTCAATCCACTCCTCCATAGTAAGGCCACCCGGAGGTCCAAGTTAACCTTAAATGTTTCCATCTCAAGCTTTGTTAGTTAGTTAATTTCGTAACGGACGTAATGTAACAGTTGTACGGTTGTAGCTTTTCTCAGACGCGGAGGGATACTGACTTGTGAAAAGTAACTACAATTATACCAGGGATATACGCTCATTATATCACGGCTAAGAAACATCAGATTGCTTGATTTGACTTGTCCGTTTTATAAATATATACTAACTTATCCCACCCCCCCCCAAAAAAAAGTTGTAAATTAAACAAGTGAAGTACATAAAGCCGTGGAGGGCGGTAGTTTATAAACCATAAGTAAAGCGAACGCACCCTCAAGGACAGCAGGCCTCCTATTGGTTGAGGGATTTTGACAGGGTTGTTGCACAAAAGATCCGAGCGCGCACAGAATAAATCTGAGAGCAGACATTTCACGAGCGCACAGAAACAGCCTTAGTGCGAGGAGAAGGTTTTAAGCTCGAACACAGGAAATCTGTAAGCAGCAATATCTGAGTGCAAGCGTACAGTTTGAGCAGAAGCAGAGCAAATCTAAGTGCAAGCAGGCACTATTTGAGTGTGAGGACAGGGTTTGAGGGAAAGAAATACATATTCTGAACGTGAAATCAATAAAGTATGCTCTCAAATTTCAAGACCACGCTCTTGAATAAAGATAGGGAATAACCCCCTAGCACAAGTTTTTCGATGATAGAGATTTTGGGGATTTCTCCTGAATGGAAAGTTTGATTTAAAAATGGTTCATTCAATCAGCTGTCAAGTATAGTTTAGACATAGAGACACACCACTAGCAAGCTGGAAAAAATGAATGCATACATTAAAGCAACAACACTTTTTTGAGAGTATCTATTTTATTCATGTACTAAAGCCATTCTACATACTTATGTTAATTTCTTGACGTTCTCAAGTCCTTTCATATTATTATATTCATTCATTGCTGTCTTCACTGTGTATTCATTGTAAGCTTTCTGCCGCAAGTATGTGCATGTTTGTAAAGACAAGGGCAAAGAAACTCATGTATACATTCCCCTTATTGGTAGATTAGTGAGCTCTGTGCTCAGGTCAGAAACAAACGGACACAAACAGGAAGTCCCAGAGGAGTAGTATCTCTGCTTCCTGCATATAACCGGGGGAATGTGTGGCTCCACTTGCTCTGGGCTTCTTTGGGCTCTCTGGCATTGTTCATTATACATTTGCATTTTTGGTTTGTTTGGCCTTTTTTTGACTGGTTATGCCTTTTGAGGTTTTTAAAATAAACATAGATTTAATTTAGACCATTGATACAGGTCAAATTGGTCATCTTTTCAAAAATAGTTAAAATGTCACGTGGAGAGGAATCTATTTAGATTTGAAACACTCTATGCTAGGGGCCCAAAGGCAATCCAGGAACAAGGCTTTTAAGTGTTAAGAGTATTCTTAGGGTGACTGACAGTCCCTGACAGCAAGCCGCTCCCTGGCATATTTATGGGAAGAAAATATATGTACAAGGGGAAGTCTCAAACAGCCAGTTACATGCTCACCTTAGCTTTATGTAGACAGTGACGTTAACCCCCCCCCCCCAAAGTAAGCTTAGGGCAACCGCTGCTTGCACTCTAGACTAGAGGGATCGCTGTGTTGCATCCTCCCTATGTGGAAACACTACTTTTGTGAGCAGCAGCAGTTATGACACACACCTTTCTGGATTATTTATTTGTAGGACTTTGTATGGTAAGTCCTATAGCTCAAATATAACATAACTAGAAGCATGCCTATAGCCAGGAGCTTACCTCGAAAAAAACTAACAAATATGAAAACATTTGATATTTAGCAGACATATAATATTAAAAAATGTCCTTGTCATTTTAGAAAAAATATTGCTGCATTTCTAACAAGATGTGTCTGATATAGTTTTAAATAAATTACATTTTCAGACATGGTTGCTGAAAGAAAGAGTTTTTATTCTTTATCTTTTACATCCTTTTTCCAGTTAAATACAGAATATACTTTGGAATACTAAATACCCCCTACAGCGGTCTGTATTGATTGGGCAAACTGAATATTTGTATTCTCTGAGTGTGTCGGAAAGTAACAAAGTACATACTGTTGTTATGTACAAAATGTGACTAACAAAAAAACGAGCTATTAGATACATACTTTTTGATAGTTTATTATTCCTAAATCCATGGTAATATATAATATTACGCAATGCATAACTGTTATTTTCTTTCATGTTAAAGAAGCGCTATTTTCATCAATCCACCTTGAAAAAGATGCTCTATGAAGCGACAGTAGCTGTCAAATTCATATTTTTTGGGATGATACCCCAAGGGCTCTGATGCTTTCGTCAAAACGAAAGTGTGCAGGGTTACATTTCAACTGGTTGGAAAGACTTAGACTGGTCCTGGGGTGACCGGGCCTTCATCATTACTCCGACAGTTCTTAACGCTGTTTGTAATTTACATCCATTCATCTTTGTTTGTCGTGTGAATTGTTGTTTTTAAAAAACTAAAAAAGCTCTAAATTAATTAATTGTATTATTTCAAAAAAAAAGGTTGTTTGCAGTCTATTCGTGGCTTTAAACATGTATTAGAGGTAAACTACGAAAAGCAGAGCATTCAGTGTTGGCTGATGTGTATTTTAAACAAACCAAATATTTGACTTACTCAATGCGGGGAGAATATTTCCCTCTCAGTTCTATACAATTAATAACCTCGATTTTTGAACTAACTTTAGCGAAGTGTAAGAAATGCTAATTCATTTTTTTCCTTTCATGTCACTTTTCACTTTCAGATGAGAAATACTGCAGACAAGGTTGTTTTAATCTTTGAATAAAACCCCAAGCTGCTCTGGAACACAGGCCCATAAAGGAGAGGCATCCATTTGGTGTGTGTTCATAATCACTGTCAGACGGCTGTGACCAGATGGCAGAGATGCTACTTTGGACAAACTCCAGAGCCACTTCTGTTCTCTGAGGAGATTTCTCTGTGAAACCTAACCTTGAATCTGCCAAATAATTTTCCAAATATCTGCATGTGCCCGCAGAAAGTTGCTGCCGGCTTTGTTGTTGTTGCTTTCAGTATCAGATTCCCTCAAGTGAAAGTCATTCACCTTCAGTGATCAGCTTGAATGCCTGCCATCAGCCCACTGCAGAGCTTCTGTGGACCTGGAGAGTCCAGAGAGCATGCTGGTTTCACATGAAGCACCAAATGCACTTTGGAAAGGAATAAGAAATAAGGTGGAATACTCCAGTTTGAGACTTCTGGCTTTCAGAGCTTTTTGAACAGTTTCCGCCTAAACTTCTTCCATTTGTCGTCTCACAAGTGACATATCCTAAAATTGCTTCAATCTCCCAGCCAACACTCCAACATAATTTCCTCTGCTCTGAATAGGGCTTTGAAAAAGGATTCAAATCAAAAAGGCTTTTCTCACAGGCGACTTAAGTCAAGGTTGTTTGGGATGACTTATTATTTTGATGACGCCAAGCACTCTAAGTGTCATTGTGACGTGGTTTCATGTCTGCCCTACAGAGTCCTTGATTAAAGGTAGCGGGAGAAAGCAATAACAGCAAAGCTGTGCTCCAGCATTAAACCCTCTGAATTAGAGAGGAGACACAGAGATGCAGCAGACAGAAGGCTTATTGTTGCATGCAGCCATGTTTAGCATCCAAACTGCCTTCCTGTGACAACTGTTCAACCCTCAGTCTGCCCAAACGCCTTGGCTCTGTGAACCATGCATTTGGTTTGTAAAAATATTGAAATGAAAGAATGTGACATATTTCCAACAGCAGTATGGGAGGTTCACGTCATTGTTTTTCTATCGCAAAGCGTCTTTATGACATGCACTTTCAAGTGTTGTCCCCTTGAAATTGCATTTATAAACTGCTAAATGGTTCTGACAAATACATAATGTAGGAAACTAAATTGCTGCCTGGATTATGTTAAAGAGAGGTGGATGGTGGGAGTACAAACATACAATTAATCATGTATTGTAAGGTTTATGCTACTCTTAGGTTAGAGAGGACATATTCTGCTCATTTTCAGGATTATATTTGCATTTAGTGCCTGACTATGTCATGTTCCCATGCTTTAATGTTCAAAAAGGTCTCTATTTTTCTCATACTGCCTGTGCTGCAGCACCTCTTTGCACCCTGTCTGAAACCAGAGCCCAGTCGGCTCTGATTGGTTAGCTCTGTTGTGATTGGTCAACTGATGAGAGATGTCCCGCCCCTTGGCATATCACATAAAATGTGTTGGTGTGCTAGCCAATAGAAGCGCAAGTGTCATATAGTGATGTCACTGTAAGTAAACAAATGAGTCGAATGGAGGCATTCCCACAATCTTATCAAAGCCAATATATACTTTCTTTTTTTTTTTAAATGGGCAAGCTGACAGCTATGGAGATACCCTCTAATTTCAGTAGGGAGTGAATACATTGATGGAAAAAATAAAAGGGGGTCCAAGATTATTAATTGTATAGAAAGAGGTGGGCAGTCTTTTTTTGGGATTAGTTAATCCACCAACATCAAAGGGCATGGGTTTACAAGGGTGAAGCAGGGTTTCCACGATCACACAAACTGAACCCAGAAAGTGCTCCGAATGGTCGGCCCTGCGCTTTGAATGGTACCTCGCTGCCATCTGTGTGTTAGAGTGAATGAGGGGCACATTGTAAATATATTTATTATTATTGTTCCACTCACAACTATCCTTTTATCTCTGCATAGAGCCGTTGTCATTGTGGGGGAAACTTCTGAAGCAATATGAGTCAGGACTCAGAGAGACACGAGGAGAGCTGGAGCTTTGATGACAAACACTGGCGGTTTATTTGGAGCTTCGGACGGAGAATTCACAAGACATGTCACAGGGCCACGAGTTTACCACACGGTTGAGATGCCACAATCAATTCTGAGGAACTCTACCCCAGACCCATGTATTTAGCTAGTTCAGAGAGAATAATCAACATTGTGCATAACAAGATAGAATCATAATAAGCTTTAGACAAGATCGATCTTACGGAAGAGGGGGTGTGGTTATGATTTATGTCAAAGACCATCTCAACTGTCATCAAATATGCTGGCCTTTTAACTATGACATGGAATGTCTTGGATTACAAATAATGCTGTCCCCTGAAATGTCATTTGTGCTCATTCATCGCCCACCATCTTCAAATAATGACTTCTACACCACATTCAAAAAACTTCTTAAAGCATGTGATTTCGAAACAGAAGTAATACTGCTTGGTGACCTGCATTGTAACTGGTTAGACAAGACAAGTAGGAAAGCCCTTAAGCAAATCACAGATAGTTTAGACTTAACACAAATGACAGAAGGACTAACCAGAATAACATCATCCTCACAGACACAAATAGACTTAATATTAAGTAATAAAGAGAGTGTATAAAACATTTAATTTCATCACTGGACTATCTGACCACAACTTAATATTAATATCCAGAAAACTCACAAAGAAACGGTTCCACCACTCTTACAAACCTCTGGAACAAATAAGAATACCAAAAACTGAATTTGCAAACTTTGAGCAAGCGACTGACTGGGAAAGTATGCTAACTGGGAGCAGTGTAGAAACAGACCGCCAAATGTTTGCGACCATGCTACATGATTTAGTGGAGATGTTCTCCAGAAAAATGAAAAGTGGAAAAAACAAAAACAATGCACTTCCTTGGTGCAATACGGACATATTGCACTTGATGAAGGAAAGAGACTTTGCACTGAAAAGAGCACTGAAAACTAAATTAACTACTGGCAGGCATAGGTTTACTTCATTACGTAACAAAGTAGCTCAAACAATCAGAAAGGCCAAAGCCAACTTCTTCATAACAATAATTAATGAGGCAAAAGGTAACACTAAAATAATTTGGGAACAGATTAAAACCTTACTGGGAATCAAGCACAGGCCAAAAAAGCAGTTAGAACTAAAAGAGAATGGTAACCTAGTGCAAGACCCAGAACAACTTGCCATAGCTTTTAATACATATTTTATCAACTCCATAGATGAGATTGCACAGAACTTTCCCTTGAGAGCAGAACATATTATCAAAGTCCACGAAAGTAAGATGTCCTTTTGCATTCAACCCATATCGGAATTAAAAACCAAAGCAATTATTAATTCTCTTAAAACTTCGACAGCTAAGGACACATACGCTATGGATTCTACAATGCTTAAATCACTGCAAGATTACTTAGTCTGCCCTGTTACCCAAATCATCAATTCATCTGTATTACATGGGACATTCCCAAGTGCATGGAAGACTGCAATTGTAACCCCCATTTTCAAGTCAGGTGACCCTCTGAACATCAACAACTACCGCCCAATTAGCATCTTACCTGTAGTATCCAAGGTGGCTGAGAAGTGGGTGTCAGAACAGTTTGTCTCCTTCTTAAACAACAGTCCATTTCAACTTCATCCCATGCAGTTTAGCTTCAGGGCAAATTATTCAACCGAAACAGCCAACTGCTTTTTTATAGAAAAGGTCAAAGCAATGGTTGATAAAAGAGGTGTTGTTGGTGCAGTATTTCTGGATCTATGCAAAGCCTTTGATACAGTCAACCATAAGGTCCTTCTGTCCAAACTGTCTGCTTTTAACTGCTCTCCATTAACACTCAGTTAGATTGAATCATACCTCACTGGTAGGCGTCAGCATGTTACCGTCAATAATCGACTCTCTTCAGCTCTAGACTTAAGCACCGGAGTACCACAAGGTTCAATACTTGGTCCACTTCTTTTTGCCCTATATATTAATGACCTGACATCTGTCTGTCCTGATGTGGAAACACAGCTATATGCCGATGACACTGTGATATATGTGCATGCCAATACAAAGCAAAAGGCTGCTGATAAACTGACCTCAGCTTTAGTGCTGATCACTAGCTGGCTACACCACTCCTGTCTAGGGTTGGGTACCGAGAACCGGTTCCGAACCAACATTTCGATTCCAACGGCATCATTTAGACATGTGAATTTTGGTTCCGCTTTTCGATGCCTGAGGAAATGTTTCTCGCCGCTCTCCGTAGCCTACTGTATGACTGCGGCGGGGCGGGAAATGTAGCGTTGTACCCATAGATATATATAAACCATGATATAAACACGTGTTTATATCATAGGTTTATATATATATCTATGGTTGTACCTACACTTCCTGCAGCGTAACCTGAGACCAGGGCCGGCCCGTAGCACTGGCGTTATAGATGTTCGCCTAGGGCGCCAGATCTGTGGAGGCGCTGGACTGACAGCTCTGGGAGGAAAACAAAATGTTTTGACCGTTGGTGCTCATCCTAATTTTCGGCCTTGATGTAACAACATTCATAATTAAGTAAATGTAACACCCTTTTCATCCCGGCTACACTTTTCATTTGCACTGTACGATGGGCGCTGTAAGTGATGAAAATGGGGGATGTTGGCTTATCTGGCGCCCGCAACTCACAGCCAAAGTGCGAGTGAGCGTGGGAGCGAGCGAGGGAGAAAGGGAGGGTGCACCGGTACGCGCTGTTGTTATTAGAATCTGGTGCTAGCTGCTCTAACGGAAGAAGAAGATGTTTCTACAATGATGTGGAGGGAGAGTCCTCTCCAGTCAGACTGACTCTGAGGGTTTAGATAGTTCTCTCAGTGGGTCTCAAACGTTTTGATCACAATTTATGTAAACACATATTTCCAAGGCACTCCTTTATAATTATTGGGATAAAACAGGTTTGAAATCATTCCAATGTATACTATAGGCCAGTAAACCAGACATATCGTTTTAAACTGGAGATAAAATAGTAAAATAAGATATGAATGAACAACAAAAATAAAATACGTTACATGTATTTGTTATTGGCTATGGTAGGTTACTGGTTATGTTCACATACTTATTTAATTATTAAAATGTAAACCGATCTTTTTCATATGGGTGTTTAGAGTTGTACCCCCTAGATCTAGTCTCTAGTAATTCTGCTTAAAGTGCACCAGATTGAAGCATTTTACTTTAAAATGTTCAAACATTTCTTCCCGGTATGCCTGAGAAGGCAGATATGCTTGTTTTTCTCAACAACAACTGTTTTTAAATGGGGGGGGTTTCCTTTAAAAGTTGCACTGTTGTAGCTTCAGTGGTTCTCAGGTTACAGTTACATAGCAGTGAATATAAACAGACTGATTAATGTGAATATTACTGTAAACTAACCTGTGTAAAAGTTTCTCGAATAAATGTAATTTTTTTTTGGTGAAAGAAGCATGTATCATTTTTTTACCCTGCCCCTCAAAGAATCGGAATTGAGAACCGTTAAGAACCGGAATCGAAAAGTAGAATCGGAATCAGAATCGTGGAAATTCAAACGATACCCAACCCTACTCCTGTCTTCAGCTTAATGTAAACAAAACAGTAGGAATGTTTTTCACAAAAATAAAATGCAACGTTGTGTCAAATATATGCATCTCAGGTGAACATATTAACATTGTGCCTCAGGTTAAGTACCTTGGAATCATTATTGACTCTAATTTAACATTCAAAACACAAATCAAAAAAGTGACCCAAAGAGTTAGCCTAGCAAATTTTAAATACATAAGAAACACAATGACATTGAATTCTGCCAAATTATACATGAATGCCATGATCATGTCACATCTTACATACTGTCTCACAAGCTGGGGGCAAACTAACAGCTCCACACTGAAGCCACTAGCAACCCTGTACAAACCAGCCCTCAAAGTACTGGACCAGAAACCTAACCGCTCCCATCACTGTACCATCCTCAACAAGCATAACATCCTGAGTTGGGAAGATTTAATAAAGTATAGGAACATCGTTCTGGTGTACACAATCCTGCACAATACAGCCCCTCCACCTCTTAACTCATTGGTTACTCAACGTAACAACACCAGACTGACCACTAGAAGCTCCACACGTGGCGACCTATCAGTCCCATTCAGGAAGAGTACTTTTGGTCACTGATGATGATGTTAAATGTGTTGTTTTAGGAACATCCATTTTAAATAAATGGAATTCAATAAACATTGAATAGCATATCATGCAGTTTGTCTGTGCCTTTTCCTCTGTTGTCCTGGCATATAGTCTCCCCCATGGTTTGCTGTGCTGCCTAGGGATGCTCCAATCGCTCAGAGAAAGGAGTATGAATGTACAGCTTCCCCACTGACACAGAGAGGAGGAAAGAATGGCTGTCTCAAGTCTGCAGAAACAATTTAACTATCACAAAATACAACAACAGCAACACAATATGTGAGGTAATCATATTTTTCACAAAACGAAGACCACACCATTGGGAAGCTTAACGTCTGTTTAATCAAAAATAAGGAACAGGGAGAGGCTTGCAAAACTCTGGGAGTTGAGACTCAGGTGCAGGGTGAGGGTCTCATTACAGGTCTTCAGGCTCCATTGAATCCCCCTGGGGTTCTTGTGCTGAAAGAGGGAGACAAAGACAGGAGAAAGGGTTAGATACATCTAGCAACCTATAGGATGGGAAATTGCTGACCTATTTGAAACTTACCTTGTGTTTTCACTCTCACTTAAGTCCCTCTCCCTTTGCCATCAATCCAACATCAACTGAGCTGCAACATAATACAGACAGGTAATAATCAACAGAATCACAAGGACAATATGACTGCTAAAAACACTCACCCATAAGTTACGTTTTAATTTACTGTTTGGAAGTCTCAAATATGCACTCTAAATCCATATCAATAGCGATGTATCACAAAAATAGCTCTCTTCCTTATTATTGTGTAACGTTAACTATATTATACTAGCTGGAACTCCAAAATGGATATCCTCATTTCATCAACTCCACCCACTACAATCACACGCCCCAATGTTATATTTAACTAATATGTAACTCCCTCCACCCCGGATAAAAGCACGTTAAGAAGCCCCTTTTCCCTAATTCCACAACGTTGGATGAAATAACATTAGGAGAACGGATTAATAGGCTGTTCATGGTTAACGTGTGTTGCTAACTTTATCCGGTATCCTAGCCTAATCTGTTTAGTTGTCCGGTTGAAAATTAACGCAAGCTCTATGCCCATAACAGGAAACAGAAGTTGGTCCAGGTTCTGGTCAACGCAAAATTGTGATAGAGAGAGAAACATGTTTTGTCATTCTGCCACCTCTAATGCTTACAGCAAGTAACAATACCTCAGAAGGGTTCATGTACATGTATGCTACGGTTTGTTAGCTGTTTGCTTAAACTACCCATATAGCTATGTTGCCGGCTAGCAAACTCACCCTTATCTGAAACGATCAGATAAAAGGTTTCGTCAAAGGCATTGCAAACAATAACGTGATATCAGAAAACTAGAAATGTATAACTCACCTGACATAACATAACTCATGTCCTGTAAATGTCAACGACAGATGTGTAATAAGAACGTCAACAGCCTGATGGCAACCGAAAATCCCTCTCTCATCTCAGATAGAAGATATGATTGGAGACGACCAGCCAATCATAATTGACCTTCTCGAGTTCTCCGATTGGTTGGTTTTGTGGCACATTTGTAACGCTGTGACAACTTGAGCGAACAGGGAGGCAAAGCTGAGCGCGCACAGGCTGGAGAGGGCGAGCGAGCGAGGGAGAGAGAGCGCGTGCAGCGGTCTGCTTGCGCACGGAGCAGGAGTTTTATGAGAGAAAATATATTTCTTTGTGCTCAAAAATGTTCAAGTGCGCGCTCAATAGCATTTTCTATGCTCAACATGTTTCATTGCGTGCTCAGGATAGAGGCAAAAATATAACGCCATATCATAACACCTCTATCAGCTGACGCCAACAGGCAGGAACAGGGAGACAAAACACTGAGAGCACAGCAGCCAAGGTTACAGGTGCCTGTGCTCAGTCAGGACAGTATGAACTGATAAACTGGGTCAAAGTTATGGGCCTTGGAAAATATTTCCCCAACAGTCATGACTTGGATTTTGTGTTTTCTTGTTGTGTCTTGTCTTATTATCTGAATTTTCTTCCTGTCTATATGTTCTCCCACTTTTTGTGATGGTCTGCCCCGCTCTGATCCTATCCACCTGTGTCTAATCTCCTGGTTTCATGTCCGATTCTGGATTTTTTTTGTAATTATGTTTCACCTTGCCGGCTCCCATTAGTTTCCGTTTTTTGTCCCAGCTTGATTTGAATAAATCTAGCTTTTTGTTAGTTATACCTGCCTCCCTCTTTTGTACTGTGATTGGGTTCTGCCTTCCTCACCCCCCCTGTGACAGCTGTAGCATAAACAAAGCACCATAAATGGTGTTCTAAGGACCAAAATCCATTATTCAAATGTATGAACCCATCAGAGTTAGGCCCCATCCACACGGAAACGAAAATGAAAACGAACCGATGTCGATATCAAAAAAGTCTTCCGTCCACACTGAATCGGCTCAAGAAACGTGTCCGTCCACACGAGACCGCTCGACCCACTGGAAACGCTGTAGTACATATGCCGGGCCTGTAAGTGGCGCTGTACTTCCGCCACAAAATACACCAAAGCTAGCGAAGAAGACCCCCCGAGCATGGTTGCATGGTTGCCTGGTTGCCCTTCTGTTTATTCTCCGCTGTGGATTTAGCAACATGTAGTTCATGTAGTTCTCCATGTCCACTTGTTGCCGATGGTTGTGGTAGAGGAGCTGTAGATTTTACACTAACATCTGTAGCATGGTCAGTAGCGTCTGGAGCACGAAAGCAACCCTGTGATCCGCCGTTGTTGTTGTTGTTGTTGTTGTTGGTGAAACACATCAGCAATAACACGGGTGACGCGGGGGTGAGCAGCAGAGGTGGGGAGAGGCGGGGCTATGGCTTCATCGTTATCAGAAAATGATCGTATAGAGGGCGTACACACGGAGCCGTTTGGCTCCCCAGAGCGTTTCGTCCGCAGATCTACCCACCTTGGGAGCCGTTGTCCTTATCCGTGTTTTCGGCATCGTATAGACGGTTCGTCCACACGATAGAGAGCTGTAGCGGATACAACCCGTTTAGTCTTCAGAGACCTTATGCAAGCATTTCTTCTAGGCAAAAAAGGACTGTTTGGCTCATCAAAAAGCTTGATGTTTTGTTTCTGCTCGTGCGTATGGAGGGTAAAATGGAGGCTGAAACAGCTCTTTTCCTTTGTCTTTGCCCTGATCAAACACCCGTCCAAGCAAGAAGCAGCTAATGAATAGCATAATCACTCAGTCCCAGGAGCACTCCATCACCTCCAGTGGCACTTTATGATGCAGAAGGGCAGACATGATGGAGAGGAGCTTTTCTAGCCCATAATTGGCTGTAAATATTCTATGCAGTATATTTCTTTTCAATTTTAGGGCCTGGATACAGCTGTATGTATGCAGCCTGTGAAGTGTAAATATTCAGGAGCAGAAGAACTGGAAGAGGGCTCACCTTGCTGTTGTTTTCAGGAAAGCTGCATCTTAACTAAATAGGTGTTGAGGTAGATAGCTCTAACACAGATTCAATTTAGATTAAAATATATGCTTGAAACTTAAACATATTTTCTTTACTTGCAATGTCATTCAAAGATGTTTGGATGCTTTCCAGTATTGGAATTGGTCTTCCAGTAACTGATAATGAGCAACACATTCTGGTCCTAAGATTTGATTATATAAAACTTAAATTTGAAATCCCCAAAAAACTGAATTTGAAATGAATAATTTGATTATTTTAGCAAAATATTTCATACAAATCCCCATGAAATCATGACATGAAATTATACAAAAATGTATTAAATTGTACAAAAGTAAAAAATGCCCAATTATTTTACACATTTCTAAACATCTTAATTCCTGAGTGACCACTTTTTAGTTTTTATATTTTTTGCTCATATCGCACTCAGTTTTTATGGAATGTGATGAACACTGATGTGTATGTGACTTTTTATGATGGATTAGAATAATTGTTCAATAAAGTTGAAAAAAACAAAAGAAGGTAGATAGTTCATCCCGAAGGTGTGTGTGTGTGTGTGTGTGTGTGTGTGTGTGTGTGTGTGTGTGTGTGTGTGTGTGTGTGTGTGTGTGTGTGTGTGTGTGTGTGTGTGTGTGGTTGTTATTGCACAGGTACCTTCACTCTGGTAATGTAAGCACACAGTGGATTTGTCTGACAGACTGTTTTGACACTACTGCGTGGGATGTGTTCACTGACTCTCACGGGGAGGACATCAATGGCCTTACAGACTGCATCACGGACTATATTAACTTCTGTGAGGAAAACGTCTTACCTACCAGGACTGTACGGTGTTTTCCCAACAATAAACCCTGGATTACCGCTGACATGAAGGCTCTCCTGAAGGACAAAAAGAAGGCCTTCAGATCTGGCAACAGAGAAGAGCTGAAGACTGTACAGAGGGAGTTGAGGTGGAAAATCAGAGAGGGGAAAAACAGCTACAGGAAGAGGATGGAGGAACAGCTGCTGCAGAGTAACGCCAGATTCCCAGGTCTGACGACACCTTGTCCCTCACAACCAACCAGGTGAGGAGGGAGCTGCAGAAGTGTAAAGCGAGGAAGGCAGCGGGTCCAGATGGCATCAGCTCGAGGCTCCTCAAATCCTGTGCGGATCAGCTGTTTGGGATTGTGGAGCTTCTATTCAACCTGAGCCTGAATCAAGGGAGGATACCACAACTGTGGAAGACGTCCTGTGTGGTACCTGTGCCAACGACCCCTCGTCCCAAGGAATTCAACAGCTACCGGCTCGTGGCGCTGACATCACAGCTGATGAAGACCCTGGAGAGGCTGGTCCTTGGACACCTTCGGCCCCTTGTGAGACCATCAATGGACCCGCTGCAGTTCGCCTACCAGCCTGCCATCGGGGTGGATAACGCCGTCATCTACCTGCTGCAGAGGTCCCTCTCCCACCTGGAGAAAGCTGGGGGCTCTGTGAGGATCATGTTCTTTGATTTCTCCAGTGCCTTCAACACCATCCGGCCCCCACTCCTGGGGGACACGCTGCAGCTCTCGGGGGTGGATCAACACCTCACCTCCTGGATCCTGGACTACCTCACCAACCGCGAGGACCAGGGAGTGTCAATAAGACACCATCTTCAGCAGTACGGGGGCCCCTCAGGGGACGGTGCTGGCACCGTTTCTCTTCACCCTCTACACTGCAGACTTCACCCACAACACCACAACCTGTCACCTGCAGAAGCTCTCTGACGACTCCGCCATCGTTGGACTCATCTCCAACGAGGACGACAGGGAGTACAGGGAGCTGACGCAGGACTTCACCCTCTGGTGCCAGAGGAACCACCTCCAGCTCAACGCAGCGAAGACCAAGTGGTGGATTCCAGACGGCGCCAACACTCCCCCCCGACACCAGTGAACATCCAGGGAGCGGACATTGAGATTGTGAAATCTTAAAAATACCTGGTTGTTCATCTAAACAATAAACTGGACTGGACTGATAATTCTGCTGCTCTGTACAAGAAGGGACAGAGCAGACTCTTTCTGCTGAGGAGACAGGTATTTCGGGGTGCAGGGGACACTCCTTCAGACATGTTATGACTTTGTTGTGGCATCAGCCATCTTCTATGGTGTGGCCTGCTGGGGCAGCAGCATCTCAGCTGCTGACAGGAAGAGACTGAACAGACTGGTAAGGAAGGCCAGCTCTGTCCTGGGGAGTCCTCTGGACACTGTGGAGGTGGTGGGAGACAGGAGAATGGCAGCCAAGCTGTCCTCCCTGCTGGACAATGTGTCCCACCCCTCCAGGACACCCTGTCCTCACTGTGCAGCTCCTTCAGCGATAGGATGCTGCACCCCACCTGTCACACGGAGAGATACCGCAGGTCCTTCCTTTCTGCAGCGGTCAGACTATACAACCAGCACAGCCCCTAGTAGTTAAGCATGCAAGGTGTGTGGAAGTGGTTGAAAAGAAATGACTCGACAGAAGAAAAATGGAGGTGCTTATCCTAACTCTCCAAAAGTGCAAGTTGTTGGGTTTGTGTTTACACACCGAGTATTTTAGAAGCCCTATAATCACCGCAGAAATACAAATAAAAAAGTATGCATAGATAAATGTTCACATCATTTCTGCTCTTGATAACACCAGCAGAACGACGAGGCATCGGGGAGGAGAGCTAGATGTCATCTTGTACCAACATTCAGACATCATCAGTGTTAATGTCATAATTATGTCCCCAAAATATCCCACTTGGCCTTCATTGAAATGTTCAGAGCCATTGAAGTCAGAGAACAATTCCTCCCAGAAATAAGCAGCTTTTTTGTTCTAGTCTCCGGAGACTTTTTATTTATACAACTGTCATCTATTTCTGTTGCAAACACACACTTAGAAGCCCCCCAACCCCCCGGAGAGCTGCCCTCTACTCCGTGTATCCCGTGAGAGTGAGGTCGGTCACGAACCAGCCCAATCCTCAGGGGGAATCGCCACGTAAGACTGCCACCCGTCTCACATCAGGCTTTAGTTGCAAATTAAATTTAGCCGTAGACAAACAAACCTCAAAGACCGTATCTGAGAGCCATCAGATGAAGAATAGCTTGTCTCCCTCATTACCTCAGACGTGACGGAGTGCCAGGCCATCGGTCACCTGCCACTCGCTTGTCAACAGCGCCTCAAAGCCCGTCTCACACCTCCTCCGACCGGCTGAAAACTCATCTTCACTTCACACACACAGGCCCGTGGCTGCTGCATTGTGGGAAACAGTCACCCTGCGCATGAATCAATCACACTTCCGACTTAAGACTGTTTTCCAAAAAAGTGGTGACTTGTCAGATCTGCAGTCTGGGAGATGAAAGGGAGGATTTGTCAAGCACAGCGCCTCATCACTTCGCCCCCCCCCCCCCCCCCGCTGAAGAGGAGATGGGTGTGGACTTCATCATTTGTTCCAAATATGCAGCGGAGAGTTACATTGTTGTTTTTGTTTCCTTAAAAAACATGACTATGCTTCGGTTAAGGCACTGCACTGTACAATCTGTAGTCAATATCTAATCAGTATTTTGATGTTGTTTAATTAGTCATGAGTTCAAGTCCTATATTAGATATATTTATTTAATCCCTTATCGTACAGTACACCAATGTTGCATGGCATGTCTGTGCATTATTGCATATGTGACCACGCCATCAAAATCCGACACATTAACCCCAAATCACATTTTGAGTTGTATACACTTTTTTAAAAATGATATTCGTAGCTTTCTAATGATGTCCTTACTGTTTGTTCTCCAAATATTCATCCAAATACTGTATGTCAAATTGTTCAAGGTTCTTTATTTAGTCATACGAACATAGCTACAGTGTAGTTATGCCGATGAAAATCTTGTGTCACAGGCTTCTCCAACAGTGCAACACAAAACACAGATAAACAGACAAATATAGTGCAAGTAAATAGTAATACAAAAAGAAAATAGTTTAATAAAAGTGAAATAGTGCAATAAGAGTATATATGCAAGTTATTGAAATATGATATATAGGTAAATAGATACATAATTTTAAAATAATTTTTAAGTAGCAGAATATTAGGGATGTTGTTTCAACTGTTCAGGTGTTTAACAGTCTTATTGCGTGTGGGATAAAACTGTCCCTGAGTCTGGTGGTTTTAGGCATAGTTATAACCACCCCCTTAGGACCACCATTGTATAGCCTATAAATCTGAAATCTTTGTATGTAAGTTATACAATCTTGTTAGCAGGCTGTTCATCTCATAATGTTCAATAGCAGCTTATTGTTCACGGGTATCCATCCACGGTATTGATTAGGCAAACTCATTTTGAGCTAGTAGCATCGAGGACAAGCATGTTTTTTTTACTCAGATGAGGGAAAGTCGTGTGGAAGTTGGTGGGTGAGTGTGTAGGAGCACTTGGGTGTGTATATTGTCCGAGGAAACACACACAACACACACCGCCTGTTAAGTCGCTTATTTGGTAGCTTGTCATCGGTCCTTTACAAGCTTCAATGCTGTATTTATTATCTGAATGTGGCGATAATATTTTAGTAATTTGAAAGCCAAGGCATTGTGTAATTTATGTAAGATCAGATGAAAACTATGAGGGACGGCCCCTCATTACAGGCCGTAATTCATACTGATCCTCTCACACACATATATTCTCCTTTTACATACATACATTTTCACTCTCACACACATACATTCTCCTTTTACATACATTCTCATTTTACATACATACATTTTCACTCTCACACACATATATATTTACACTCACATATTCATAATTTTTTCTCTCACACATATATACATTTTGCTCTCATATTCATATATTTTAACGCTCATATTTATACATTTTGCTCTCATGCTCATTCAGTCAATGTTTACATGTAATATTATAAATAATATATGCATGTCTGAAGACAATATATGTATGCAAGAGAAGAATGTATGTATGTGTGAGAGAAAGTATAGTGGAAACGGAAGGCAGGTCATTATCGCGCTGTGATTGGCTCAGAAGGTCGAGCGGGGCGGGCTCATCTTCAGAACTTCGGTTTCAAATCAACATGATGGGGGAGATGAATGTTGAACTAGGAGCAGAGAAATAATCATATATTAAAAGACAGCAGCATCATTAGAGGCCAACCAGAGTGACAGAGTGTGTCACTTTGCTGAAGGATAGTTAGGACCAGCTATCCAAGCCAGTCTCTAAAGACTTTCCAAGGTGTAAAATGCTGCTGCCGGAGTACTGACTGGAAGTAGTGCTGATATCATGTCTACCATATCCTCTTAAAATACTCTGTCCAACAATATAAGTCTCACGAAGAAAGGTGTTTTAACGCTTTGATATCGGCCTTACACCCTGAAAGGATGCATAGTAAAAACTGTGCACAGTGTGTCTTCTAAGAGCTTAGTTTTGGTCTTCTCTGATTGGCCAAGTTTAAACCTAAGTATCTATTTAACTGTGGGTACTTTGTGTGCAAGGTCATTTCATTTTCTTATCCGTCTCTGTGCCTTTCTTCAGAGCCGATTAAAAACATTGCCGCCACACACATACTGATCAATGCTATCTGGCGGCTGATGAAACAGGAGTGTGATCGCCCATGGAAATACTGTGTTAAGTTCCTTATTAGCATGTGAGCTAGGACTCCCGGCGGGAGGTCAACTTCATCAGCTCTAACTCCAACTCTCAGTGGTAACGGTGGGCTGGTAGAGCCTGTCAATAACTTCTTTGACCGACCTGCACAGCTGCAGGAGCTCGCTTTGAAGAACCTCACAACAGCTGAAGGATTCTCACACACACACACACACACACACACACACACACACACACACACACACACACACACACACACACACACACACACACACACACACACACACACACACACACACACACACACACACACACACACAGGATCATACACATAGCTAGCACGCACACATTATCATTATTCATCTGGAGATTATATTGCACAACTCCTTGTTACACAATGACCTCAAGTACTATGGGGAAGTTAGGAGACAGTGGTCAAAAGGCAAGGCAACTTTATTTATATTGTACCTTTCAACACAAGGCAATTCAAAGTGCTTTGGAAAAATGAAAAACACTAGGAGCATATATATATACAGTAGTGCAATATACAGGCATGTGCAATAAACCCTCGCTAAATTCATGCTTTATTTTTTTACTCAATTTATTTACAATTGGCAAACAGCACCAGCTACTCTTTCATTGTATATGGTCACTTCTTAAAAAAAATATACTGCTACTTTTATTTGATTTCTTATTGCATGTTTTATTATTTATAACGTGGCCATAATTCGTTATTTTTAACGGTAAAAACACATTAATAAAAAGTTACAGTTCAGTCTAAGATATGAATAGTTCAACTAAAAGTGGTGGCAAAAGCTAGAAAAGCAGTAAGAGTTGCAGCGGACCTGCAGGTTACTGGTAGTTTGTTCCAGATATTTGGAGCATAATAACCAGTGTTGTGCTAGTTACTGAAAACCAGTAACTAGTTACCATTACTAGTTACTTCATGTCAAAAGTAACTCAGTTACTTTACTAGCTACTTACACCAAAAAGTAATGCGTTACTGTGAAAAGTAACGTTTTCGTTACTTGAAAAAAGGTCTCCCATTAATGCCCTTATAGCCTTCATTTCAGTACTGTTATTGCATTGGAGAATAATACAATCTGTTGATCAACTTGACATGCATTATATGCAATCTGGATTGCATCGATATTAGCTGGCTTTCCATTTTTGTATATTCTTTCTCCAGGTAGTTGGAAAAAGTTTTCCATCCCATATGCCGTGTGCCGCCCGGACATGCTATCATGCTAACTAGCTCCCTGAAAGCGGGTGACTCCACTGTAGCAATAGCCTGCATGTGTTCTACAACATACCGTGCAATGGCTTTATCGACTTTTCCCTGGCTAGCAGTCCCTTGGTTAAAATCCAGCCGCTGTTGCTTAGGTCGAGGTGGAGTGGCGTCGGCTGAGTCTCTGTGGTCTTAGCTACTAGCTTCGTCCCAGCATGTTGTTTTTGCATAGGTTTTAAGAGATTTGAATTACTGGTTTGGGCAGTAGATAGGATCTTTGACCCGCCAAGACACAACTTACATTTAACTAAAACGTTCTTTTCTTTGTGCTCGACAAAAGTGAAATAGTGAGAATATCTCCAGGTGGAGAAACTAGACTTGAGCTCCGCCGCCGCCATGATAGTCTTGTTAGTAAACAACACAAACACGCCCACAGCCCGTCTCCGCATGTGACACAGGAAGTATCTAAGTACATTTACTCAAGTACTGTACGTAAGTACAGTTCTCATCTCTGTTCGCCTGGCTGTTGACTATATAAAAAAACTAACGCAGTAACGGAGTAACGCACCATGTAGTAACGGTAACTGCGTTACTGAATTTACAAAGTTACTTGTAACGTGTTAGTCCCAACACTGATAATAACTAAACGCTGCTTCTCCATGTTTAGTTCTGACTCTGGGGACAGAAAGCTGACCAGAAGACCTGAGAGTTCTGGATGGTTCATAGTTTAGCAAGAGATCAGAAAGGTACTTGGGCCCTAAACCAGTGCTTTATAAACCTGTAGCAGTATTTTGAAATCAATTATTTGACAGACAGGAAGCCAGTGCAAAGACCTGAGAACTGGAGTGATGTGATCCACTTTGAAAAAAATCAGCAGCACAAAAACACACACACACACACACACACACACACACACACACACACACACACACACACACACACACACACACACACACGATATACACTATATAACTTAAAGCAGGAGGCAGATGGTGTCTGTACCTGATAGTGAGATAGATACTATTCTTTTTCACAGAACAACCTTCTGCCTACTGATCCAACCCCACAGAGATAAACGGTGGAGAGATTGAACGTGGTAATGGATAAACTTAATCTTTAATCGTTAATCTTCAAGAAGTTGCAGGAATATTCATTGAGTCATTTTACTCAGAGAAAGTTTATTATAACGTTAAGTAATCTTCCACTGTTGGCCAGCAGGGAGCTGAGAATGACCTAAATCTGTCAGCTGTGAAATGTTTATTTTGTTTCCTGTAAAGTGACCCCTTGTGGTTTTGCCAATAAAGAGTGTTTCTCAGGAGCAGATGATAAGTACAATGTGATCGGCAGCCAATAATACTAATGAGAAAGAGACAAAGAGGATGGGATAGATGGCTGGACATCGGTTATGTCTCCCGACTGTCTCTCACTGTCCCCTCTCTGGACCTGGAGCTGTGCCATCATGTGGCCAGAGACCGGTGGTGGAAAGTTATAAAGTATTTATTCAAGTACTGTACTTAAGTACAATTTTGAGGTGCTCCTACTAAACCTGAGTATTTCTATTTCATGCTACTTTTAACTTCTACTCCACTTAAATTTGGAAGCAAAATATGTACTTATTACTCCACTACAAGTCACTACTATGATGTACCTTTTTAAACCCAGCAGTATAAAACATCTGGAAAATTATCAGCTGCATATTTCAAATGATTAACACTTTAATGGGTCACTAATTAGAATCCAATGATATAACATTTATTTTTCCAAAAATGGCCATTCTTCATAAATACTTAAGAACATAAGTCCTGTTTGTCATATTGACGGATCTTGTTGCTTTCACCCTGCTTGTAATTGACAAAAACTGAACTTCTTGAACATTCTGTCTGTGTCGTGCTTTTAGGTTTGAGTCTGTACGAGTGAACATTACACGCGAAGGAGGTTGGTCCATTGAGTCTTGCATTAAGGGTCCAGGTTTAGGAGCCATAACAGACGGACTCGATGGTTGTCCTGAACAGTTTGACCATATTTTGTCCAGTTTGTAGCATTCTGCCCAGGCTTTGGCTTTTCAATAGAGGCAATATTGAATAGTTCTGGGTATTTTAAATCATTGACGAGTTTGAGCGGTGTACCATTTTTAAATACAGGGACGGGTTTGTTCTGTTTTGAGGTAAACTCAGTATTTCGATTTGTTGCAGTAATGGCCCGTGAACGCAGCAGCGTCGTTGAGGGTGAAAGAGGGCTTCAGCATCTGTGATTGTAGAAGAAGGGACAATGAGGTCATCGGCAAAGTCAAGATCTGTTATGTGCATTGCTGGTATTCGCTGGGTACGAGTGTCTTCTTGTGTCTTGATCAATAGACCCTTATTAGTAGAATCCTCTAAACACCTCAATCTCAACCTCTTAAAGTATCACATGAGGAAGGATAGAGATGTTGGCCAAAACACTGTTACTGTTACAGTTGGCTAAGGGCTTTTGATAGGAACAATGACTAAGAAGACAAATAGGTAGATTTGGTAGCAATTGCAGCACATACCATATGATGTCCTGTGAAGTGTCCAGGTCCCCTATCTCTTTGGCTCCCCATGAATTTTCCTCTCCTTTTCCAGACCCCCTTCACCCACCTCTGTATGTTCTTGACCTGCAACCCAATTCCTGATAAAGTCATCCTACCTTATTGTGTTTGTTTGTTTGTTGCCTGAATTTAAACAACAACTAAGGCAGTGACCATCAACTGGCGGCTCGCGGGCCAAATCTGGCACGCCAGACATTCTCATCCAGCACGCGCTGTGGCGCTGGCGGAGTGGTTTGTGCGTTCGCCCACCACTATTTATTTTATACAATGTCTCGTGAGTAATGTGCAGTACCGGAGTCCAACAGAGAGACAGCAGCTGCGGGACAGTAGCCTGCGTATTGCGTAGCCTTCCCTGCCCTGAAGAAGAAGTGATCCTTCGTTAGCGTTAAGAGTCTGCTTTATGCGCTCCGCAGTTGCCCCCGCTGCGATGCTCTGGCGACTTGACAGTACATGAGCGTGCTCCACTAGCACCCCCCCCCCCATCAAAGGCAACATTGGCTTGATCCATAGGCTTAATTAACAATTATTGCAACAACGAGTGTCATTTAATTTAGCAATGGCTTGTATAATTATAATTTAAACAGGTAAGAAACATTGATGAGATGCAAAAAATACCTTATAGACTTTTCTTGATATCATGTGGAAATGACAGGCCTCATAACCACACCACACTCCTTATCCTCGACAAAACATCCATCGCTCTTAAGTGCAGCAAAACCTGCCAGTATTTGCCAGGTAATGGTGGGGGCTTATGCTCACTACCACAACCCCCTGGATGCCGTCGCACCACCCATGCTGTGTCGCAGGTACTTCTTCATGCGCCGTTTGATTAATTGATTAATTCCAAAGTAACACGCTCTTATTCATTGTTTTCTCTGGTGGGACTCGATGGCGGAAGCGTTGATTAATGGGATTGAGAGTGGAAATGGTAATCTGCACTTTTGAAATTCATGACCTACTTTATGCACTACTTTAAAGAAGAATAAAAACAGCCATCCTGCTCTCTTTGGCTGAGTCCTTCTCATATTATATCTGCTGTAACAGACTCCTATGTGTGGAAGCTGCAGCATAATTCCCCTGAGCCATTTTGTTTATATCTGCAATAAAGTGCTGGTGTCACATTAAATATGGTAGACTGGAGACAGAGGGGAATATATATTTAGTGTGGAAGTGTACATTGAGTGAGTGTTTCAGGCCGTCTGTGCTGTGTTCAAGCATTCTCAACCAATGAATCGGTCCAATTAGTGGACCAATTATCAACACCAAGAGCTGTGCTATCAATTATCCAGCTTGGTTAGAAAACCTTACACATACTGTTCTATAGGTTGTTGTGCAAATGGTCTGCAAAGGCTAAAATCCCTGTGTTCCCTCCAGAGGGAGTTTCTCTCCCACAAACTGCGCCCCCCTGCCTGAAACGCCTCCGTTGGACTCCTTTGTTTATTTCCTGAACATAGTGACATCACTATGTAACAATTGCACTTCTATTGGCTAGTGCTTCAACACATCGTACATGATAGGCTAAGAGGCGGGACATCTCTAAGGGCTTCACCAATCACAACAGCGCCGGCCAGCTAACCAATCAGAGCAGACTGGGCTCTGGTTTCAGACAGAGGGTGAAAAGAGGTACTGCAGCACAAGGCAAGGCAAGGCAAGTTTATAAGTT
Organism: Gymnodraco acuticeps; assembly: GCF_902827175.1. Classification (NCBI taxonomy): domain Eukaryota; kingdom Metazoa; phylum Chordata; class Actinopteri; order Perciformes; family Bathydraconidae; genus Gymnodraco; species Gymnodraco acuticeps. The sequence goes on from NW_022991451.1 coordinate 1,454,482, forward strand.
TGTTTATATAGCACCTTTCAACACAAGGCAATTCAAAGTGCTTTACAAAAAAAAAAGACATTAAGAAAATGGCATTTAAAATCAGTCATTAAAAAGAAAAGATAATAAAAGAAACATTAAAAGAAAAAATACATGGATAAAAGTTACAGTGCAGTTTAAGATGTGAATAGTTCAATTAAAAGCAGCGGCAAAAAGAAAAGTCTTTAGTCTGGATTTAAAAGTAGTCAGAGTTGCAACGGACCTGCAGTTTTCAGGGAGTTTGTTCCAGATATTTGGAGCATAATAACTGAACGCTGCATCTACATGTTTAGTTCTGACTCTGGGGACAGAAAGCTGACCAGTCCCTGAAGACCTGAGAGATCTGGATGGTTCATAATTTAGCAGTAGGTCAGAAATGTATTTTGGGCCTAAACCATTCAAAGCGTTATAAACCAGCAGCAGTAATTTGAAATATATTCTTTACACATTCTTTGAAGCCAATGTAAATACTTCAGAACAGGAGTGATGTGATCCACTTTCTTAGTGTTAGTGAGGACTCGAGCAGCAGCGTTCTGAATTAGCTGCAGCTTTCTAATAGATTTTTTAGTGAGACCTGTAAAGACACCATTACAGTAGTCCAGTCTGCATGGACAAGTTTTTCCAAATCCTGCTGTGACATTAGTCTTTTAATCCTAGATATATTCTTTAGGTGATAGTAGGCTGATTTAGTAACTGTTTTAATGGGACTGTTGAAACTCAGGCCAGAGTCCATGACTACACCTAGATTTCTGGCTTTATCTGTTGTTTTGAACATTACAGACTGAAGCTCAGCGCTAACTTGTATACGTTCTGCCTTGGCTCCAAAAACCATTACCTCAGTTTTATCTTTGTTTAATTGGAGAAAGTTCTGACACATCCAATCATTGATTTGTTCAATGCACTTACTCAGTGTTTGAATTGGACCATAGTCTCCTGGTGAAATTGTTATGTAAATGTGTGTGTCATCCGCATAGCTATGGTAACTTATGTTGTTGTTTTTCATTATCTGAGCCAGTGGTAGCATGTAGATGTTAAAGAGAAGAGGCCCCAAGATGGAGCCTTGAGGTACCCCACATGTCATATTTGTCAACTCAGATGTGTATTTACTAGGGCTGTCCCGAATACCATTTTTCGGGCTCCGGATATTCGGTAGTAATCAACAGCGAATATTCGGTGCGGAGAGATCTTTTTTTTTTTTTAATAAAACAATTTAAAAAAAAAAAAAATTCATAACACACTCCGAGACACCTGACAACACACTGTTAAGCAGAAGCGCAGAAAGAGCATACTATTACGATTTATATTTATTTATTGTCTCAGTACTCGCATACATTAAAACTAAATGTGTCCTCTGCATGTAACCCAGCCGCAGCGCAGCGCCCGGGGACCAAATCTGGTTCCAAATTCCGTCTATAACGTTTTACAACCTGAAGATACAAAACACATATTTCTGTTATAACGACACTACTTTTAATAACACAGCCGTAACAGTAGGCCTAACAGTGTAGTACTTGTTACCGATACAGTAAACAGTATTTAAATAAATGAAGAACGAAAAATAAATAAACAAACTGTATGCCAATAATTGCCTTAGCCCCAGATGTTCCCACATTGCTCCTATTATTTTCACTATTCGGATAAAATTGAAAAACTAATATAAAAAAACAATTCGGTTGCTTGCTTGCAACTATTTTCCAAGCAAAGTAAGTGCACGATTTTATCATGTGTAACGTTACTGTTTAAACGGCGGATAAAGCAGCTTCATCATGGCAACTTGACAACAGCTAAGCTAGGCTAGTATTTACAGCATCGGGTGACTTTTCAGAGTTGTTGTGCCACCGTGGTAGGCCAGTTTCGTGTCGCATATTTGGCACACTGCCTTCTGCTTACCGTCGTCCAATTTAAAATGGTCCCACACAGCTGAAGTCTTCGGCATTTTGTGTTCAGGTGTGTGAAACGAGGTGAAGCGAGGTAAAGCGAGGTGAAGCGTGCCGTTTGCGTTCGTGACTGTGAGTGAACGCGATGTCAGGAGCACAGGCTGATATTGTATATATTTCCGCATTTTAACAGTGCAATTCAAAAGTATAAATATAGTATAAGAATATGGCAATTCGCCTTTATTGATAGCATACATTTAGGGGGAAAAAAATATTTTTTTGAAAAAAAAAAAAAAACGAATATCCGAATAATGAAATTGAAACCGGAATAGTTGGCCAACGAACGAATATTCGAATAGTCGAATATTCGGGTACAGCCCTAGTATTTACCTATAGAAACAAAGTTTATTCTGTCCTTTAAGTAGGATTCAAACCAATTTAGAACTGTTTCCGAAAGTCCCACCCAGCTTTCTAGTCGGTCGAGTAATATGTTGTGGTCAACAGTGTCAAACGCAGCAGTGAGATCTAATAATACTAACACTGAAGTTCTGCCACTGTCTGTGTTTAAGTGGATGTCATTGAAGACCTTTACAAGAGCAGTCTCAGTACTGTGGTTTGGACGAAAGCCTGACTGGAACACATCGAAACAACTATTTAAATGCAAGAAATTACTCAACTGTTGAAAAACAACTTTTTCAATGATTTTACCTAGAAATGGCAGGTTTAATATGGGCCTGTAATTGTTCATTACTGAAGCATCTAGATTATTCTTTTTTAAGAGCGGTTTAATGACTGCAGTTTTCAGGGCCTGTGGAAAAATACCTGAGTGAAGAGATTTCTTTACTATATGAAGTAGATCTGAGGCCATGCAACGAAAAACATCTTTGAAAAGTAGTCTTATGGTAGTGGTTCAACATTTCAGAGACAAATGAGTATTTTTATTTCAAATAACTGAAATGCCCAGTAATGTGGTAGGATGATGTACATACACAGTATGCTTGTGTTTATTTTACAAAAAACAACAGAAATGGAAAAAGAAAAATATTGTTCCCTGAGTAACTCAATGCTGTTGTGAAAACATCTCTACAAGTCCCCATTCTTTCTAATACCAAATAAGTTAAGCATCTTTCAAATCTATTCTGATGGTATGTGTCTCATGTCCACATGGTTTGAAGAAAAAGCTAGCAGTTGGGGTTGAAGATGGTCAATGTTTGACTAACATTCATTAGGTTGACGGAAACACAACTTCAAATGAATGCTTATGTCGCTAATTGTTAAGAAGTATTGCCATTGTGGTAACCTATTCAGTCATTTGTCTTCACAGCAGATACTTCAGACACATACATCTCATGAATGGTTCTACCTTTGGTTGGGACATTTTCGCAGATAAACACAAGAAAGGCTTGACTGCAAGAAAAAAATTCTGACCTACGCCTTTAGCTGCATTTGCATGATACGCAATTTGTTCTTTGCTTGACGCCAGTTAATTTTTGTTTCTATGGTTACGTCCCATGCTTGCTTGGGCGCTAGTCAGGCAGCACCGCTCTCTACATAGCAGAGTCAGCGCAGAGCCATTTACCGCTCATCATGTGAAGGCAGCTTTATTAAATTAGTTCACTGTTGTTTCATTCTCCATTGATTAAAACATTTAAAAGTAAATTACTAAATATCCAGACTGGCGTGCTGCCAGTGCTGCAGCTAGCCAACAATTGCTAGCGCAACGGGTTGCCAGATCATCAGGTCAGCACAGATATTACTAATAAAACTTGTGTTGAGATTGTCTGAGAACAGTTAAAATAGGGACTCTTTGTCACGCCTGATAAAACATTTAGCTGTGAGCAACGCAGATTAATCTCCAGTCTGTTCAAATTATACACTTATCTGACACCCACCCCTGAGGTAATAAAAGAAAACTTCTAAAAATGATGTCTTGTGGCGAAAAGCAAGGACATTCAGCAACTAAATCCTGCCTCATTACCATATCAATAGAATGGCGAAGTCACGCCCATCTACTTCCGGTCCATGGGACATTATTTCGGAAAAATTATGTATTGAAGTCAATGGAGAGAGAAAACGTATCTTTCGATCCCGTTTAAATTGTGCCATGAATTACACATATGATGTTTGTCAATCTTAAAAAATAATTTCCATGTCAAAAAAGTCACAGTTTGTCGTAAAACTGTTGAAATATAAGATTATGAAAAATACGCATATAGAAAGACTACAAATCCCAGAGTCGCGTAAGTGATGTCACTCATAACTGATGTCACAATTGTTTTCCTCCTCTAAAATAGAGATAGCTAACATAAGATAACTTTAACAAGATGCCTGTGTGCTTAGTACCAGGTTGTTATCATACCAGCAATGGGTCTTGCTCGTTCTTTCGCTTCCCGTCTGATGAAAGGACCAGGAGTGGCTGGATCAAGTTTAGCTACCTAGCTAGTAGCAAGCACGTTAGTTAGCATTACAGCCGGCTTAGCCTTGTAATTTGTATTAGCCTTAACATGAAGTAACATTAAGTAACACAAAATGTTAAACAGTAAGAGTAGTCATATTTTGTGAACCCCTTGAAGAGTACTGTCACACCGGTGCGATCATTCTATAATACACCATTTAAGCCTGGGGGAGAAATGCTAACGCTAACGCTACATTAGCATCGGCGATCTGTTCTACTTCATGCTATCTGCACAAATGGTTGACATTGAACATTAAAAGACCAGGCAGTGAGAATCAAAGGAAGGCAGGCAGGCAGCTTTGCATGACATTCTTCTGGACGTGTTTCATTGTGGTGATTAGGGTTGTCAACCGTCCCGTTTTAGCCGGGACGCCCCGTATTTCAGCCAAAAGGGGCGTGTCCCGTACGGGACTTTGTTTGTCCCGGATTCCCGTGTAAAGGGAAAAATCTAAAATATGTTTCTGTTTGCGCGCAATGCAGTGTGTCTGGCTGCGTGCCTGTGCGTTTGTGTGCTGTATGAGAAGGGCACTAGGACCGCTCAGTTGACAGGGCAGGCACAATGCTCGCACGTGTGTGTGTGAGATTTTCTCCGGTGGGCCGCGGGTGTATGGCGTTATATTTGTGCCTCTATCCTGAGCACGCAATGAAACATGTTGAGCATAGAAAATTCTATTGAGCGTGCACTTGAACAGTTTTGAGCACAGAGAAATATATTTTCTCTCATAAAACTCCTGCTCCGTGCGCAAGCAGACCGCTGCACGCGCTCTCTCTCCCCCGCTCGCTCGACCTCTCCAGCCTGTGCACGCTCAGCTTTGCCTGCGCTCGCTCAAGTTGTCACAGCGTTACAAATGTGCCACAAAACCAACCAATCGGAGAACTCGAGAAGGTAAATTCTGATTGGCTGGTCCAGCGCCATTTAGAGAGAATAGTTGCGACAGCGGAAGTCCAAAATGCTTGATCATCACATGTTTCAGAGAGACTCAGAAAGTTCCCGGAAGTTCGTGGCGTGCCATTTGAATCACGATTTGAATGCATTAATAACAGGATAGAAATGCAATTTTTGGTAATTAGTGGTCAATAAAGGTTTTGATTTGCAATATGTATACAACATATCAATATGTGTATGTAGTTACATCAATGTGTTTTGTTTTTTTTAAGTAAAATTTGCTAATATTTGAGGATTAGGATAAAATAAGAAGTACTTTATTGATACCAATTGGGGAAATGTTTAGGAGGCATTGCACATTAGACGGTTAAAAGACTAGAATTAAACAATCGAAAATGTAAACATCTTAAATAGAAATAACATAGCATTACAACGTAGAAAGTAGAACATATACATAGTGTGAACAGCTATCTTACCTGTTAACATATACATGTTAGGCTAACGTTGCCTCGGTTAGAGCCTGTTGCTGCTGTTTATTGCTTTGAATTCTTTAAAACAAATATTATCTTCTTAAACCTGTATGGTAGTCAGGAGCATCACATCCTAATGTTTATTGATATATTTAGAGGGAGGGAAGGAAGGTTTCAAAATTCTGATTAGATACATTTCTACCATTTATTTAATTCATGGTGGTTTCAGTAATCCCTTGGTAATTGAGGACACAAGTAATCTAAAGTACTAATGTAATCTTTATGGCTTTCAGAAAGGACAAGAGACCCACAGGTGCCTATAAATGATTGTCAACTGACAGCACAATGAGTCAAAGGACTAGCAGCAGCAGCAGCAGCATGATAATGAAGTTTAAATGTGTTGTTTTAGGAACATCCATTGTAAATAAATGGAATTCAATAAACATTGAATAGCATATCATGCCGTTTGTCTGTGCCTTTTCCTCTGTTGTCCTGGCATATCGTCTCCCCCATGGTTTGCTGTGCTGCCGGGGGATGCTCCAAGCGCTCAGAGAAAGGAGTACACATGTAAGGTTTCCCCACTGACACAGAGAGGAGGAAAGAATGTCTGGCTCAAGTCAGCAGGAGCAATTTAACTATCACTAAAGACAACAACAGCAACAACATATGTGAGGTAATCATATTTTTCACAAAACGAAGACCACACCATTGGGAAGCTTAACGTCTGTTTAATCAAAATAAAGAACAGGGAGAGGCTTGCTAAACTCTGGGAGTTGAGACTCAGGTGCAGGGTGAGGGTCTCATTGCAGGTCTTCAGGCTCCATTGGATCCCCCTGGGGTTCTTGTGCTGAAAGAGGGAGACAAAGACAGGAGAAAGGGTTAGATACATCTAGCAACCTATAGGATGGGAAATTGCTGACCTATTTGAAACTTACCTTGTGTTTTCACTCTCACTTAAGGCCCTGTCACACTGTCCCGAAATTGACTCCCGATGGACATACGAATATGGAATTGTGAATTTCGCACGAAGATGGCCCCGAACCACACACAAAGGCAACATTTACATTACATTTAAGACATACAACTGCAATGAAAGTACCAAAAACAATTATGTTACAGTACTATGATACTGTACTGATATCTTCAGACTTTGTTCTTTACTTTATCCGTCGTTATATGTAGAAAATATTACGTTTTCTCCGTAATGTTGTTTCCATAACAACAACAACTTCCTGTCAACTGTCCTTCAAAATAATATATTATATCCTTTTTAGTTTCACAGAACACAAATTGGGTTATTTACATAATATATTTACATGATTTTGTTGTGCAATAAAACAACCCGATGGACACACGATAAAGGAAATGTTCAAATTCGGCTGTGATCGTAGCAACATCGGGCCATTCGTGAGGGCATCTTAAGCCTTCGTATGACCGCCGGTGGAGTTTCTCAGGCTCCGGCAGCAACTTCGCGAGCGGTGGCAAAATCTTTGGCATGCCAATAAATTGCCGAAGGATCTTGCGAAGGTTCATTTTCGTGTTGAATTCGTGTGTCAATGTTGCCCTTCGTAAGGCCATCGTGAGGGCATCTTGTTATCATCGGTGCCATCGGGCATTCGCCCCGATCAGAGTGAGGGTGATAACACAAAGATGACACGATTTGACAAGATGCCCTCACGAGTGCCTTACGAAGTTGCCGCTCACGAAGTTGCTGCCGGAGCCTGAGAAACTCCACCGGCGGTCATACGATGGCTTAAGATGCCCTCACGAATGGCCCGATGTTGCTACGATCACAGCCAAATTTGAACATTTCCTTTATCGTGTGTCCATCGGGTGTCAATTTCGGGACAGTGTGACAGGGCCTTTAAGTCCCTCTCCCTTTGCCATCAATCCAAAATCAGCTGAGCTGCAACATAATACAGACAGGTAATAATCAACAGAATCACAAGGACATTATATGGCTCTGCTAAAAACACTCACCCATAAGTTACGTTTTTGTTTACTGTTTGGAAGTCTCAAATATGCACTCTAAATCCATATCAATAGTGATGTATCACACAAATAGCTCTCTTCCTTATTATTGTGTAACGTTCGTTAACTATATTATACTAGCTTGAACTCCAAAATGGATATCCTCATTTCTCCACCCACTACAATCACACGCCCCAATGTTATATTTAACTAATATGTAACTCCCTCCACCCCGGATAAAAGCACGTTAAGAAGCCCCTTTTCTCTAATTCCACAACGTTGGAAGAAATAACATTAAGAGAACGGATTAATAGGCTGTTCATGGTTAACGTGTGTTGCTAACTTTCTCCGGTATCCTAGCCTCATCTGTCCGGTTGAAAATGAACGCAAGCTCTATGCCCATTGTAGAACAGGAAACAGAAGTTGGTCCAGGTTCTGGTCAACCCAAAATTGTGATAGAGAGAGAAACATGTTTTGTCATTCTGCCACCTCTAATGCTTACAGCAAGTAATCAATACCTCAGAAGGGTTCATGTACATGTATGCTACGGTTTGTTAGCTGTTTGTTTAAACTACCCCTATAGCTATGTTGCCGGCTAGCAAACTCAGGCATTGCAAACAATAACGTGATATCAGAAAACTAGAAATGTATAACTCACCTGACACTGTGGCGTGCTATTCTCTTCATTCAAGTCTGTCATGTCCTGTAAATGTCAACGATAGATGTGTAATAAGAACGTCAACAGCCTGATGGCAACCGAAAATCCCTCTCTCATCTCAGATAGAAGATATGATTGGAGACGACCAGCCAATCAGAATTGACCTTCTCGAGTTCTCCGATTGGTTGGTTTTGTGGCACATTTGTAACGCTGTGACAACTTGAGCGAGCGCAGGCAAAGCTGAGCGCGCACAGGCTGGAGAGGTCGAGCGAGCGGGGGAGAGAGAGCGCGTGCAGCGGTCTGCTTGCGCACGGAGCAGGAGTTTTATGAGAGAAAATATATTTCTCTATGCTCAAAAATGTTCAAGTGTGCGCTCAATAGCATTTTCTATGCTCAACATGTTTCATTGGGTGCTCAGGATAGAGGCACAAATATAACGCCATACAGGCGCGGCATCATTGTTTGTGTGGCATGTCAGCCTGTTCAGTCGTGTGGGAAAATGAGCGCTGCCGGTGGAGGAGGTGATGATGAAAGAGGAGAAGAGAGAGATGATGTGGTGCTGGGCCCTGGCCCTTCTAAAAATAAAAGACTTGTGTCTTACAACAAACAGTGGAAGAAAAACACAGTTGGGTAAAGCCCGTGAGTGGAGATCTGTCTCGGGTCTTCTGTGTGTGTGTGTGTGTGTGTGTGTGTGTGTGTGTGTGTGTGGTGTGTGTGTGTGTGTGTGTGTGTGTGTGTGTGTGTGTGTGTGTGTGTGTGTGTGTGTGTGTGTGTGTGTGTGTGTGTGTGTGTGTGTGTGTGTGTGTGTGTGTGTGTGTGTGTGTGTGTGTGTGTGTGTGTGAATGTGAGAGTCAGTCAGCTTATTGATGGGAAAATGGTTGGTTGAAGGATAACATTAAGTCTAATAATGATGTACCGTGCATGTTCACATCATGTATACTTTGCATTACTTAATACCATTTTTCAAATATTTATTTTTTAACATTTTGGACAAAATAGCCAATTGTACATCGAGGTGCCCAGATGTCCCTAGTGCCCACCTATCCGATTTGAACATGCTGATGTACAATGTGATGTAGTAGCCTAATACAGGTGTAAGACCATTGTGTTTGTATTGTGTTATAGGTATGCATAGTTTTCTATGCATTTTGAGGGTTTTGGGGGGTTTGACCCCTCGAACCCTAGGGGTCTGGCTCCCCCAAAATAATTAAATAACATAACTCTAACCCTAAAACCGAAATAAAGTTAAAAAAAAGTAACTAAATCCGCCAGAAACCCGAAAATCTTCGAGCGCACGTGCGCGGGGGACACATACATGTGTCCCGTTTCTCCATTTCTGGAAGTTGGCAACCCTAGTGGTGATAGTGAGGGTAGTCAATCCCTTTTTTGACAAGACAGTAGTGACGGCCATCTTGGTGATGTGTGTTGTTGTGCAAGAGATGTAGTTCATTGAGAGTTTCACACAAAAAAATGTGTTACTTCACAGTTTTATGACACATTTATTTTGTTTTGACTTGCAAAATTATCTTTTAAATTGACAAACATCATATGTGTAATTCGTGGCACAATTCAAACGGGATCGAAAGATAATCTTTCTCTCTCTATTGACTTCAATATATTTTTTTTTTCCGAAATAAGGTCCCATGGAGGTCCCCCGGAAGGGGAGGGACTTCACCACTCTATTAGATCTGCAGCGTGAGAAGGCACAGGCTTTAAAAATAATCTATGTTTTTGTTGCAGTCAATGAATATTCCTAAAGCCTGATCAGCTCCGGGAAAAAAGGAAGAAGAGTGGCGAGCCGAGGCAACGCTGCTCCACAACGCAACGCTGGGGTAGTTGACCCTTGGCTGGAGCGGCCAATCAGAAAGTGTTGTTCCCATAGGGTGGAGGAGCTAATCGCAGCGTCCAGTGCTGGGAGCCATGTGTCTGTCGAGATGTCTGACCACTCTTGAGGTGATCACACATATGCAAATAAGGCAGGGTATCAATTAAATCAAATGTTGAATCTGTGATTATTTGTAACAAAAACATGTTCTCACATTTTATCCTGAATGCATCGTTTAATCCAAGTGTCAGTTTTATGGAGAGAGTTATTTATTCTGTAGTTTTATGATAATTTTTTTAATAATCCTTTCGTGATCACATTTCACACTTTCAAATATAGCCTGCATGTGTGATGTAAAGCCATTTGTCCTCTTTCTTCTAGTGATAAAACCTTCCCCTCAGCGGACACCCTTTGCTGGATGCTGGGAGGAGAACAAAGGCTGTCATTCACTGATCTTCCACTTACACACAGTGAGCATGTTCCTGCCATCATTACCTTTAAATCCCGTTTAAAGCCTTTAACTGGGATTCTCAGCGCGAGGAAAGACGAGCCAAAAAGAACAGGAACAATATGAGATTTTAAACTTTTTTGCTGCGAGACGAATCAATATTTCTCTACCTTTGCAGACAGCTGGATAGGGAGCTAATTAAGATTCCCTTGACTTCCTTCTATATCATCTGTAATCTTTATTTTGAGGCAGGCCCACCTGGTTGCTGCAAACTATTTACAAGCTGTTTGAAATTGTTGTTTTTCAACATAGATGTATTAAGAGAACTGGATACAGATTTGGAAGCAGGGCCCCCTGTTCATTGCTATGAAAGTTGCTCAGTGCCGCATGAAGCCAAAAGGGCCTGCCTCTCAAGAATAAAAGGCCCATAGAGTGTGCACACTTCTATTAGCTTAAGCCCCGCCTCCAATCCACAGCGTCACGGTCAGTCTTGGCTCACATTGACTTTATCAAAAGGCTAACTGTAATAAAAACAAAAACAAATTATAAAGTTATATAAATGGATAACAGAGCAATACAAATTAAACTGTTTTAAACTTTTCCAAGTCAATGTTGACAAGCTGGATCAACGTGATCAAGATTAAATCATAACACAATAAGAAAAAGCAATATCCAAAATCAAATTAAATCAAGCAATTCAAAATTTGCACCAGGATATACTTGATGACATCACAAAACCCAATTTCACTGGGATAAATACATCATACTGATTCTGATTATCAGAATCAGAAACGGGTTTATTACCAGGTAGGTTCACACGTACGAGGAATTTGACTTGATGTCATGGTGCATACATAAAAATAATAAAAAACAAACATATAAAAAAAGAACACAGATAGTGAACTATATTAAGAACACTGTAATAAGAAAATATATGAGATAGCAATAAAATAAAGCAGTAATTTACATTGAAATAAAATGCAATAAATTATAGAATATAAAAAATGTGCAGTAAGCAATATTGTCAACATTGTGTGCATTAATGTATTGTCAACTGAACTCTGTATCTTCGATGACACATTGGCTTTAAGTGCAAACCAGTTTGACATAATTGTCACATTGGCCCGTAGGAGAATCTTTTAATGTGTTTGGCGTTGGCTCAAAGTGACTCAGTGGAGAAATAGAAAACACGGGCAGGGTTGTTTTTTTTTTTTTAAAGCTGTTGAACTTTATTTTTATTTTCATCAATGTACACATAGGTAATGTGACGGCAGTTCATCATAATGACTTAAGGACTGAAACGTGTGTTTTAGATTCAGCTGGATACCTTTTTTAACCAATTTCTACACTTCCATTAGGAGAACGCAATGCACTTTCAATAATGATGCAAATAAAAACATCACAAATGTGCCAAACCCCTGCAAATGAAGAAACATCTCCACCAACTTGACAACACATGTGCAGCATGTACTAAAGCGCTGCATAAACTAAATGCTGCAAAATAAAAACGCAGCATGAAGCTCAAAACACAACAGCGCCAGGGGACACCAAAAAGGGTACCACTTTACAATAAGACTTATAAAGGATTCATAAAGGGTTTATAGTTAGGGCTGACCGCATTTGAACCTGTCGGCCAGCGTATATTTTCAACTTCAAAACATGACATATTTTGAAGTCATAGAAATAAAACCAAATAACACGTTTTAATCCAGTGTGTTGGTGTCTGAATGCTGTGTTTCTTTGCTACACATTTGGGAGCCAAGTGTGAATTTTGTATCAATTACTTTTTTTTTTTGGTCATGTTAGTATATCGTTATTTTTAATGGAATGACAAAGCAGTGATAAGCTACATTTACATTTTCCCCCGATGGATGCCCACATACTTTTAAAGTTTTATTTGAATTTCTAACTTGGACAAACTGTCAGTGCGTGTCACCGATGCAAGCGGTGTGAAACATGTTTAACGAGAGAAACTAATTTAGAGTGGCTGAATGTGCTGATGAAAGCAGGTAGTGTTTATACAACCATTAAGCAGAACATACCCATAAAGCCTCAATTTACTGTACTATGTCTAAGGCACAAAATTAAAAGGAAATAGATTAAAGGTACACACACACAGCCCAGGACCCTTTGCTGCAACATTTAAACCAAATGTCCAACTACTGCACTAGAGAAAGAACTGCTAGTTTGTCAATAAAACAAAACTTCACAAACTGCACGGACTGTATCCAGTGTTGTGTTCAGTGTCAGGGGTTCAGGGTTATAAGAAGCATATCAATTAGCCATACTGTCAATAGTGTACAACATTATTATTATTAGTGTATATTATTCTGGATTTCACCAACAGTGAAACAGCCATGCTTTGGAAAGGCAATGTACTCTAACGCACAACTTTGAGACAGGCAGGTCAATGTCCAGTGTTCATCGTTTCCCAATAACTGAAAACAGGTGGTCAGTTTAAACAGGTTAACAAACATGCAGGCAAAGGATCATAACAAGCAGGATATACTGGCAACAGTATACACTTATGCTAATGGTGCATTCACAAGCAGATTTCAAGAACTCAAGCCAATCACCAGTGAGAAACTCCGCCTGTCATCATTGATGTACTGAGGTTGTTGAATTAAAAAACACAACATCAGCAGTCGGCTGTGGGCAACAGCACACAGAGCTCACAGTTCTCATATTGGTACAGAAACTGGAGAATAATCGTTGTTTATAAATGTTCCTGGACAAACCACAAACTGGAGAGGAGAGGAAAATAGAGCAAAATGAGGCATGGCTAAAAAAAACGTATAAATATACCTTATATAGGTATGGCCCTACAATATATTATTCAAATATAGCATGATAGGTCTCCTTTAAGTGTGGATGGAGCAGCTACATCGGTAGCTAGCCTAGCCTGATCGTTCTGATCTCCATTCAGAAAACACACATTTTAAACGTTTTTTCCTGACGTCTTGCGTACACACTTGCCAAAGCATCAACTCATGGAAGACACCATCACAAGGGCTCCCTCATCAAAAAGTAACGTGATTATTTTATTTGACAATACAACAACAAATCCAATGGGCACATTATGCCCAAGGGCTGGTGGGGCACTTTGATTACATCATTGCCCGTTGCCAAAAAACTGCGAACTGTCCCCAGTCTCATGCACTCCATCCACCTCTTTAGTTCCATCAGCCATTGTCCCCTTGGCCACCTCTTCTTCACTCAACTGCATTGTACATGATGGTATTTGCTAGGGATCCATTTGTTCTTGTTATGCGTCTGAACCATTATAACTCCCGCCGTTTAGCTTAAATTCGAGAACCCCTGCTAGTACCAGTATTCCAGGTTCTGCAACTGTAGAGCTTAGTGTTGCTTCATTCCAGCAGTTCCTACATTTCATTTTAAATATGCAACTTGTCAGCTGTTTTGCAAGTTAAATTGTTCCCTTCACAATAGCTGATCATCACACCAATATTTATTTGCCATGGTATCTGCAGAGTGTTTTTCCAACTCATGTCCCACTTGATGGAGGTTGAGTACGGCACAATGACTGGAAATGAGAGCTCTGCACTATTTTGGGAACAGTCATTTTGTATTTTAGAGTCCTTTGCACTGAGAGGGAAAACCGGCTCCATTGTTCGACACAGATCTGCACCATGCATTATTTGTGTAAAAAATATATTAGCTTTTGAGAAATGTTTTTCATAACTGAAAATGCAGAAGCCACAGCAGTGGGTCTGCAAACCTTAGAACAAACAAGCATCGTGTTTAGGGAGAGAGAGAAAAGGAGGGAAGCAGAACAAAATCAAATCAAGCACAATCTTACTCATCAAACCGCTAAAAAGCGTCAAAAGAACATCTTTGATTATTACCGCCTCAGAGAACAGAGAGATTTTTTTCTGGAAATGATCCCCCTAATCTGTAAACATGCTGGAATCGTTGTTGTCAAAGGAGAAATCCTCAAATCATCTTAGTGCATAACAGCCTTTTTTAGCGAAACTGGGTCATTTTAGTTAATTTACCTACAGTATTGCACTAGACTTTTCATTTCTATCCAGAGGCAGATTCTCATATGGCGTTTCTAAAATAGGAAATGAAATCTGGACTAGCAGTTTAGCAGACGTGCAAAAGGCACATTAACCAACCGCTACGAGGAGGGAATCTACATCGTGGGATATTCAAACATTTGTCTGATACTGATGCATAGGTGATGGCAAAGACTGACATCAAAGAAATGGAATGCCAAATTGGCACAATATAAAAAACTATATGAAGATTCTCATCATCTGAAAAAAAAGGTTTCAGTGCACAGCAGCTTTTGGAATGAGTTGAGATAATTGAGCACAGAGAGGATTCTACACTTAAACACCTACATTTGGAATGCATTTCATGTGCAGATGTGCCATGCAGCAGCGTGAGAGCTGCAGAGTGGTGAGTGGGCCACCGCTCCATAAAGTAGCGCCCTCGCCATGCTTTCACCGGGAGAGAAGAGGGACAACAGAATGCCCAGAAGCATATAACACAATTACAAAACAGCTTATGTTAAATGTTTCATTAAGCCATAAACACAGCTTTTTAAATAATGCACGACTAAATCTCTGAAATCTTTCCTTTTATTTTGCTGTGGCAGATGGAAGTGTGGTAAAATACATTTCAGATAACCTTTGCGAGGAGCAAAGCCACGACCCTCCTTCGGTTTGCTGACAAACTTTCTTGTATATTTGCTTTAATTTTGTATTGCATGGTAAATTATTAAGAGTGGTAGAGCTTGGCTCAGACTCCCCAGACCGCAAGCTAGCAAGCAACAGTCAATTTGTATGCACAGCACCACTCTCTGTCACCAGATCTGCTGCTGCAGGGCCACGTTGGGTTAAAAGATGATAAAATAGAAGGCTTTGATAAGGCAATGAATACATAAAAGATGTCAAATATTTGGTGTGAGAGACTTGGACGTATTAACGGGAGCATCTTCGGTGTCTGTTGAGGAGCAGACACACGGGGCATCCTGTGCCGCTAATCTTCTGTGGGGGAATATATTTTTGCAATATGAATGTTATCTTACTTTCTTTCAGTGCAGCGATTAGACATCAGTTTCGTGTCTGAGTGCACAGCTGAATTTAGGATGTAGTTAGTCGAGCTTAGTATAAAGACTAAACAGATTGCCAGTCTAGTTGTTCTACTCTGTGGCCAAAGTAAAAAAATGCACCTAAAGAAGCAGAACCTGCTAATAATAGGAAATACTTGTCCGTCAATATTTGGTTACTTACGGTATGCCGTGTTATGCATGCCCTCCGAAAAGGAAATTATACCGTTTCCAAACCTAACTGTGCCGTACAAATCATTGAAATGTCTGAGTTTTGGCTTTACGCTGTGCACGCTCCCGCGAGGTGCAGCAGCCATGCATAACACGGCGCATGTGAACTGTCCCCCCTCCCGTTGACAGTTCACGAGCATGCTTTCTCCCCCCCCCTCCCTCGTCAGAGTTGTGTAAAGGCCGACGGGTAATTCTGGATTTTGATGGAAGTTTTACGATTCTGTCCGTCAAAATGACGGGCAGCGAAAAAGTCTAGCGCAACCTCTGGAGCTGACCAGTGGTTGCGTTAAACTTTTTCGTTGTCCGTCATTTTGACGGTCAGGATCGTAAAATTTCCGTCATAATCCATTATTACCCGTCATTTTATTTTTCATGTTTTAATGATGAGATGAGATATATTTAACATGTATGTTTGAGTACTGAGCAGCAAATGTTCATTCATTCATTTTTTTTAATGATTCATACAGAACTTTTAAGAGCATGGAGAAACAAAAAGATGAACAGAGACACCGACCGTGTGGTCACTTTTCATGTCAACACGAACATGAATGATTTATTTGTTCCTCCACTGACAGCACAGCAGAGGGGGGCAGAGGCCGCTAAAAACACCGCGACATTGTGCCTAAACAGGCAAATATGAACAATGCCATCATTTTAAATGAGACAATTACAATCAGAATATGAACAAAACATTTACAAGAACAACTCAATTGACCTGCTGTAGCCTAGCCTGAACGCTGATTTCTGCATCGTCGTGCACCCTCGGACAAATCCGTTACTCATCTTAGCTTTTCTACAGATGTCGCAGAACATTTTGTCATCTTCCCTCCTCAGCCACTTAAACTCTTGCTCCCACTGAACCCGGTACTCCCGCTTGAACTCCTTGCCACTTGCTTGCCCCTCTGCCGCTGGCTGAACGTTGTCAGTTTTAGTCTTACTGGCTTGTCCTTCATCCTCCACCGCATCAATCCCTCTTTTTTCACCTCGTTTATCCACACCATCACAACTACTGGGCTTATTAAAAAAGCTTCGGACGATCAGCTGCCGTGACATTTTGCGATTGCTAAAGCCGGTTACACAACGAGGTAATCAATAAGGTCAAAAACAAGACTAGACAATAGCTAGGCTACACACTCACCACCAACTGGACAGGGGTGTGAATGACTAAATAATAGTTACAGACTACAGTAGAGTACAGTAGATCGCCCTCAGTCTACCTGGCCACTAAGGATGTAATATAATGTGGGCCGCTGGTGGACATTTTGGCGCTGTTCCGAGTTGTGTTCTAATCTGTCAAAATGACGGACTGCGTCATTGTTAGAAAAAATCCGTCATTGATATTCGGTTAACGCGACCTCTGGAGCTGACAGAAGATGCTCCGTTTTAATTTAATATACACAGTTCAGCTCACACACACTATTTTATGAACATATAGGTTCAGCTACAGAATAGAAAAGAGAACAAATGAACCAAAGAAAGTGAAACCATAAAGCAGATTCAGGCAGTAGGTGTATAGATTCATACTGAAAGTATTAGCCTACAGAACAGTACAGCTTACAGAGGAGAGAACATCTGATCCTTTACAACAAACACTATATGCTCTTTTTAGGTTGTAGTAACATTAACATCCTGCTAGTAATCCTCAAAGAAATGTAACAATAATCTGATTACTCTCTTATGTAACTGTAAGGGAATACAGTTACCTTTTTCTGTATCCTGATTACGTTACTCCCCAAGCCTGGAAGCGCTAAAAGTATTTTAGCAGAAGTGTATTTTGTGCATTTTAGGTCTTGTTGTAATGTCATTTTTAATATTGTAGGACAACTCCCATTGCACTTTTTGTTAAACTTGAAAAAAAAATGGAATGCACTTTATTGTTTTGCATCAAGTACACCAGTCAGTGACCCTGCACACCATTTCCTACAAAACAGTTTTGTGTAAACTAGTTAATCGTAGATTGTTTTCAACATGCACATTTGAGCTCTCTCAATCGACTTGTGGAAAACGCTTTTTCTTTCTCCACTTTTTACTGCTGTTTTTATATGTACCCCTTTCCAATTCAATCTGTTCGGCTCATTCCCTCCACATTGGCCACATAGTTTATCTACCTTAGATTCACTCAGTTCAATCACTTCAGCACTGATGGCAATCATCAGGGTGCTCATTTAAACAAGCGAGGAGCTACACTAGCTGCAAATGGCTTTGGATGAGAAGCAGCTTTTAAAGGTACAGGCTTCAACTTAGTCACAGTCGCTGAGAGGAACTCGTGTTTGCCTTGTGAGGTAAAAAGCTTTCCGCGATGCTCTCATTAATATGGAAATGCATGCCCGTAAGTGCATCCTCACATCATTACACAGTCATCAAGCTCCTTTTTACACATTTAGTTAACGGACCGTGAAAATGACAAAAGAAGACATTTAATGGTGAAAAAAAGCTATTCCATGTATCTTTACTGTTTACATAGAAGACTAGAGTAGCACGCACTATGCTAAAAATGAACCTATGAGACCCAGAGTAAACAGTTAGGTTGAAAAGTGCAGAGAAAATGAAAGTATGCTGCTCTATGTCTGACTTTAGGGAGTCAAAAGAAGAAAGCTGGCAAGATTTGTACTGTTTACTTGCTATTTCATTTAATCAGTTAGGGGGCAAGATGTAGATGAGAGTCAAATGCACTTTTAATTATTCTACGGTCATTTGTTTGAATGCATGGTTATAGGGTCGCCCCTGGCCAACTTGTGGCCACACACAAAGTTATGTGATGAGGCCCTCTGTGTCGCGAAGGGGTGGGGGGGGGGGCTGGGTGCTAGTGGAGCAGCGGCGGAACTGTGGCGCATTTGCAATTCAGATGGAGCTCCCTCCGCAAAATGGGGCTCCCTCCGCAAGGTGAGGCCCCACGCAGTCTGTGATCTGCATGTAGGGAGGGGCGGGCCTGCATGGGTAATTGGGTATCCCATGTATTTGATAAGTAACGCAGTAAGAAAGGGCTTGTGAATGGGAATCAGCAACTCTCAATCTGAGGCGATGGTTTTTAGCAGGAAACCGATGGACTGTATCCTACCGAGTAGTGAATGAGTCCGTACCCCAAGTAAAGGAGTTCAAGTAGCTCGGGGTCTAAGTGTGGGGACTATGGCGTGTGAGATGGGTCAGAAAATCAGTACAGCGGGAGCTTTACCGTAATGTTGAGATGAAGAGAGAGCTGAGCCAGAAGGCAAAGTTCTTGATCTACCGGTCCATCTTCGCTCCTACCCTCACCTATAGTCATGAAGGGGGGGGGGTCATGATCGAAAGAATGAGATTCAGATACAAGGATGGAATGGGTTTCTTCCAGAAGATGGCTGGCATCCCCCGGATTAAGTTCAGTCATCCGGGAGGGACTCACAGTAGAGATGCAGCTCCTTTACGTAGAAGGTAGCCAGTTGAGGTGGTTCGGACACCTGGTAAGGATGTCACCTAGGCCGCTCCTGGGAGGAGACCGAGGGGCAAACCCTGGGATCGCTTGGAATCCCCCGGTCAGAGCTGGTTGATGGCCGTCTTCTGCTACCCAATTCCGGATAAACGGTTGACAATGGTTGGATGGTAGGGCTTGTGCCACTCTCTAAAATGTAATTGATACATTTAGTTTATTGCATGCAAAATCTTATCAATAGTTTTGTGTGATTTATTTATTCACCAAAGGTTCTGGGAAGGCAGCAAAATCACAAAAATTATATTCAGAGGGACAAGAAACGTCACATGAGCAAATGCTTTTATTCTTTTTAAGGAAACATCAGTGTTAACAGTACTGTAGGTATATTCCAGTAACAAGTACCAGTATCATGCTAACATTATTGTGGCCAAAAATATCACAGTAAACATTAGGACAAATAGCATAAACATTCACTAAAATACTTATCTTATTTTCGGTGTTGATGGATGAAATGTTGAGTTATTTATTATTAATTATAGTTGGTAAATTATAAAAAATGAGTTTAATTACTATTGTGTATATGCTAGTTGAATAATTCGGACCAAGAACCAAAGTATATTTTTATATATAAACATTTACCGGTTTATATTATATTTTTGTATTGCCTTGTTTGGCAGCACTTATATAAGCACTTATATACTTAATAAGACTACCCTTATAAAGGGTTTACGAATAGTTTGTAATTCATTTATTAATTAGGTTGTGAACACTTTATAAATCTTTAATAAGCTTTTATAAGACATGAGATAAACAGGGCAACTGTGACCGGTTGCTTGCCAAATAGTGAGCCCACATTTATCTGTACTGCTAAGCCTTATATTGGCTACTTTGCTTACCTTATCTTCTTCATCAGCCAGCATCCTTGGTATCTGTTGTTCACTGAGTTGATTCTCCCCCTTCCATCTTGATGTTTGTTGGCACCTCTTATGACCATCTATGAATGAGTTACTAACATTTATTACTGCCAAAATGGAGCCGTATTGTAAAGTGTGAAACAAATCACCATCTATTGATGAGTCACTAACATTTATAACTACTGTATGGGTGCGTTGTTTTTAAGTTTAATACACATGTCCATTTATGAATGAGTTATAACATTCACGCTTACCTAATACACATTTTTCACAGAACCAAGCAAAACATTGTATTCACACATGAAGAAAATCAGGACTCAAAATAATGACTGTTTAGTATAACTGATACACATATTTAAACATAAAAGCTTTTCTCAGACATAAATGAAAGACTTGGTAAGACATAATGGCACTCAGACTGGAAAGGCTTTGTGTATATCCTTGAACAAGCAGTCCATCAGGGTGAGCAGAGCCAAGCCAAGATGACCATTCAAGAACCTTGAGGTGTTCCTCCAACAAACTCTCTGTACGGTTTCCTCTCAGTCTACGGACATGTCCTTTGACGGTCGACCAAGCTCTTTCTATATGTTGGATATGACTGCCGTCTGGGGGTTCACAAACCGCCTGCTGTGGTTTATGGTGTAGTGGTTGTACCCCATGTTACTCAGCACTCTCCTGTATACCCTCCACTCATCAAGCTACTTCCTGACTTAACATGCCGTCTGATCAGAGGGACAAGGTGGCATCTTGATCGTTTCTCCACTAATTTCAACACTAGTCTCCGCCTTTTGTCTTTAACTCCCATCATTCCGAAGATCCATTTCTTCCTTCTCCAGGTATGTCCAAAGTGTCCACGTGCATACTAACAAAAAATAAATCATAACATCATCTTAGTTAACAACAAAATGCACACAAATTACAGTAAAAATTGTTGCAAAAGGCCATACTTGTTTATTAGGTGCATTGTATAACATAATTTAAGGATAATTATACAGTAATGGTCCATATTGATTTTTTTAAAAAGTATTCAGTCTATAACTGCCGGACATAGGAACTGGGTACAGTACCTTCTCCCAGACACAAATACACAAATAAAATAGTTTACTTCATCAGCATTGGTATTACCAATGCTTACTATTTATTTGATACCAATTTGGTAAAACTATTAATACAAAGAACAAGGTTTGGGTTCGTTCTTCAGATATGACAGTGACGTTAACGTGTAACCTCAATAATGAACTCCAGCTCAACCAACCATATTGTAATATCTAAGTAATCATCTTGAAATATGACATTATTATTTGTAATATACACACATCTTATTGTGAGGTTAATTTCACATAGCCTATGCGCTCTTCAACACTACTTTGACCTTAGCTTGTCTACATAATCGAGTATAGCGAATTTAAATTAACCTTAGCGATGCATAAAGTTACTTACCTAATAAAATATCTCTCTAACTTATAAGGATTACCTTATTTTACACAAGCCATTTATTCTACAGTATTATCCCACTTAATGCTTAACACTTCTCTATTACGTTTTAACTTGGAGGCTATGATTAGCATCGTTAGCACAGATGTAGCTACCACTTGCTTACATGCTAACCCAAGCCTTAACATTCATTAACGTTAGCTGACTAAAAACATAAGCAACACAAAAATAAAGTACTCAAATTTCACTTACCGCAAAACCGCATTCATGCACCGTCTGTTTTAACAGAAGAGCGAGTCACAATAGTCCGATATAAGCATGAAGAATAGTCCACAAGGCACCAGCACAACAAACACGGCCGAGTTCAAGTTATGTTCCCCGGATGAGCTGAGCAAGTTGAGCCCCTGTACCATCACCGAGCTGCTAGCAGAGAGACAGGAAGCTAACGGCAGCAGTCACTGGACAGACCTGTCACTCAATGTGACCACGCCCTAATTTATGCAAAACGTTAAGGCTTAATATAACTTAGACAACATTATAAATGGTAGTAACTGATTAATAAATGGTGATTTCTGTTACACTTTACAAGGCTCCCTTTTGGCAGTTATAAATGTTAGTAACTCATAAATAACTGGTCATTAAGAGTCATCAAGATGGATGGGGAGGAATCAACTCAGTGAACAACAGAGTTCACTGAGTTGAGTTGTGGATGCTGGCTGATGAAGAAGACGAAGTAAGCTAGGTAGCCAATATAAGGCTTAGTCATCTTGCCAAATAGTGAGCCTGTGTTGATGTATGTTGGAACTGATTTATAAATGGTTCTTAATGATTCATAAAGTGTTTACAACCTAATTATAAACCCTTTATGAATCCTTTATAAGGGTAGTCTTATTGTAAAGTGGTATCCATTGTTCTTTACCGTTCATGTTGTAATAAAATGACAGTTTCACCACAGTGCAGGAGAACACTAGAATCATCATGTGAAATGAATACTCCCGCCTAACATACAAAGATCACCTTCTAGCTCATGAAGTTTTATTTCAAAGAGCTGCATCTTTACAATGTAGTCCTACAGTACACATGCCAATCACACCCCCCCCCTTTAAGCTTTCCTCCCATCCCTCTCATCTCTCACTCTGTCTCCTGTGGGGGAGATAGGAGATTAGATTATCTGTAGATTGCACTATAATTACCTGTGGATTTGGAGATTATTAAGTGGACATCTCTTAATCAGCAGACACTTTATCAGAGGATTATCGGGAAGCAATCAAACAAAAGGCCCCGTCTCTCAGGGAAGAGATCACACCAAAGTGAAAACTGCAAAAGAGAGGAGACAAATTACCTTGACCTTTCTCTTTCAGGACAAACAGTGAAGTACGTTTATCACCAAAAAACTTCAATGTGATTACCACTTTTTATAAAGGACAATCAGATGGTCAAACATTCCCATAACAAGAACCAGTAAGCGCTAATGTGCAGCGAGGCGGTCATTCATAAAGAACACTTACAGGGTAAATCAACGACTTGACTCACAATATTGATGTATAATGATGTTATTCATTTAAAATGATCATATTGCTTCCAGGTCTGTTCGGCTGGAACTGCAGCAACAGCAGCATACCGTGTTCCTTTTAGTGTGAACTTCCTGTCTGTCTTCTTCTGTTGTTTCTGTTAGTGTTTACTTCCTCTTGTGACTTCCCGATTTGCATGTCTGCCCGATTTGCACTGTGCAAGCGTGAGTTGGTCTGCCATATTGGACAGCTACGTACGGCAATCCAAACAGGACATTTGACAAAGCAGCGTTTCGCAAAGAAGAAAAAAAAAACGACCACATTAATCTGAACGAGAGGGAGGAGTTATTGTTTTTACAAAGTAATTTCCCGATTATTTGAGAAGAATAAGTGAGAAATAGATTTTACTTCTGTTTGACAGCCTGCACACTGAAGAAATAAGAAACTGTAAATGTATGAAATCATTTATGGCATAATTAATATCTCATTCTTAACTGTGAATTGTTTTCATTTATTTAACATTAGAAATGTATTAGTCTGGCCAAACTTGTTCTGTTGAGATTCCTGGAAAGGGGAAATGACTTTTCATAAAAAAAAGTTGATTCAAGAACAAAACTCTGTTATTAGATCAGTGTGGACGTCAAATGTCCTGTTTGGATTGCCGTATGTAGCTGTCCAATATGACAGACCAATTCGCACTTGCTTAGTGCAAATCGGGTAGTCACACCTCTCTGTCTTCATCTGCTGTTCCTGTTAGTGTTTACTTCCTCCCTGTCTTCTTCTGCTGTTACCGCTAGTGTTTATTTCCTGTCGATTTCTTTCTGCGGATTCATTTGAGTGAACATACTGTAGTCCCTTGTTCAGAGCGACCTCCTTAGCTAGGAAATAATAGCAGTCCTATGGAATGTCGAAATTACCCAATCGGAATTAAACTAAGACATGACCATCATGACCATTGTTCTCCTTTTCCAAATGGTATAAAGCTTTTCTTTTAGATACTATCCTTCCACAGTGTCCTTTTTCTCAATTAAAAGGTAATACATGGTTTTCTTCTGAGAGATGTAATGATACTTTTTGAATAAAAAAAACCTCCGAAGGAATATTCAGAAGGTATATATTGGGTGTATTGATTCTGTGGTATGCAGTGGAATTATTTTCCAATTATCACAAATGTCTGTACCCACAGAAAACTAGAATTAGGTCATCATATACTGAGACTATATGTATATTCTGTACTTTATACTGCACCAAGTTCACATTAAGACTGTGTTAACCCTGTTGCCACTCTCTGAGAGTTGGAGACTCTTTCCTTTGCACAGTTAATTTTACACTCATTTATGTTTTTATGTCCATTTGCCTCTAGGTTCTGTAGCTTTGTTTTTACAGAGCTCCGACGTCACCTTGTTGTTGATGTCCGCGGCGCCATCTTGTATACAGGCGTCATGTTCTCGCAATAATTGATATATCTTATATACAAGATCAGCGTCACAGCATCAACCTCATACTATATTTTTCTAGAAAAACCCCTGAGTTCAATTTCCATTGACAAGAAAGGTGCTGTGCTCTGTTTATAGTGTTTATAGTGCTTTTTATGATTAATTATTCTTGAATAGCATGAGTGTGGAAGAAGAGCATGGCTGGTGTCAGTGTTACTATACTTCATTAACTTTCTCCTCATTAGAAGGTTGTGATGGGATGTTCCCATTATAAAGCCATGTTCCCTTTAGGTTCTCCTCTTGATTTACATGTAGATGATTTCCATCCTGTACCTCTGCCTATCATAATTAAGACTACAATCTATAAAGAAGAAGAGAGAACACACCCCTATTGTTATTACTCACAGAGGTAGTGTGTGCACTGATGTGCATCTACAGTATATATCCTTGTGTGTATCTGCATTTGCATACAGTTGTGAGTGACTGTTCCTTGCTGGGCTCTTTGGAGAGATAAGAAGTGGAAAAAGGGATAGCCTTGATCTCATAGGCTGGAATCACAAAGCAGGCCTTTCTCAGATGATCATTTGAAAATGAAGGGTATCTCTCATGCTTTTCATTCCCCACTCTTAGCCCACTCTTCACATTTTGAATGGGCTCTCCATATATCTGAGGAATGCTGGGGTTGGATTTAGTCCCTGCTTCACTTCTGTCCTTATTCTGTCCTGAGGGCGGTGGTGGCGAAGTGGATAGGGACTTGGCTTAGCAACTGGAAGGTCACCAGTTCAAGTCCCGGCAAGACCAAGTGCTACCGAGGTGTCCCTGAGCAAGGCACACTGCTCCCCGGGCGCTGTTCAAAATGGCAGCAGACTGTTCCTAACAATAGGATGGGTCAAATGCAGAGAAACAAATTCCCCACAAGGGATTAATAAAAGTCCATCTTATCTTATTCTGCTGCTATTGATCACAAGTATCCATTTCAATTCCGGGACAGACAGCTTCCTAATGTGTGACCTTTTTTGCAGCAAGGTTGTTTTGCCTCCTCAGAGTCTAGAGTTAGAGACAGAGAACTAGATTTTTCATTTGCCTGAAATTGTTAACACATTTTCTCTTTCGAAATTCAATATCAATTTAGCAAACGCTTTCACAGGTCACTGTTAAAAATCAATAGAAGGTATTCATCCCCACCAAAGGACATACACAACGGCTCAATACAGTCACAACACTGCCACATGATTACAAAGGACACATTCATTTCCAGTGCTGAGGTTTAAAACATGTTGACGAGGAGAAGGTAGGTCCAAACAAACACATTTGTTTCAATTAATATTGATGCATTAGGAGAGAAGTTATGACTTGTAGAAGACTAATGTTTATACCCAAGTAAACACAATTTTGTACATGCTAGATGTTCTGAATGAGCACTCTGGAAATCTTTTTAAGGGAAGATTTACAATAGTTGCTCAATTACGTATGAGATGCCATGAGAACCGGGACTGATTTTACATTTCCAATAACCTTAAATGTTTGGTTCTTTCATAATCTCTGAGTAAATAAACAGTGCCTGATATCACACTGTTGAGCCTTTGCTCAGTCCCACCACTAGAACGCAGACTGACATAGGGAAGCATCGGCCAGCTCTGACCAGTTTCTGATAGAGACTCATGCAATTGTTTTAGATTCCAAGTCTTGATTCTCAGGCTGATTTTGTAGATGTCATGGTTAATTGTTACTGGGGCGTGTGTAAAAGGGTCATTACCCAGAGACAGGGAAAACTTTTGGAGCTAACATTTGCAGAGTTCATTGGCACATCATTAACCAATTACTGAAGGTACTGAATATACACATGCTGCTTTTGTTTTTATTAATGGTGTTGATATTAAGAAAAGGTACGCTAAAGACATGATCCCTGACTGGTCTCCGCCAAAATTGCAAGAAATACATTATACTGTAACCAACTCAGACTATAATTAAAGAATAAGAAAATAATTTGGGTTGAGAGTTTGGAAGAATACTTTGTTACTTTATTCAAATAGATTTTTCTGATATCATTACTTTTTACTCCACTATTTACTTTTACTCCTTGCATTTTTAACTCAAAAATCTGTACTTTCTACCTCTTACATTTTCACAACAGGCTCGCTACTTTAGGTTTAATTTGCATTTGATGGTGTGAGTCCTTTCAACCTAATGTCATACAAAAAACACGATCGGGGTAATCCATAATTTTCTGGTCTTCTCTAAAGAATAGGGACCAATCAGAACTCAGCTCAAGGCAATTCCCATCATCCTCTAAGCTGTACCGGAGGTGGAAGTCAGCAGGAAGCAACTGAGGCGCCGTTTTTCGAACTGCGCCAGTGGCCTACAAAGCTATATAACCGGAGCAAGTCAGAAGGCAGCAAGAAAAACTGGCTTACGTTAGGGAAGAGGAAGAGGCAGGTGAAGTTTTGAGATATAGACATGACTGAGAAAAGAGACATTCCTAATCACCCATATAAGAGATATGTTCTAAATTGTTGGCGTCAAAAAGGATTCCTGAATTGTCTCAATAACTTACTTAAATTCTGTATTATAACAAGTATTTGTACCTCTACTTGAGTGAAAGAAGTGTGTACTTTTGCCATCTCTGTTTTGGGACCCAGTTCACCTCACTGGACCCCTCCTTGCACTTGGATTATTTCAATGCAGAGGTCAAATTCCACTGTGTAAGCTGTTCTGTTGTTGCGAATAAATAGGGTTTCATTTGAATTCCCCATTTCCTTTCTAATACCACTCTCAAACCTCTAACGTGTGTTTGAGTAGACGAAAAATAAATTTGAGCATGCATGGCTTTAACCTATTAGAAATGCAATAATGTTGTATCTGTCTCACACACCTGATTATTGTAGACACAGCATATTAAATGTTGTGACCCCATCGCACAGTTGTGTTTTGGATGTAAATACTTGTCTGGAAGGGCCTGTTCTTTTTAAGCGTTTGTAGTACAGTAATTGAGTTCAAGTAACAAAGGAATAATATGCCAATATGTCAATGTGTGGAAATAGATATGCTGGGTGCAATGGAAAACACCAAGACTGCTTACATGATTGCTGTGTAAAGGTTAAGGCAAGGCAAGTTTATTTATATAGCACTTTTCTGTAGGTGACAATTCAAAGTGCTTTACAAAACAAATTAAAAGACTTTTTAGGAATAAATATAGTAAAAACGCATTATATAATGGCATTTTACAACAGGCCTTACGAAGCAAAGATAATAAAATAATAAAAATAAACAGATTATTAATTCGATGTTAAACATTATATAAATCATTTAACCCCTGTTTCGTTTAAATAAGTCAGTTCTTCAATGTACTGTACAAGATATGAGATAATCATTTTGGAGAAGGGGACTTGTTACCCCTGGGCTAAAATCAGGCTTACATTTCACCGGAATGTGACAGAGTGTCACGATCTGTCTTTATGGTGTTTTGTCTTGTCTTGTTTCATGTTTTATGTTGAAAGGTCTTCACTTCCTGTCTTGCCTGTTTCTGTCTGCGTTGTGTCTTGTTTAAATCTGTCTGTGGTTCCCGGTCGTTAGTTTCCCTGGTATGTCTAATTTACCCGATTGTGTTCACCTGGTGTTCCTGTGTTTTCTCCTCCCTCCTCACCTGTGTCTTGTTTCTGTGATTAGTCTTGTGTGTATTTAAGTTTTGGTTTTTCTGTCTGTCTTTGTCGGTTCGTCTTTTGTCATGACTAGTTCGTCGGTGAGTGTTCTGTTTTGTCTTTGTTGTTCACCTAGCCTTGAAATAAAGGAATTCTCACTTTAATCTGCATTTGGGTCCTACCTGCTTCACACACCGTGACAATGAGTTAGCCAAGAGCCGAGTTCCTACGGGTCTGAAAGTGTGTATGTATATCTCTCTGTTGGTTGCAAATGACAATAATTAATTGAGACAAGCACAAAGACAAAAGCTGACTTGTTCAAGATGCCACCCACATAAACGAATTACTGCTGCAGAGCAATGATGGTGCCTTTAGCGATGTTTCAGGGAGAAAGATTGGGGAAAAACTACGAGAACCAGGAAGGAGTTCGCTCAACTTGACATGCAATATTATTACGACTTCCTGCTTTAACACCTTCATAAAGACATTCCCACACCAAAGAGAATAAAAACGATAACATAGAATGCAGCCACAGTCTTTCTTCTGGACCTCTGAATACTTTTACTAATTAAAGATTTGCACGTGATCCGAAAAGGATACTTAATAAGAACAACCCAAACCCAAAATGCATTGAAAGATATCTGTAGGCTACATATTTGGTATCACTTTTGAATAAAACATATTGAGGTCATTTTGATTTGAGTCCAAAACAATTTAATATTAGCAAAATCTAATTTCTCATTTACTTTTGGAAACATGTTTTCAGAGCTGTCTTTTGATATTACGCTGTTACAAAGAGGGAGAAGATTCTTAGTGTTCATCCATTTTGTGTTTGTTCTCCTAATATAAAGTATTTCCTGAAGAAAATCACACAACACAACGCCTGTTGTAATGCCTCACTGTTAATTTGCTCAGTTTGCCGCTCATCATCGTACCTTTACAGGCTTCAATGCTGTATTTATCATCTGAATTTGGCAATAATACTCTAATATAATATTGTGAATGCCAACATTTTAAAAAACTGTAATACAAATGAAAACCCACTGTGATTGCTTAAGTTGTCACCACATTTTCAAAATATATTTATTGTGTGAATATGGACATACAAGTTTCATATTCTGTTAGCCACGACTTTGTTCAAAATCAACCAAAAGCCCAAAAGGATCAAAACATTCTTAGATTTCACATACATTTCACCTCTGAGTGCCGCTGTGAATGTTAGTTTGTGAGATTATTTGAGAACACAACTGATTAATTATGTCAACATTCACTTGACTCACAAGTCTATCAACCAGTTCGTGAATTTAGCATTCATTGTAATTCAGGGTTCTTCCCCTGTATCCTCCCCTTTGATATTGACACAGCCATGGTGCACTCAGTCTGAACTACACCCTGCTGCAGCTGTGTCACCGCGTTGCCTCAGATTCTATTTTCCACCTCATCCGTCCCAGAAACTCCAATGGTGTCCCCCTTCACCCCCCTTGCTCAATTTCATAAATGGATGTTGTTGTAAGCGGTGTCAGATGGTGGTGGACTGAGATGATGGCCCCATCTCACCCCCGGCCTCCTTGGTGACTGAGACCTGCTGCCACAACACTGAGCCACTCGGCTGAAGAGCTGCTGGAGCGCACAGGAAACATCCATATGGAAAAGTGCGTGCGTGCGTGCGTGCGCATCTTTAGGAGTTTTCCTGAGATTGTTTGTAGATGCGAAAAGAGCAAATAAAAACGTTTTGTATCAGAAAATTGACATTTACTTCAAATCAGAATTAAGGAAATGTTTAGTTCTCAATTGCTTTAGTAAGCGAAAACATATATTGTTTAAAATTCTGATTTGTTGATGTTTTTGTGTTTTTATTACAAATGTGTGTATGTCAGAGATGGAGTACTCGAGTCCTGGACTCGGACTCCAGTCGGACTCGAGTGTCGATTTTCGGGACTCGTGACTCGACTCGGACTCGCGCACTGATTGACGCGACTCGGACTCGTGAATTCTCGCGTACGATGACTTGGACTCGGACTCGTGAATTTCCCCCCCCACGATGACTCGGACTCGACTTGTACATTGACGCTCCGATTTGGACTCGAGCAAATTTTCTCTGGAGTCTGATGTCCTCTATCCTGGCGTGTACACCTGCGAGGCGAGTTCATGTACTGGGCCCGGCTATTCCAGTCTAGAGATGTTTCAGACACACCCCGCATCTGCTGTATGCTTTCACACATTCTGCTTCCACATTGGAAAAGAGCAGCGCAAAATGCTCATTATGTGGAAACAATATTGAAGAGAAGGCTCCATAACACATTACTCTAAGGATCGAGTTCAGACATATAGGCTGTCTTGAACACTATCATCAGAGTAACGTGATCTAATCAATAAATAAAGCTTCAGCCGATAACACGAAAGCACATGGCTACTTAACATGCAGAATGTTGTCATTTTGCATGCTAAGTAGCCATGTGCTTTCTGGGGCTTAATCTTTATTGATAGAATTTAAACATTCACTATAATAATTGTAGCGTCCCCGGCTGAATGATAGTCAGACTCTCTAACCGATGGTATCTGTTTATTGCACACCCTTGCTTTTATACAATCATTACCAACGTAAGAGCTTGTGCTCTTATCAGCCAGGTGCTAAAAACCCAATGCAACTATTTAGTATATGTTAATTTATTCGTCATCTATCCGTCATTATACATCTGTGTTTACACTGCTCCGTTGTCCATTGACTTCCGGTAACAGTTCCTTCAAAATAAGAGTGCAAAACGAAAACTTTACCATAAGAAAATATTGGCATACAAATATAATCACTTCTCTAAAAGGTAACTCATTTGAAATATAGTTATAGACATATTAAAGGTAATTTACAATTATAATAATAATATTAGTAATAAGCTTTATATTTGTATAGCACGTATTACAAGAATTGTAGCCAAACTCGCTTCACATCAGTTCAATAGACAGATTAGTATAACATGACAGGATAAAAGCAATGTAGAGGAGCAGCTACATTTCAACACATATATCCACGAAGGTTAATACATGAAGACTTGTGACTCGGACTTGACTTGAACTCTTCTTGGGTGATTCGGACTTGGACTCGGACATAGGTAATGATGACTCGGACTCGACTCGGACTCTCCCTAGGTGAATCGAGAGTGACTTGGGCTCGTGAATTGGTGACTTGACTATGTGTACAACATTTTCTGATACTTACACCACACATCATTTGTCCCTGCATTATCCGTTATTACATTTTCGGTATACATCATTTATTAATGAAGATTATACTATTATTCTGGTGACATAATAAATAATCTAAGTAATTTGAATGTAATCATTGATTGGCCATTATATTCAACTCTTTGTGTGTGCATGTTTTGTATTAGAGAGAACATCATCTGTGAGGTTCCTCATTAGCATGATGCAACATGATTTCAAAATCAGTTAGAATTCAAGATGTCCCAGGTTTAAGACAGTGGCCATAAATTACGTTAAAGAGGACAAATTATACTAATTTTCAGGTTCATATTTGGATTTTGCCATTCTACCTTAAAAAAGCTCTTTATGTTTCTCATACTGCCTGTGCCGCAGCACCTCTTTTCACCCTCTGTCTGAAACCAGAGCCCAGTCTGCTCTGATTGGTTAGCTGGGTTCTGATGTGATTGGTCAACCGCTTAGAGATGTGTAAGAAATGTCCCGCCCCTAAGCCTATAATGAAAAATGTTTCTGAGAGCTAGCCAATAGGAGAACGAGTGTTACATAGTGATGTCATTATGTTATGAAAGTAAGTAAAGGAGTCCAATGGGGTGTTTCCAGCAGGGGGGGGGAGTGTGTGGGAGAGAAACTCCCTCTGGAGGGAACACAGGGATTTTAGCCTTTGCAGATCATTTACATGCAGAGAAACCTTTAACACACTACAGGAAAGGGAAAACCCCCCAAAAAGCATAATAGGGCCTCTTCAATTCAGAACTTACAGCTGGGTTGTGATGTTAAAATTCCATTAATCATCAAGCTTCCCATCATATCTTCATGTGTGTCACATTGTCTCTACAAGTGGGATGAATTCATATTTCCAACGAATGTGTCTGTGACCTCTGTATGCTTTAACCTTTCAGACTAAAAGCCTGAGCTTTAAGGCTCTCATGTTGTTCCTTTTACTGGGATCCTTTTAGCCGGTCCTGAGCCCCTGTTCAGCCGTAGATAACCACCGGGGAGTTGCTGTAATGTGTCACTCCATTAGCATGTACTCACTATAACTCTGACTCTATTATTCTGCCAGTTATCACCACTCTGTGTCGCTTACTGCATTTAACACAGATTATATGACCACCTAGAGATAGGGAAAGAGAGAAACACTTTCAACACATGAAAGGTTCAAGGTGTCTATTCAACTCTGTTGATAGCGAGTGTGAACTATAAAGAGTGGACTGCAAAGATCGGGTTTCACCTATATTATAGAACTCCAGTTTATCTGTGCTCTCATCACACATTGGCAACAAAGAAAATATCAACGCATAGATAGATTTGCCAAGTGTGTAAGCTATTGGAGGTATAAACATCATTCTGTTTTGATGTGGTGATAAAGAGAGCCGTTCAAAATCTACCACAGCTTTTCAGTTTGATTGAGAAGTGACTGTAAAGGCCATCTCAGTCTATGTCTGATCTATGTCTGATGATGCAAGTTTTAAAGACAACCCTGAGGAAAATAAGTGGTCTGTGGGCCTCATTCTTTTGAAATTTATTTATAGAAGATATATAATTATATCTGCCTATGTCCTTCAGCTTTCTTACCACAAAAGCAGGGTGCAATGTGTTTCTTTAGAATTTGTGTACCACCCAGGGACACTGAGTTGAATTGACATTTACTGTAGAGTGAACACTGCAATTTTACAAATAAGTCGATTTTAACGGCAGTCTATTGGCCCATACTTGGCTGCAGATTTCAAGTAGATTTACATAAATTTTATAGTAAATTGTCTTATTTTGGTTCACTTCTCCATTCATGTCTTGACTATACGTCAAATGAGAATAGAGTGGTACTATGGGATACTTCGACTAAAATCAATGGGATTTTCCCATAAAATGATGATATTGCAGAAAATAAGCTCTGTGGCCGAGAAACATTTATCTAATGGATAATCTATGAAGACCATTTTGTGATTTTGAAGCGAGAAGGCTATTGGCAGAAGTACAAAGCAAAAAAATAACTACAACGTGATCGTATCGCAAAGCAGGCGGAGTCCTGTCAGCGTGATGACGTTTAGAAGCTTTTTTGGTGAGTTGTTAGCAACCGCTATTTCTATGACAAATAAAAGCTACGGACATTGATGTTTGGGGTGTTTATATATACATATTTTATTTTGAAGAACAAACCTTGAAAATCCCTTAATCTTGTGTTATTCACAGACCTTGTTTAAGGTGCCTTACCAAAAACAATGTTAAAAAAAAAAGCTGACTGAGACAAGGGACCCACAATTGGTAAAATGCTGACTCACTTCCACTTTAAAGGGGACCTATCATGCAAAATGCACTTTTGTACATCTTTTATACATAAATATGTGTCCCCGGTGTTCCAGTGAACTCACCAAGTGTCAGAAAACACAACCGTCTCTCTTTTCCTCCTTACCCAAATCTCTGAAAACAGGGCTGCAACGGATCTGATACAGATTTGAAAATAGTCTGACGTCAGTGACGAGGAGCTCCGCCTACAGTATATGGCCAACTCTCCACCAATCAGGGGAATGAGAGGTTGCTGTGGCATGGTAACATGATGCTCGTAACTCGGCCCCCTCCTGTGCAGGGGGGCGTGGTCAGCTGCAGCGCATGCAAAGACAGGGTGGAGGAGAGGAAAATAAAGCAAAATGAGGCATGGCATGATCTGTTTTGTATTTTGAAAAAAAAAACGTATAAATATACCTTATATAGGTATGGCCCTACAATATATTATTCAAATATAGCATGATAGGTCTCCTTTAAGGACTCGTTCTTGGATTGATAGGATATCTCATACACATGTACTGATTTGTGGAACAACATGTCAGGTTAAATGCATTTTTTAAAGAAATGGCATTCAGACCGTATTATCCTCAGTTAAATGCCCAAAACTATTCTAAACTGCCAATTCAGCATTTCTGATTACATTTTTCAAAGAAGCAGAGAAGAAAACAGGTGGAAATATGATGTAGTTTAGCAGATCTGTAATTCTAGGAAAAAATGTAAAGCTTCAGGTAAGGTCATTATACACCCAGTAGAGTTCATACTCTGAAGACCAGTATACCAGGAGGCTGTGGCTCAGTGGGATAGTGCGATAGTGCGCTTATCTTCGGATTGGGAGAGGAAGTTTGAGTCCCACTACAGTCAGCATGTTGTTGTGTCCCTGGGCAAGACACTTCACCACATGTTGCTCCTGTTGGGATTGCCACAGTACTATATAAGTCGCTTTGGATAAAAGCGTCTAACATGTGACATGTAATGTAATGTTCACTGGAAACAATGAGTACAGTCTATAACAATGATGTGTTTAATTCACTCCTTTCTGTTCGGCACAGCTAAAAAGTCTAAAATGATAAATATGTTGACCAGAGAGATGGTGTTTGAGTTGAGAAACTGATAAGTAGAAGTTAATGTGAAGGAAGTGATTATGCAAAGGACAATTAAACTCCGATCTCTGCGCTCTCCAAATATGGCTGCAATCTGCTGTGAATTAACAGTTAGCCCTGGGTGATCATTACCCGCCCCCCCGCAGGAGGCTGCCACTGACATACTGACACATCCCGGCAAGACAGAATTTACTTTAAACTAAGTAATTATTCGTCACATGTCCTTGCTTCCATCCAGATACCATGTAGAAAACATATGTAGTATCTTATTCATTTCACTCTCAAAGAAGACTCTGAATTAAAGTCTTCATTTTTAAGTGGCGCAATTATTAAAGTTGAAGGCTCGGAGACAGAGAGGCAGAAAATGCATTAGCACATCACTGAACCCATTCTGGAGGAGATTGGCTGACACTGCTGTGAAGTAATGGTCCTTTAGAACAAAACTGTGTGTGTGTGTGTGTGTGTGTGTGTGTGTGTGTGTGTGTGTGTGTGTGTGTGTGTGTGTGTGTGTGTGTGTGTGTGTGTGTGTGTGTGTGTGTGTGTGTGTGTGTGTGTGTGTGTGTGTGTGTGTGTGTGTGTGTGTGTGTGTGTGTGTGTGTGTGTGTGTGTGTGTGTGTGACCGAGGGCTATATTTTGGTGTTGACGCAGGGTGTGGGACAGAAGTGTTGTATTCATGTTTTGTTTATCACTTTTATTCCACATTTTTTATTCAGCTGATAAAAGGTGTTGGCAAAAAAAAGCTTTAAAGCCAACGCAACAGAATAAAAGCTTGGCTGGGTGATAACTCCTAACGGGATAACAGCGTTAGTCGATGTTTGGTGAAACACAGACGTTGCACAGGCTGGAATAGGTTTTCCTTTCCATATTTATTAACTCTATATCAATTGTCAGTTAAAAAAGCATCTCTGACTAAACTGTTGCAGTAGTCCTAACTGACCCTTTCAGATGCTCTCAAGTGAGTAGGAAGGACTTGTTAATCTACGATCATTCAGTTTCTAAAGTGTCCTTGGTTACGATGCTTTTGAAAAATTCTCCATAAATATGAGAATTTCAGTCAAATTAATTAAGAAAGCATTAAGATCTTGTTTGGAAACAGGGGTTCTTTTTTTTTTAAATCACCATATTCTGTTCAAACATTAATTTACTGTAAGTATTACATCTAAATATACTTATATGAAAATAAATGTGTTCTTCGCGACAACGATGGTTGTAAACCTGTCATTGTTATTAACCTAAAAAAGATGAACAACATTGACCTTCTTTATCCTGATGCTTTTCCTAATATATTCAAACGTATGCTGCCTGCAATAACTGTGATTTACAGTATAAAAGGAGTTAAGACGGACCAATAGTAGTGAAAGAATATCTTGGATATAGCTCTACTCAGTCACCTGTGTATTGCCCTTTTTGCAGCCTTCCCACACATATGCTGTAATAATATGAAGAAAATCTCAACATCAACCACTGTTTACAGGAATTCAAGGACGTATGCGGCTTGTGTGCCATTCATAGGGTTTGTATTCATGCAGGATTGTGTGTTTACACTTGATTTACATTTCAAATGATTATTTCATACTTACCACCCTATGTAACCAGCATCTACTTCATCTAGTGAAAAAACACCCCAGGAAGAAGCACTGATCCATCATCATGGCACAGAAAGATTGCAGGTGACATGCTTGCCAGGTGAACCCTAACATATACATGCAGCCATATATCACGTGCATGATAGGTACATTAGAGCGGGGCACAGCAGAACGGAAAGCCAGTGTTGAATCAGTCCACTGTCACACACTCCGTCAAATACACATGCTGGCCATGAATGCTTGGTTGACTGAGAAAATATGATAAATCTGAGTTGCATTCACATACACCCATATAGGGTAAAGCTATACATTAAATCCAGCTTTGCGTGGGAAAGCTCTCACAGGCAACATTAAGGATCTATTCAAAAGTGGGTTTTTTTGTCCACATTTATAGAGTTACTATTAATCTCTACGGTGGCCCTGAAGTGCAAGACACCACAGCATTTCACAAAACACAACAGCATTTCACAAAACACAACAGCATTTCACAAAACACAACAGCATTTCACAAAACACCACAGCATTTCACATTGGACGGAAAGGGTATTCCTTAGGGAGAACACTTCTTGTTTGTGATTGGACAGAGCCAGCCATAGAAGCACTGCTGTGATTGGTTGTTTTTGCTGCCAGTCAAGAAATGACGCTTCGTGATTGGCCCAACACATCAGCCGTTAGCTGTTAGCACACACTCAGAGCTCACAGCTCCTCATATCTGTTCAGAAACTGGACAAAAGTTCAACATATACAAAACACAGACTGTCTATGTCATGGTGAATACAGTCGCTGCTTTATTTATGTTTGGATGACGTTGTTGTGAGTGTGGACGGAGCAGCTACAGGTTAGTTTAGCCTGATCGATCCGATTCCGATAGGATTTACATACGGTTGTTTTGTGAAATGCTGTGGTGTTTTCTGAAATGCTGTAGTGTCTTGCACTTCAGGGCCACCGTAAATCTCACATCCTCTCTGCATCACCGTAATGCTGCAAATATGCCATACCAACTACAAGCAAATACGTTGATTCACTGTTCTGATAATACATCTGAATTGGCTGTCCGTGAATTACATGTGTGTTTTCACTTCAATGTCAGGATGTGAAAAAATATTTATTTATTATGAAATCCATCAAAAAAGGCTTACTCCATGTAGTTGATTTGATAACAAGACCAGAAAAAATATGAAGTCAGTGTAAATGTAAAATATATACAGAATTACGAACAATATCAAATATGTTCAGTAGAAGTAAATGGAGCTCTGTCCAAAAAGTGTGTATGCATTACAATATGCAAGGGATAGGATAATGTGCAGCTGTATCTGTCTGTTCACATTTTATTTTCCATTAACCAGTCTTTAAACTCGCCAGAGCCAATACTGGGTGTTTCTCAATGTCAAGGAAGGATGCTCCAGAGCCACTATTTAAAGGATGCTACGTCATCGAGTCCCGCTGAAGGACTGTTCCAATGTCCAGGCTCCTTGGAATTCTACCGATCCCGGCGTCCTTCGTAGCGAGACATTTTGAGGCTGCACATGTGTAGACTCTGCGGTCTTAAAATCCCCACAATGCTTTGCGCACGGACCAATTTCCCCAAATCTGTGGCGGAAAATGTAAGGCAGGGCATCTCATATATGACGCACACCTGCACACTTGCTCGCCTGTTCCACTCTTCGTTTTCCGAATGCCAGGAAGTATTCTTGCCTCGCTTCTGAAGGAAGTGACTCAGAAGATATGTGCTACCAAGCAAGCGTACTCGACATTGACACTGTGTTCCTGTTAGTGTTTACTTCCTGTCTTTCTTCCTCTGCTGTTCCCTTTAGTGTTTACTCCCTGTCTGTCTTCTTCTGCTTTTCCCTTTCATGTTTACTTCCTGTCTGCCTTTTTCTGTTGATTTCTCTGATGGCAAGCTTTCTGCCTTTTAAACTCTTTCTTTCGTAGGCGCCTTTTTTTCTTTGCTAGGGACAGTTTAGCCATCATGAATTCAAAATGTAGTGCTCTCCACAAATATAAAAATGAATATTGAAAGTCTTCCAAGATATTTTCTGATGGATGAAAACAAATGATTATTGTCCACAACTGCCGTTAAACGTATCAGACTTCTTTCGGTGGATTTATATGACACATGACATGCACATTGTCCGTTGATTCTCCTTAGCAACAGATGTTATGGTTAGCAGCTGTTAGCGATGATTAACAAAGTCTGAAATGTTCAAATTGACCAATCAGAATTCATCTAAGCCGTGTAATAAATAGTTATAAGAGCACATACAGTTGAGCAGGTGATCCAATGGTAAATAAAGTCAGAGGAAAAAAAATATATATATATAAAGTGTTACAGCGGGTAGCTATCTTTTTTCCTTTAAACCATAAACTGTATATTGACAATACTAAAAAATAAATGTTTATATCACTCGAACAGTTTCATAGTTTATTCACTTTTAAACTAGCCGTTTGGCCTGTGTCCATTTAATTCCAGCACTAGGAGCCATTGAACTTCCTCCTGCATGTAGTCAGTGCCATGTCAATCAGAAGAGATCCAGGGACAATTACACCATTATAATTAGGTTTCTAATGTGCGGAATATTAGCATAAGAGTAAACTATCAAATGTGATTTAATTCAAGAGTTGTATAGGAAGGGAAATGATTGGAGTATTAGCTTACTGCAGGAATATCATTGTTACAGTAAAGCTGGAGGAGGAGGAGGCCTCTGTCAACCCTTTCACCAGGAATAAACCACAGGGCAGGGTCTCAGAGCAGGCAGCCCCCATTTCCTTCAATTGTGTGTTCTTTGAATGAGTGTGCTGTATGCTGTAATGCGATATAACTATAAA
Organism: Gymnodraco acuticeps; assembly: GCF_902827175.1. Classification (NCBI taxonomy): domain Eukaryota; kingdom Metazoa; phylum Chordata; class Actinopteri; order Perciformes; family Bathydraconidae; genus Gymnodraco; species Gymnodraco acuticeps. The sequence goes on from NW_022991451.1 coordinate 1,493,748, forward strand.
CTGGCTATTTATTCTCAAACAAAGCTTCATTGTCTTGAAAGATCATTGTTGTAATGATACTTTTTGTGTTTAAGCATCGCTGTTAAAAATCCAGCAGCAAAACATAACACCGTGCCTGGCTCGCCTCTAAGTGAAGAATACTGTATTTAAACTATTTAGAGCTAATTATTAGCAAAACCTCTACATTATGTACTGACCTATGCCTAGAAGGCTGCCACTATATATGTATTTCAGCCCTCACAGTGAGCACAGTGTAATCAGTTTAATTACACTAAATAGACTTCCTACATCTCCTCTCCGGGGCACAGGTCTAGATACAGAAAGGCAGTGGAGTTACCCACACACGTCTCCTATTCTTGCATAAATGTTTTTTAAGATTATGTTGGATAAAGAGAAGACTAATGTTTCACTGAGGGTAGAATTTACTGAATGCTAATATATGCAGTGCTTGGCATTTGACCATTCATACTTGCTTTCTAATATAGCACAAAGGCTACATTTTATGCAAAGGAACCATTTGTCTGGCAAGAGGCTCCCTGAGAGAGAGAGGCAGATTTCATATCAGGGAGGAAAAATAACTCATCACGTTGGTTTCACACTCTAATCTCACCAGTCTAAGAAAGCCCTATGACCCTGAGCTGGAAGTTGTTTTTTTCTGCCTCCTCTGTTCCTCATGATTAGGCCTGGGCTTTGATAAAGGCTGCTTACTGAAACTGAGAGGCAAAATAGTTTCATCCATTATTGTTGGCTATAGCTGGAATGAATGTTAAACAAGACGACAGAAACAAAAGGTGTTTATGACAGAGTAGAGTGAGGAAAGGTGACCGATGACAGGATCCATGTTGGTACTGTTTATTGAGTAGAGTAACGTTACGAACCTCATTCTCTGTTCAGTAAAGTATCTTTGATACAGAGCATTATATTTCTATATTATAGGCAGTGGCGGCTGGTGGAAAATATTTTAGGTGGGGCTGTGGAAATTGTGACGAAACAATACTAGGGGGGTTCGGGGGGATGCTCCCCCGGTTATTTTTTTTAAGAAAAGACCCCTTAACCCTTTAACTGCCGGACCAAGAAAAAAGCTATGGAAACATTTTTTTTGTTGCAATTTAATTATCAAATGGGCCACAAATAAGCACAAACACATTTATTTTTGTTGACTGACCACACAGTTTTGTTTTTATGAGCCTCTACCAAATGGTCGAACTGGCCTTCTATGGTAAAAGCAAATTTTCAACAATCATCATATACAGTACAGTATTTGTATGCATCAAACTCAAATAAAACACAAACTCAAATACATTTGTTTCTTTTATGGAAAATGAGCAATATATACAACCACATATATTCATAAAAGATGATAAATTATAATTGTAAAAAAAAAAAAAAGTAATGTAAAGTGTTTTTCATGATTAAAAAAAGACTTGCTCATCTTACTGTAGATGCTGAATTGGCCTAACAGGAAACCACTGGCCTAACAGCAAATGTCTATATCCTGTGTTGGCCTAAGCGTCTTTGGGTTCAAGAAAAGCGCTATAGAAATCAAATATATTATTTATCTGTGTGCAATTTTGGGCTGAATGCCATGCATGAAAGGTGCTATATAAATTATTATCTCTCTTTCACTCTGAGACTCATAAGGCAGTACTAGATTTAGTAATATTACCATGCATCTAGCCATTTATTTACCATATTTTATTGGAAAACATCTCTGAAACTCTGAAAAAGTCATATTGCTAACTTACCATAAAAGGCCAATTTGACCGATTGGTTGAGCATATTTTTTTTTTTTAAATTACACCCTTGTTAAAACTTTTTTGGTGCATCAAGTTATCTAATTATGTTCAGTCAGTGCCCTGCCACTAACATATGTCAAAAAGGATATGGTTACCTTACAAAAGTTGACCAAAAAGAGGGATTTCTTCAGCAGTGATTTTTAGCATTCATTTAGGGCATTCTGTTTGAACCACAGTGACATCTAGAGGTTGTTTTGTGCATAACATGTCAACCAAAGGGTAGAGCTGACTGAATCAGATGGAGTTCAACTTTTTTTTTTTTTTTTTTCAACAAGATATCAAGACGCAAAATGTGCTCTACCAAATGGTGGTGTTGGCAGTTAAAGGGTTACATTATGACTTCTGGTGATGTTAGAGGGGGGGGGGTGGACAAATTGAGGCTTAAAAATATGAGAAGACTGATGTGTGGTTAGCTATGAATCTTCCAAAACTTCCAAACATTCACTCCTTTCTGGTTACGCTAATAATACTTTTTTTTTTTGCTCACATACTCACCTGTATTTTGTTTGAAGGGTTTTCAATTGTAGTTTCGACTGTTTAAACTACATGGCACGACTCGAAAATTATGGTGTAAAATACCGTACTAAACAGGCTCTCTTCAGAATATTTTACATAATTCTCAACCAACACTTTCAAGCTTTCAATCAGAGTTTGTTTAGCAGTACCAATCAATGAAAACATTTCTCACGTTAAAGATCCCATGTCATGGCCATTTCTACTGATCATAATTCCATTGTTGAGGTTTACTAGAATAGATTTACATTGTTCCAAAATCACATTGGTTTTCTCATACAGCATCTCTGTATAGTAGGTCTATGTGTATTCACTCTCTGTCCTACACGCCTTTTTGGAGCTCCTGCCCCCCCCCCCTATGAGCCCACTGTGCTCTGGTGTGTGTTTATGTGTTACAATGGCGTTTGTTAGCAACCAGAAAAGGACACCAGTAATGACAAACAGATGAGAAGGCTGCGTGGGGTCTGGGTGCCGTGTTGGCGGGACGTTGCGGGGCTCACTGCCCCGCCCTTTGAGGCTCGAGGAGCGGACAGTGTGAGCTGTATTACTGGTGTCGTTTCCTGGTTGCTGCGTGGGGTCTGCGAGACAGCGAGACTAACGTCCTATTCATGTTAATTCTTGATGAATGATGAAAGGTTACTAAACATTTTTTTCTTAATGTTCTAAAATAGTTTGGGCCCCCGTGGTGAGGGTGTTTGGGGTGGCCAATAGGGTGGCCAGGATTCAGCTGGGGGTGGCCGTGGCCACTCCCAGCCACCCCCCAGCTCCGCCACGGATTGGTCCATTTGGACCTGGGCATGGTTACGTCACCATACTAGAGAAAAATCTCCAACGAGGCATTCTGGGGCAGCATAGACAGGTATTTTCTGTGTTAGAGTTTTACTCGCTACAGGCAAAGGGTTTTTGACTCTGCAGACCGTTTACATGCATAAAAACCTTCATAACACACAAGGGGACGGGTAATAACCGGAAAAGCATGACATGGGACCTTTAAGATAAGATGGCGCCCGCCATTAAGGGCTTTGTAGGCGAGAAGAATATTTTTTTATTATATCCTGTGTTCTATAGGGAGCCAAAACAGGAGTAATGAGGTCCCTTTTCCGTGCTCTTGTCAATACATTTTGAATCAGCTGAAGCAACTTAACTGACTTCTTGGTCCACCCTGATAATAAAGAGTTACAATAAGCTAGCCTTGAAGTAACAAATGCATGGACTAGTTTCTCTGCATTGTTTTGAGGCAAGATATGCCTGGTATGTGATTTTGCAAATACATTTAGCACACTACAATCATAATATCATTAGAAAATGAAATGATTTGATGATTTTTATGACTGATATTTTGTTTTCTTAGATAAATGTGGCGTTTAAAGGGAAATGGAAACACTTTTCAAACTGCTTTCCATGCGACAATATTCCCATTAGGAAATGTATTTATCTAGTCTATTTCCAATGTAAACGATCGAGATACGCAAATTTATATTTTGAAATACGCGCCTAATGACCTTGGGCGCTTCCATCGATCCGGGACTTTCCCAGTGACGTCACTGTGTGGGTACGGCTTCCTGGGCCAAAGCTTAATACAGCTGCAAACAACATGGCGTGCAATGCACCAGTGGTTTCCAACAAAAGAACACGGTCGTCGTCAGGAGCGTATTGTACCCTCCCCGGCCAGACCGAAGGATGTACCCGGTTGGTCGCTCACCAAGATTCGCGGAGGGATTGGGACCCCGACTCTGAGCGTCAAGCCGGGAGGCATTCACCTGGGCAGCCGCATTTCCCGGCGCAGCCCCGTGGGAAGTCTCGCTGGAAAGGAAGGTAAAGCGGATAAGAGCAAACCGGCGGGCAAATCATCCTCAGCCTCGTCTAAAACGGCCAACGCAGTGAAAAGCACCGGGGGTCGGCGTAAGGTTTCGGACGCCAGCACAGGCTCCGACGATTTATCTAAGGACTCCGGCTGTGCCACCGGGAAGCTCTCCCCGACCGACAGTAGCTCCGAGCTCTCGGACTGCGCCTCCGAGGAAAACAAGCTCTCAGCGGACGCTGTGAGTAGCGACGCCGAGTCGAGAAGCAGCCGAGGCGGGGGGCTAGACGGAGACAAACCGCTCAGGGATGGCGTGTTGGCAGAAAGAGCTAGCCAACATGCCACCGCCAGGACCACCTGCTTCTCCTCGGAGAGGGACTACAAGGACCGGCTCTCCCTGGCCGTGGAGACAGGGGAAGGGAGCATATCCCCAGGCGAGGAGCGCTCGGTCACCTCGTTTGACAGCAGGGTGCCCCCCAGCGCATCCCTGGCTTTCTCAGACCTCACAGAGGAGTTTATGGACGGCATGCATGAGGAGTTTGTACGGGAAATAGAAGCACTGAGAATGATTACCTCAAGGTAAGTCCAATATATTCGACTAAGTGTCAACTATGATTGTGACTAAATGTCCCATGGGTTTTTCAAATGACAAACATAAACAAAAGGCCTAACCGGCCTATTTTAGAATTTGGTTTCTTTCATTGTAATGTTGCTTTTTGGCCTATATGCTAAAACTATTTATCATGAGCATGGTGTAATATAAAGTCAGTTGAGTTCAGTTTGTTCACTATGATTTGCTTCCTAGAGTGTAGAAATGCCTTTGGACTCCATCCAATGCTACTCACTACAGGGATGATGATGTTATGATTAGAGAGCATGCAACACAGACACATGAAACACATGAGCAAAACATGTAGCCTTGCAGCCTCCACATCAATGTCATCTCCCGACGAATAGTTAAATTCATCGTTCAAAACGTCGATCTCATTGCAAAATTCCTCCATCGCTGCAATATCTGCCACGTTGTGTTGACTTCCGGTATGGATACCCGGAGCGAGGACCCACACAGTGACGTCACCATTTGGGACTCTCCTAATGGAAGCGGCCTGGTCCCGGAATTCGGCCGGCGGATAATTAATTTTCTTTTGGCGAGTAATATCATATACAATAAATATTACGATCAATATCCATTGTAAAATGAATAAACTACCGGAATATTATAGCTGTAATTGTGTTTCCTTTCCCCTTTAAGCACATAACAACCCTGCCCCTCCGATCAAGATTTCTCTCTCAGCTAGATGTGCCATCTGACAAACTTCTGAAGATTTTTGAGAAGAGAGGAGGACAGAACTGTCTGAACTGTATTATGTCAAACATGACTCAAGTAAGAATTAATTTTAAGGAAATTATACATCGAGTCAATAGTGTACACATTTCATTGAGCAAAACAGATTCTTTATTTTCTTATCCCCCTTCACTTAGGTTGATGATGTCGATTTAGGGCGGGAATGTCTTCTCAAGGGGTGTGTGTAGCAGCCCGAGCCCCAGAAGCCATGCTTTGGGCTCCAGTACAGGACCCAGCAGCCATGGTTCCATGCTCCAGTGCTGGGCCACACAGCCATGGTTCCGGCTCCAGAACCGGCCCACACAGCCATGGTCCCGGCTCCAGAACCGGCCCACACAGCCATGGTCCCAGCCCTGGCCCCAGCAGCCATGGTTCCGGCCCCAGCAGCCATGGTTCCGGCCCCAGCAGCCATGGTTCCGGCCCCTGCAGCCATGGTTCCGGCTCCAGAACCGGCCCACAAAGCCATGGATCCGTGCACCAGTGCCGGCCCACCCAGCCATTCTTCCTTGCTCCATTACCTGGCTTACAGAGCCAGGGTCCAGGCTTCCGTTCCGTGCCCAACAGCCATGGTTCCGGTTCCAGAACCGGCCCCAGCAGTCATGGTTTCGGCTCCAGTACTGGCTCTCCGGCCGACGCCAGCTCCCCGTGTCCTGTCGGCGTACCAACATTTATATTCCAACGGCATCATTTAGACATGTGAATTTCGGTTCCGCTTTTCGATGCCTGAGGAAATGTTTCTCGCCGCTCTCCGTAGCCTACTGTATGACTGCGGCGGGGCGGGAAATGTAGCGTTGTACCTACACTTCCTACAGCGTAACCTGAGACCAGGGCCGGCCCGTCGCACTGGCGTTATAGATGTTCGCCTAGGGCGCCAGATCTATGGAGGCGCCGCTGTGACAGCTCTGACAGGGAAAAACTTTTTTTTGACCGTTGGTGCTCATCCTAATTTTCGGCCTTGATGTAACAACATTCATAATTAAGTAAATGTAACACCCTTTTCATCCCGGTTACACTTTTCATTTGCCCTGTACGATCGGCGCTGTAAGTGATGAAAATGGGGGATGTTGGCTTATCTGGCACCCGCAGCTCACAGCCAAAGTGCGAGCGAGCGAGGGAGAAAGGGAGGGCGCTGTTGTTATTAGCATCTGGTGCTAGCTGCTCTAACGGAAGAAGAAGTTGTTTCTACAATGATGTGGAGGGAGAGTCATCTCCAGTCAGACTGAGGCTGATAACAGCTCAGTGAGGTAAAGGACTCCGAGGGGTTAGATAGTTCACTTTAGTCTAAGTTATCTCAGTGGGTCTCAAACGTTTTGATCACAATTTATGTAAACACATATTTCCAAAGCACTCCTTTATAATTATTGGGATAAAACAGGTTTGAAATCATTCCAATGTATACTATAGGACAGTAAACCAGACATATCGTTTTAAACTGGAGAGATACAAAAAATATGCATAAATAATGTATTTGTTATTGGCTATGGTAGGTTACTGTTTATGTTCACATACTTATTTGATTATTAAAATGTAAACCGATCTTTTTCATATGGGTGTTGAGAGTTGTACCCCCTAGATCTAGTCTCTAGTAATTCTGCTTAAAGTGCACCAGATTGAAGCATTTTACTTTAAAATGTTCAAACATTTCTTCCCGGTATGCCTGAGAAGGCAGATATGCTTGTTTTTCAATGGGGGGGGGTTTCCTTTAAAAGTTGGACTGTTGCACTGTTGTAGCTTCAGTGGTTCTCAGGTTACAGTTACATAGCAGTGAATATAAACAGACTTATTAATGTGAATATTACTGTAAACTAGGGATGCACCGAATATTCGGCCACCGAAAATTATCGGCCGAAAATGGTTAAAAAGGCCCTTTCGGCTTTCGGCCGAAAGGGTTTTAGCACCGAAAAAATATCACCGAATGTCAGAACAGGCTTACGTTGGTAACCTAACGTGTTGTTGTGATGACGTAATAAAGACGCGGCGACCATGCTCGCGGCTGGCTCACAGGGGGGGGGAACATTGACCTGTGTCATCGAGATTGCCCTGAGCCTTTAACAAATCGTATTAAATAATCTGATGACAGACTGTAAACAGAATAGCTGAAATTTTAACAAACTAAATAACTCAGTTTCCTCTAATCATTAACCCATGTTTGTATAATGTAGTTAACTCCGTGTGTAGCTGCTAGCATAGTATACATAACACCTGACGTGGAAACGTTACTCGTGGATGGGGCTACAGAGCTGCTAGAAAGACGGTCGAACCCGGTGCATTCCTCTGTCTGCATGCGGTGCACTTTTGCTAAATGTTTAGACAAATTGCTCGTGCTTACATGCTAAACTCTTATTGCACTTATGGTAACAAGTATTCTCCACATCGAGACGGGTAAAGTGTAACCACACCTCGGAGCGCGTTCTCTCCGCCATCTCCGCAGTGTGCTCCGCTGCATGTAGCAGCTGCGTGTGTGTAAACTGCCCCGCCCCCTCGCACACAGACGGGGGAGAGAGATCTCGTCTGATCGAAAATACATCATAGACGCATTTGTTGTCTTTGCATATTAGAAACGAGTTGGCGACACTAAGACTGCGATATAATGTTTTTTAGCAATAATACATGACATATATAAATGTACTGTATGCATTCAAAAGTGCTGAATAAATGTTTTATGGACCCATAATAGTGATTATTATTTAAGTTAAGTTTTGCCATAATCATGTCTATTTCCATAATCAGGTAGCTGAACAACATTGGTAAAAGATGTATACATTATATATATATATATATATATTTCTATTAATCATTTTCGGCCTTTCGGCATTCGGTTTTCGGCCAACTGTTTCCTATTTTCGGTATCGGTTTCGGCCAAGAATTTCCCATTCGGTGCACCCCTACTGTAAACTAACCTGTGTAAAATTTTCTCGAATAAATTTAATTTTTTCGGTGGAAGAAGTAATTTATAATTTTTTTCCTCAAATAATCGGAATTGAGAACCGTTAAGAACCGGAATCGAAAAGTAGAATCGGAATCAGAATCGTGGAAATTCAAACGATACCCAACCCTACTCTCGAGTCCCCTCTCCAGTCTTCTTTCGAGTCACCTCTCGAGTTCCATCTCAAGTCCCCTCTCTAGTCCCTTCTCTAGTCCCTACTGAAGTGCCGTTGGACGTTCCGCTGGGGGTCTTGCCAACTCCATGTCCTGTCCCGTTGGGGGTCCCGCCGACTACTCTTCTGCCGGGGGTCCTGCCAACCCTATGTCCTGTCCCGTTGTGGGTCCCGCCAACTACTCTTCTGCCGGGGGTCCTACCAACCCTGTGTTCTGTCCCGTTGGGGGTCCCGCCGACTACTCTTCTGCCGGGGGTCCTGCCAACCCTGTGTCCTGTCCCGTTGGGGGTCCCGCCGACTACTCTCCTGCCGGAGGTCCTGCCAACCCTATGTCCTGTGCCGTTGGAGGTTCCATTGGGGGTCCTGCCAGCTCTGTGTCCTGTCCTGTTGGGGGGCCCGCCGACACCTGCTCCGCCGGGTTTCCTGCCAACACCTTGTCCTGTCCTGTTTCTGGTCCCATCGACACCAGCCCTTGCTCCGTCGTGGGTCCCACTGACACCAGCCCAGGTTCCGTCCAGGGTCTCGTCTACGTCTGACCCGCCAGGGGTTCCACTAGCTCCTGCCCGTCCTTGTGCCCGGCCCCCTGAGTTCCCCAGCCGCGGTCTTCGCCCTCGAGCCCGGCCCCCTGAGTGCCACGGTCCTCGCCCTCGGGCCCGGCCCCCTGACTCTTCCAGCCGCTGCCTTCGCCCTCATGCCCGGCCCCCTGAGTTCGCCCGCTGTGGCCTTCGCCCCTTTGCGAGCTCTGCCTTGCCCCCGGGCCGTCCGCCCGAGATCCCTTCCGGTTCCTCCGCTGTGCTCCTGGGCGTTCAGTCCAAACCCCGGGACCTCCACATCCATTCAGAGTGGCCTTTTATTGTGGCCAGCCTAAGGCACACCTGTGCAATAATCATGCTGTCTAATCAGCATCTTGATATGCCACACCTGTGAGGTGGGATGGATTATCTCGGCAAAGGAGAAGTGCTCACTATCACAGATCTTTTCAGATTTGTGAACAATATTTGAGAGAAATGGTTATTTTGTGTACATAGAAAATGTTTTGTTTTTTTATTCAATTGGCCTGCAAACCTACACACCTTTTGGATATACTGCTTGTGAAATCTATTTTGAAATAGCAGTCAACACGAATCACTGCTGCACAGGAAGGTGGTTATGCCGGAGGCTTTGTGCATGGGGGAAAGCAGTTAAACATGAGTAAAGTCCCAGCTGATGACAGATAAGGTGTCTCCAGACTATGACAGATTGGTTTCTGGAGAATCTGCTATATGCAGCACTGAAATTCCATTTCATCACTTCGATAAAAGACAAGTGATAGCAGATAGCAATCTGTGTCAACAAAAACTAAATTAAAAATGTAGAGACTTAAGAGTGGATAGTATCTAAAAAAATAATGCAATTTATTCTGCTAACATTGCATGTTTAACTTCAGGGACGATGGGCAGGAGGGAAAATAATGGCTGTTGGTTGATTGCTGTTGGAAAATGTAGTTTTCAAGGACAATGACCTCTGTTATGATGTTATAACCATGAACTTTATTAGATGTACTGCTTGCCTCAAAGGGATAAGGTGTTCAAAAAAATGCATTCACAAGTGAATACATTCAAGAGGAATGTACTTTACATTATGGATATCGTATAATAAAGACCAAGGTAATTGGTAATAATAATAAAAATGTATTTGACTAAACTTAAGGTTGAGATTTAAACAAAAGGTTCAGCAGCATTTTTGTGAAATTGAATATATCGGACCCAGCTTACAAGTGAATGTTATTTAACCCAAAGCACTTCCACTGCTTACTGTGCAGATGCCATTATGTTAATCAGAGATTAATAATGCTTAAATCTTTTTAAGCTCGTATAAATGTTAACATGACTGTCAAATAATTTTTTTGCCTAAACAATGGTAAAACATACGGAGCCCCTAAAGGTCAATGGAAAAAAATCTCGATACGCACGATATACTTTCTCGTGCGCACAATATACTTTCTCGTTCGCACGAGATACTTTCTCGTGCGAACGAGGTAGGAAATGGAGCACACAGGAGACAACCGTTTCATTGCAGACTGTTATGTTTATGTGGGGAAATGGCAGTGCATACATTATTTGAGATATTTCAAATTCTGACTTCATTTTAAGGACATTTCGGCCATGGGTGTAGAGCTAGCTTCTGGTTTTGGGCATGCTGCCTGTGCATCATTCTAACTCCCCAATGGTAATGTTTAGATGGATTTAGGAACTTCCCCTCGATTATATTGGCTCTAACGGTTACAAAGAGGTGTCAGTCACCCAAATCGACTAATGGGTTCCAGAGATACGGCAAACCCAAATGTACCCAGAGGTGAGTCCGCATGGACTTTTTTTTCTTCTAAACCTCTCTAAAAAGGTCAAATTTCACTTGTTTTTCATCAATCTTGATACAGGGTACTTATATGTTATAGTTTGGATTCGTAAAGGCTACTATCCCATCATTCAAGGGTGGTTTTCATTATAAGTAAGATTTTTTTCTTTAGACGGAAACTATAATTTACATTTTTTTACTATGTTCAATCTGAATTTACTTTACTTTAGGCGAGTATCTTTTTTATATCCTTCTTTTACACACACTCTCTCCAGTGCAGGTTAGCTCTGAGTGTTAGCGATGCTTGCTAATGTAAACAAAGACCATATTATGTCCAAAACACCTTGTGCATTGTTTCTGATAGGGCCGTGGGCGTAAAGCCAGCCCACATTTCCGATATTACGTCATATGTTGTGTGAAAATTCCAGGAAAGACAGACAACTTCTAAGTTTAACTATTTATTAAAAGAGAGCAAAATATATATATTCACTTGGCCAAGGACTCCGTCACATCATATAAATTACTGGCAGCAAAGCTGTAACTACTATTTCCGGAAAGAGCCTCGAACCTCGTGCGACAATACTTTTTTATTACACAGGGCGTTGCCTGTACATTTATGATTGGTCAAGACTAGATGAAGAGATACCGTGGTTTAGACTTGGTTCTCTTTGGTAGGTACACAGACTTTGAAAAAAGTGTCTTGGCAACACGATCCTCCAATCAACCTTCGGCCGGCTGGCAAAGTCCCTCCCTACTCTGTCTCTATTCTAGTAATTAGTTTTCGCTAACCTTTCTACAGATATAGTGGAAAACCTTCATAATGCTGCTTCCTAGCTATGCGTGGGAGCGAAGCTCACCCACACGGCCAAGGTCAGACTCTTAGTAACTCACCGTCTTCTTACTGCATCTGCACCTGGCTTTGCTACATTAGCGTTGTAAGCTAAACACTTTCTTCTGCGACTTTTCCCTTCGTTTTCCTATCCAATATGATGAATTGGAAATGGGGGACCCTGATGTAAACAAGACGAAAGTCTTTCTCTGGTCTGCATCCCCTTAACAATTGTATGTTTTGAGCTGTACTGTATTGTACCCAATATACAAGCTGTTAATAAACTTTTCAATCAATCAATCAACCCATCAAACCTTGGGATTGGTGATTTTGTCTATTTATTCCAAAGTCACAGCAACATAAAATGAAATAATAAGAATCAGTCTTTCTAATGTTATATAAAAATAGACTCCACACATATCGGCCGCAAATCTGCGTCAGTTCCGTTGTACCCCCATTTTTAGAGATTTGGGTACGGAGGACAGAGAGAGGGTTTTATTTTCTGACACTTTGTGAGTTCCCTGACACACCGGGGACACATATTTATGTATAAAAGACATAAAAAAGTGCATTTTGCATGATAGGATATCTTTTAAACGTCAGAGGTACAGACGGAGAAGCATGTGCTTGCTTGGGATGCCAGCGATTATTTGATTATTCAAATATTCGTTACAGTCTCCATAATGGAAAATTATTTTTAAATTTCGATTTTATTTATATATTTTTTTATTATTATTTATGTTTTTTTTGTTTTTTTCTGGCTTAGTTTCAACCAAAATATAGACTAATGCTAATAATAGTATTAATAATTGTAAATGGTCACCGGTCACACCACCAGTTTGTTTTACTGTAAACTTGGAGGCAGTGGCGGGGCGTCGAATAATCGATTATTATTCGCCAGGGCTGTCCGATTTTCGATTTTGATCATGGTCAGTTTCTGGCATCCCTAGTGCTTGCAAAGCGCATGTAAACTTCAGCTTTAAAAAAAAAGAAGCTGCACCAACTTGGGCAATGTGAAATGTGATTTTTGAAGAGACATTGTAAATCTGGTGGAACTCACATAAGAGTTCCTTCAAAAGAACTGGTTGCTAGGCAACAGAGGCGGCAAAACGTAGGGCCGGGAACTGCTGGTGACGTAAAGACGTACACTAGACCGTCTCATTTCGCAGGCCGCTCGCTCCAGCCTACGCGGTCTCGTCGGCCGCATCCTGCATCGACCCCGTAGGCTGCGTACCCCGAAGGGTGCAGCCCCTGAATTGAGACACGGCCACAGTCCTAAAAGGCTTGTTGGAGCTCCTGCCCCCCCCTTCCCTGTGAGCCCAGTGTGCTCTGATTGGTCGGGACGTTGAGAGGCTCGTTGCCGCTCCTCGCAGCAGATCGCAGCAACGAGCCTCTCTGCGATACAGCGAGAACAAGCAAAACTCATCCTGAGCACACAAACACTCACAGCCGAAGTAAAAACAATAAGTGTGGCTCAGGGTCGGCTCTAGAACAAATCGAATGGGGGGGCAATCATTTACCATGGGGGGGGCACACACTGCCATCAACAACCAACACACAAACACCAACGCAACTTCAATTAAAAAAAAACATACCGTAAAGTCTTGTCTTTCACACACATTGCAGGGGTGTAGTGCTATTGTATAGCGCACCTACGACTTCTGCATACATGCACGGTTGTGGCACGACCACCAAAACAGAAACATATGGACATAGGCCACCATATAAAAAGTGTGCAAATGTATTTAGTATCCTATCCATGTGAACATGTTTTAGGTGGGGGTGGACCTAACCTCCTATAGGAGGGTCTGGCGGCATGCTCCCCCGGGAAGATTTTCTTTTAAATATTTAAGTTAAATGCATCAATCTGGTGCACTTTGAGAGCAAAATGAAGAGATCTATGGATAGCCTACATCTCTCAACACCCATATGAAACAGAACTGTACACAGATTTACTTTTTCTTTATGGATATTTTACAAATCACTCCCCTTTTTAACTGTATTCTTGTGTTATTGTTCTATAGTATTTCATACCTGTTTTTCATTTATTCTCTTATTTTTGAATAACTATAATGATCATATAAAGGTGTTCCTCACAAATACTTGTTTACATAAATGGTGACCAAACCGTTTGAGACCCACTGAGATAACCTACACTAAAGTGAACTATCTAAACACTGAGAGAGTCCTTACCTCACTGAGCTGAGGTTATACGATCTTCTCAGTCTGACAGGAGAGGACTCTCCTCCACCTTGGTGTAGAAACAGCTCTTTATATCCGTTAACATAGCAAGCTAACCAGATGCTAACAACAACATTCCACATTACCGCTCACGCACTCACAAAATGCGCTCGTGCCACACATACACAGAGCCGAGCTTGAATGAAACACAGAGACTCAGAAGTAAGCTACTTGTACTGTACTGTATATCATATTATTTTCGATGGCTTTACTGTATAATCAGTGTAACAGATTAACAGATCGCCACCGGCTGTCATCTAAACACACAGCCACGTAATGATAACAAAACAAAGGTCGGGGGCATAGGTCGGGGGTCATTGGTCAAGCAACACACCAATCAGAGAGCAGCAGTGAGCACACCTCAGGCTGTGTTTTCTAGGCCTATTTGTATTCTTTATTTCTGATGTATAAAAAACTTTTAGTGGAAACGTTTTCACTTAGCCTATATCAGGGGTGGCCAACCCGCGGCTCTCGAGCCGCATGCGGCTCTTTGCCTAGTTTCATGCGGCTCTTCAGTTCATATCGAATTGTATATGTGTGAGTTTGGGGGAGAGACATTGACTCCTGACTAGTGTTGCACGGTGTACCGATACTTGAAAGGTACCGCGATACCCTGCCGTTAAAAACGTTACGATTCCGCCGTTTCATTAGTATCGGTACTTTAAGAATGACGGGGAAAAGTACTCCGGTGAGAAAGCGCCGTTTTAATAAGAGCCGTGTGTGTTCAGCGCTCTGCTTCCACTCCCTGCACTGCAGCCTTGCCTGCAGTCCCTCCCTCTCAAGCACGCTCTAACTCCCTCCCCTCTCAAGCACGCTCTAAGTCCCTCCCCTCTCAAGCACGCTCTAAGTGCCTCCCCTCTCTCGTGCACGCGCTAGCTGCCAGAGCATGTGAGAAAACGAGAAGCATGGCTGCAAGTGGGAGTGCAGCTGCCGCTGCGCCTCGGCTTGTTGACAAAAAAGACGCCAGAAGCGAAATTTGGAAGTATTTGAGCTATATCTCTGACAGTGAGGGCAAGCCTATGGACACCACGAGGCCTGTCTGTGAGACATGTATTAATTTTATTTAATACGAATTCTTGTCATTTATTTTATTTATTGTTCTCATTGTTGAAAAGTTTGTGTTATGGTTATGGTTCTGGTGTGAAATAAAGCACAATAATTACATTTAAGACTGTTTCCCTTTTTTTAAGAAAAGTATCAAAAAAGAATCGGAATCGCAATTCTTGACTTGGTATCGAAACCAAAATGTTGGTACCGTGACAACACTAGCTACTAGTGACAGTTAAACCTGATATTTAGTAGGTCTGTTAAGTATTGAATGCTGATAATTCTGACGTAATTTGGCCGGTCAAAGTTGTTTGGGCTCGGATAAAATCGCTCCGTTACTTTCGTCCCGTGTTACTTTCGTCCCGGCTCTCCCTATGTGTGTATGTGTGGTGTCAGGTGTCAGTATGAGAGGATGACAGCGCGTCTAATTTTGATGTGACCCAAGAGCCAATCACAATAATACCTGCGATGCAGTGAACCAATCACCTTTGAGGGGGGGAAAACCTATCGTTGATTAAACACTATCCAGTGTTTCCCCTACCATTGTGTTGGAGGGGCGCTGCGCCCCGCCAACGGAGCCCCGCGCCCCCCCCTGAAATTCAAGGTGTTTCAAAAATATATATAATATATATTTTTTAAATATATATATAGCACCAAATTGCAAATAATGTATAACTACCGTCACTTTTCACATTGAACATGTGCTCTTTTATTAAATAAACTAAACGCTTTCATTTTAAGTTGTGAGTTTAGTGTTTTTGACCCTAAGAAACACTGATGCAATAATCAATAACAATAATCCACAGCTCCTCTCTCTGCTCCAGAGGATTTAAAAAATATATATCCCAATGCCACAAAGATGCATCAGTGACGTGGTTGAAATCTTGTCTCCAGAAAACTGAAACAAGCGTTATCAGTGACTGTGTGTTTGATGTGGCTCTTTGCAGTAACATAGAAACAATGTGGCTCTTAACCTCTGACTGGTTGGCCACCCCTGGCCTATATGATTAAAAAAAAAAACGGCAAAGTGGCAAGGGTTGCCTGCCCTGCGTTGGGGGGGCAGAGTGACTCATTTGGGGGGGCATGGCCCGCGAATGACCCCCCATGACGCTGACCCTGGTGTGGCTTGATATTGAGTAAGAAAAAGGTTTATAACGCTGTGAGCATTGGTCTGCGGAGAGCATTTCTCCGCGATCCCAACGTAGTAGCCCGAAAAACGTTTACCCATTTAAACAGTCGTGGTAGATACCTTGTTTGTTTTAAACATCATAAATACACAAACAACAATGAATACTTACAGGTTGTGTACCCAAATCTCCCGCTGGTCCAAACAAAGCAGGAACAGCATCGTTCTTCAGTGCCCTACGCTGAACATATCCGACGTGAATCGCTGAAAGGTTTGTGAAGCTTTGTTTCGTGAAATGCTGGCAGAGGGTGTGGCCTCTGGGTATTCACATGTCACAGTACCCAGGAAGAAAATGAGAAATCTCCAACGAGGCATTTTGGGGAGGTATTTTCTGTGATATAGTTTTACTCGCTACAGGGTTTTTGACTCTGCAGACCGTTTACATGCATACAAACCTTCATAACACACAAGGGGACGGGTAATAACCGGAAAAGCATGACATGGGACCTATAAGTTTGGGGTGGGCGGATCGATCCCAAAATATCGATATTACGTTTCAAAATATCGATACTAGAGCCAATAATCAATAGTTGTTTTGTTTTTCTCGTCAATTTCATCAAAAACTATGTGGAGACGAACACAAGTATATGCGCTCTTTTCTTCTCTCTCCACTGCTGTCCTCCTCTCCTCGATGCGCGCACGGCGCGCTCTCTGCCTGAATGCCGATTATCAAACTGACTGACAGCAGCCAGCAGGGCAGGACAGCAGCAGCCATATGGCAAGCCATTTGAGTATTTATTCCATATCCTTGATATCACACGGCAGCTGCCTACACTAGTTGGCTCTTTGATTTCACTTGTTAGATATATGGTCAAACTAGTTTGGCACTCTGCTTTACTAGTTAAATAAAGCATTATACTAAGTCACTATTTTTCAGCAACTAGTGGCATTTTTGTCTGACTAGTTACCACATAAGCCTTACTAGTGACGCCAGGAGCAGCACTAGTAGCACCAAAGTACATGTAAGCTTGTTGATGAACTAGTGGCCCTCTGACCGTACTAGTGACACTAAAAGTCTTACAATTTAACTAGTGCGCTGCAAAAGCTCTGACATGCTAACTAGTTACACAAAAGAAGCTGCACTAGTTAACTAGTAAAGGCAAAAGGTTCACTAGTTAACTAGTTGACGCCTCTTTTGACCTTACTAGTTAACTAGTGGGGCTCAAAATGTCTACACGTTAACTAGTGAACCCTTTGCCCTTTACTAGTTAACTAGTGAGATACTTTTAAATTCAACTAGTGAACTAGTGAGGCTTCAAATGTTCACTAGTAGTACTAGTGCAGGGCTTCTCAAACTCCGGACCAGGGTCCGGATCCGGACCGAACTGCAAATCAATCCGGACCGAACCTTGTGTCCCATTATTAAAAAAAAAAAAAGGTTCTGATTCTGATATAAATTAAAGTGGACCTATTATGCTGTATTGGAAACATATATTGTAGGGCCATACCTATACAAAACATGTCTGTGAAGTGTTTTGCTTAAGATACCAAACAGATCACCCATTGTAGCCATGCCACTGCTCATACCCCTCTTTTGCAGCCCTGCTAAAGAAACGTGGATTTTGGGTCCTTAGCTTTAAAAAAAAAAAAAAGAGGAGGCAGAGCTAATGCCTGATCAGAATTCTACCGGAGATAGTTAAATTCTGCTGTGATAAAACGCCATCCTGTTCTAAACCACATAAAAGATTATCTCTGAAACAGTATGGAGCTCAAATGCTTTTTCTCTTGCAGGTTTATCACAAGGTGAGTTCCTTTTTTTATTTCCTGCTTTTCAAACACATGTGCTCTAAAGCAGTGGTTCTCAAATGGGGGTACGCGGACCCCTAGGGGTACGTTGCCGTACTGCAGGGGGTACATGAGATTTATTTGATGTTAATGAAAAAAACAACATAAGTAATGCATTTAAACAAACTACTAATAGTAACTACTTTATTCAAAGGTTTACAGTCATTCTGGATAATAAAATGGGAACAATAAACGGGGTGCTCTCTTTTCCTCTCCCTCTCCTGACAGCCCGTCAGTCTCGTGCAGCTCGCTGAACCTGTAATAAGTGACCCGACAGTAAAGAATACATATATTTATAACTAGTTTAGCTAGTACCGGAGTAGATAAACAAGCTAAGTGTGTTAGGTCTACAGTAACTCTTAGTGTATTTAATTTTGCTCCACTTAACGGTCCGTCACAGCGGAGGAGTTGTGATCCGGAAGAGCTGCGTGTTCTCCGTCAGCAGCAGCTGCTCTGATCTCTCTCTCTCGTCCGGTTATACTTCACTCGCGTTTATGTCCAAATCTGTCAGATCTAGCTAGTTCTAGTCAATTATTTGACTGCCTGCTTATCAAAGGACCTAAACAATAAGCGTTGCTTGGCAACGGCGTGTGGCCGCAAAGTATAGCGGTATTGCAGTATTATGCATATGTTTATATGAGGGGTCAAAATCCCATGCTCATAAAATGCTCATATTTTTTTTTCTCTTCATTCCTACGCCCCAAAATAAAATCAATAAATAAACATACCAATTTTAGGAAAAGTAAGAAAGTTTGAGCAGTGTGGGTTTTATATGAACAGAGTTACACATATCTCAAAACGCAGTGTGTAATAACTGCAGTTAGCCTCCCTGTCAGAATGACAAAGATCCTCAGTGAAGCTCAAGCCCATGTTTCTCACTAAATTGTACAACTTATTAAAAAGATCAGTTCAATGCAACTAATGTCGTCTTAGTGTTATTGCTTGATGTTAAAATTGGTTTGCCATGAATTTAGTGATGGATTGTAAACATTTGAAATGTAGCATTTAAGTGTTTCTCAGTTACAAGGTTGTTGTTTTAATAAATCAGACACTGATGGTGCAGTACCTCTTTATATAGGCATTTTTTCCTTAACAAATTGATTTTGCGCTGATCAGGGGGGTACTTGGCTGAAAAAAAAATTCAAAGGGGGTACATTATTGAAAAAAGTTTGAGAACCACTGCTCTAAAGTACCGGTTAGCTCTGAGTGTTAGCGAGGCTTGCTAATGTAAACAAAGACGAGATTACGTCCAAAACCCGTCAGGCATTGTTTCTGATAGCAATTTTATGTGGGTCCGCCGCCAATTTGACGTCAGATCGGCAGCAAATCTGTATCCGCTCGTTGTACATCCGTTTTTAAAAGATTTGGGTACGGACGAAAATAGAGAGGGTTTCATTTTCTGACGCTGCGTGAGTTTCCCGACACACCGGAACTTTACTGGCATTGATCCGGACCATTGACCTTGTATAAAATTCACAAGTGGACCTTTAACAAAAAAGTTTGAGTACCCCTGTGCTAGTTGATCCCACATGTGCACTAGTCACACTAGTTGCACAGAATGCTAATGAGGAGGAGGGGAAAGAATGCATCGAGGTCTCCTATTGGCCATAAGCTAGAGAGCGCCACCAAGCCCAAATAGTTTAAGAGCTTAAATACACTGTTTTAAAATACAGTCATATGACCATATTTACAAAAATATAAAACTAGTATTAAGTAAAGTATTTTTGTAATTATGATCATATGACTGTATATCAAATTAGGAAAGAACATTGAAGACTTTCTTAAAATTAGAAAGTTGCCTTAGGACTGCAGACAGGAATATAGATCCTCTTTAAAACATTTTATTAAGCTGCAATTTGAAAGGTGCTTGGATTAGAATGGCATTGTGATAACAGAGTGACATTATTGATGGATTGAAAGAGGAAGTAACCCTCTTCGGATCACAGCTTTGAGAGATCGCTGTGACTTCCGTAAATATTAGTCCAAGGCTAAATATGGAGAGGTTGTTTATCATACGGATCTATCATTATCCTGATTTTAAGATCTGTCCAGTGTTTCTGCTTTATTACATTTCATGAGCACCGCTTATAAAATGTCCCACAATCATATCCACTACTTTTGTGTCTCGAGTGTCGGTGTTCTCACACACAAGCATACGCACACTCGCACCAACAAAAACACACACACACACAAAGCAGAAACAGAAAAATGTATTTTTCTAGGCAAAACACAAACTGACTGACTTCCCACGGACAATATTTTAACAGTAGGCACTAAATACCCGACTGATGCACCTCACGTCTTCAAGACGTTGCTAAAAACATTGCAGGAGAACGCCCCCTAAGGCTCTCCCTCACAGAGCTAAACTGACTAATCAGAATCTGGGTCCCGTCTGCTTCATTTGCATATGGCTGACTAGTGAACGTGTTGGCCATATGAACGGCAACTAGTTAACTAGTGGATACATATTGCAGCTTACACGTTAACTAGTGAAGGCAAAATGTTCACAAGTTAACTAGTTGAAGCCTCTTTTGGTCTTACAAGCTGACTATTGAGGCTCAAAATGTGCACTATGTAACTAGTGAGGTCCAAATTGTCCACTAGATACACTAGTACAATTGTTTTTACCTTACTAGTTAACTAGTTAGAGTTAGCCTTAGAGTAGTAGAGTAGACTAGTAAACTAGTGACACAGATGTTTTTCTTACTAGTTAACTAGTGGAGGGCATTTCTTCTCACCAGTGAGGTTCTGTTATAAACATGTTAGACTTTGACCGTACACGTTACACATTTTTCTTGCATGTAAGACTTTTCCTTCAACTAGTTTGGCTTTTTTTGCACTTGTGAGTAACTGTATGCAACTAATTAGATATTGATTTAACATGTATGGCTTTTTCTTAAACTAGTCGATATTTTGAGCCCACTAGTTGTGGTTTTCTTCTCTCTAGTTCAACACAATGACTTACTAGTTGACATGTACGTGCAACTAGTTAACTAGTGAATTGTTTCAAAGTCATACATGTTGACTAGTGCATTTTTTGACACATCACTAGTAAACTAGTCTATTACTACTTTTAACAAAACTTGAACAAGAGCTGATCTAGAGAACTGTTTTGTAATTTGGGTTTGTCATTTTTATAGTACATGAGCATAAGCGTTTCCCCTGATGATTCAGCCTCAAACTGCAGTGTTTAGCTGTACAGAGCTTCAGAGTACTGTCGGACATGTAATTAGCTTGACCTTCACCCCGTGCTGCAATACAAATTCTCCGCTTGTCAAATGTACCTTCCTCGCTCTTGAAAACATCATTGTGCGCTCTCAGACATTCTCACTGCAGTGTGTGTTGCTGCTGGGTTGTATGTGTTTGCCTGGTGGTTTTAATGAGCCTGCTGTGGCTGGCTGCTGGATCAGTGCTTGGTGAAGTGAGGTCCTTTGAGGCAGGGAAACCCAGCATTAGCGAGCAGGTTCTTTCGCCGCTGTGCAGATCAATCCCTGCTCTGTGCTTCTATAGAACCCGCCACACCCCCCCCCCCCACATATACCCCTCCTCTGCACGACTGACCATTCCGAGTAATCAATACCTTTTTAGAGCCGGCATTTTAGGCCTGCTCTCCACCTGCCTCTTTACTTTTATGAAAGTCCCTGGCCTTTGATTTCTATCTGTACACCATCATACAGAGTTATTGATTACTGTCGTGTTCCCTTGCCAGACCTCGAGATTGCTTCAACACTCTCTCGGAGTTGTGTGGAGATGCTGAAGTGTTTCCCTGAAGCCTTTGGGCTCTCCAGCAGTTTGATTTGCTGTGGGCATGCCGGAGGATGAATAGATAATGGGATGCTTCTGATTGACTTGCTCATGCTGACACCGAGTGTAACGCAACAACAAACTTAAATGCAAGTGTATAGGTAGGAGAAGTGTGAAAAGTGTGTGCTGGTTGGCAGTGCTCTGCTTGCATACCTGTGTGTGTGTGTGTGTGTGTGTGTGTGTGTTAAATCCTCCAATTTAGATGACAGAGAGGCAGGGCTGCTTTGCTCTAAATGAGCTCCCAAGAGTGACGAGTCCTGCAGTTTTTATCCCTCCCTGTAGGTATCAACCCTGAGGAGCTGCCACACACACACACACACACACACACACACACACACACACACACACACACACACACACACACACACACACACACACACACACACACACACACACACACAGTATTCTAACAAACAAACAGGGTACATAGCATTAAGTTTGTCAACTTGAACACTACATCCCTTTGTGCTAATCTAACATCTCCACACCACAACCACGTGAATCTGTTGCTAGAACGGCTTCTTCTTTTTTTAACTGTTTTACGGCGGATTTTAAACCTGGCTGCAGGGATTTGCTCTAATTTCAGTCATATCGCCAGACAATGATATCTATTTTGACAGTTCCACAAAAGCCCAGATATTTGTTTAATGATATTTATTTCTCAAAAAATGTCAAGTTTGCAAAAATATCTGCACACAACCAAAACACAATATAGGTTAGGGAAAGACTATGCAATATCATATACATTATATATCTTTGGATAGATGAGTTGAGAATGAATGGATGGATGGGCTAGACAGGTGAGCTCAAGTTAGTGAGCGATCAGAGCGAGCGTCGATCAGAGCGAGCAGAGCGTCTCACCTGGCAGTGCTTTTACTCATCCGCCTCACGGAGCGTGGAAAGTGAGGGGCAGGGCTGCCTCTCTTCCGCTGGCGTGGAAAGGAGGATTTGCACCGAGGGCATTGGAGAGTGGCCTGAACGTTCTCCCCATCTCGGGCTGGGGCCTATTTCTGCCTGAAAATCAGGCTCAGAGGTAGAATGGCTTCGTTTTAGGCAGCTAAGAAATAGCTTCACATCACAAATCAAAAGTGCTAAGTCTAAGTATTATCTCTCAGTTACCACAAAGAATCTGAATAATCCTAGAACATTTTGGAAAGCCATAACATCGTTACCCACCGGTGAAATCCGTAATGAGCTACCTCCTTGCCTTACCACAGCATCTGGCACTATATCGGACAGGGCCACTATGAAAACCCTTTCAGTTTTTCTCCTTTTTCTATTGAAGTCGTTCATGAAGCCTTAACCAAGTTAGATCCTAAAAAAACGGCAGGTCCGGACAATTTAGAACCATTATTTTTAAAGATAGCAGCAGATTTGATTGCACCATCTCTTACTTCTCTTTTTAACCTCTCCCTCAGCACGAACACAATTCCAAAAATATGGAAGTCAGCTTATGTCCTTCCTCTACTAAAAGGAGGGGAGGCCACTATATTAAATAATTATAGGCCCATCTCTAAATTGTCAGTTCTGGCCAAGATTCTTGAAAGCCTAGTGAGTGAGCAGGTAAAGGTGTTTTTTAAGTAACAATGACCTCCTATGTAAACATCAGTCAGGTTTCAGAAAGCAACATAGCACCATCACTGCCACAATTAAAGTGGTGAATGATATTGCTAATATCTTAGACAAAAAGAAGAGTCTGTTTATTGATCTTTCCAAAGCTTTCGATACCGTCAATCATCAAATCCTGAAACAGAGGCTGGCCAGTATTGGCATATCCAGCCATGCAGTGGGGTGGTTTGTGAACTACCTCTCTGAAAGGTCCCAATGTGTTCATTTTGATGGGCTCACTTCTGAGTGGTTAAACATTACAAATGGTGTACCACAAGGTTCTGTTTTAGGTCCACTTTTATTCTCCATATATATCAACAGTTTAGGTCAAAATGTGGATGAAGCAACTTTACATTTTTATGCTGATGTACCGTGATGTACTGTGCAGGTCCCTCCATTCAGGAGGCTGTTGTTAAATTACAGGCTGTTTTTAATATTATTCAGACGCAGCTCTCTGAGCTTAAGCTTCTTTTAAAATGTGGATAAAACTAAGGTAATGCTATTTCAAAAAGACACCGGAGACCACTTTGGATATTGTTACTACGCAAGGAAAAGTACTTGAAGTGGTTACCTGTTATACATTCCTTGGTATCTGGCTTGATGATTGTCTCTCTTTTAAACCTCAGGTCAATAATCTGCTTAGAAAGCTAAGGGTGAAGCTAGGTTTCTTTTTCAGAAACAAGTCCTGTTTCTCACTTGAGGCCAGGAAAATGCTCTGTGACCTTTTTACCTGTGCTGGACTATGGTGATTTGATATATATGAATGCACCTGCCCATTACCTGTTCAAGTTAGATGCCGCCTATCACGGTGCGCTGAGATTTGTTACAAACTGTAAAGCACTTACTCATCACTGTACCCTGTATGCCAGGGCAAGTCTCCCATCACTTACTGTTCGGAGACTCAGTCATTGGTACATGTTCATATACAAAGCCATTTTGAAAATGAGCATTTTGGTTCCCCTGCATAATTTTAAAGCACAGCTTGATGAAATTATATTTGATACTCCTGGTACCCGTCTTTGTGAATATGTTTGTAAATTGTACCCCTGTCATTAAGTTGTATGTGTCCTTTTTGTTTTCTGTTACATGTGTAACCAATGTGCGGCAGGTCTCCCTTGTAAAAGAGATCGTTGATCTCAATGGGATTTTTTACCTGGATAAATAAAGGCTACAAACAAACAAGATTTGTTCCTTCTTGTGAGCCCATTTCACCAGATATGCACGCAAGCTGCAGTTTGCAACATGTGTAATATGCTAATGCTTACTTTGACATACATTTTTCACACTTTCAAAACAAACAAACCTGTGCATGTACTGTAGGGTCAATATTTTGCCTTGTCAAACCTTTCAGTAACTATGAAACCAGAGAATCTAAATTCTGCGTAAATTACACCTATGATGGATTTAAAGACAAAAGTGGGAGAACATTTTTCACAAGGAAACAA